>NC_044310.1:115588826-115890685 GCF_007474595.2 Lynx canadensis
GACTCAGTCTTGAGTATCTTCTCTCTTCTGAATATGATCACTTCCATCATGACCTCACCAGTCTTACGCCATTAAAACCCAGCTACGGGATAAGGTTTCCCCATTGATGACTCTCCTCCCCAGAACTTTCACCTGAGCTCCTGTCCCCATCTGTCTGCTTAACATCCTGACCCTGATATCCAGTGAACATCTCAAACTTATTGTATCTCAACCTACCTTTTCTCAGTCTTCTCCATCCCAGTGTTGGCAACCCCATCATCGTTCCTGCTGCTCTAGTCCAGCTGCTTTTGACTTTCCTCTCCTTTCTACTCAACATTCAATCTATGGACATGTCCAAGCTGCCATAAACATAGATCCACAGTCAAAGACTCTGCACCACCTCCACTGCTATCAACAAGCCAGTAGCATCCCTAGCGAGAATATTGAAATACCAACATTTGCCTTCTTGCTTCTGTGCTTGTCATCTCTATTGTGCCTACATTCATTCTTTTTGATCTATTCTTGACCCTGCAATCAGACTAGTCCTGTCAAAATACAAGCTCTATCATCTTATTCTTTCTTAAACCACTGCCGTAGCTTCCTACCTCATTTCAAGGGAAAGCCAAAATTATTACAGTGACCTGAACAGTCCTCCACATTTCACCCCCACCCCAATTACATCATAAATCTTCCCACCTCAAACCTTCCATTGATCCATACTATCTATCCTGCTATTCTTTGAGCCTGTGTGTCCCACTCCTGCCTCAGAGCCCTTATGCTTGGTGTTTTCTCTCCTAGACCGCTTGTCCCGGCTGATTTCCACTCCACATTGCCCACTGTCTCGCTTCCTCCATACCTTACTCAAATATTACCTTCTCCACCAGTCCTTCTTCGACAACCCTTCCAGAAGTGGAATCCTTCCAGGAATCCCTCATCTTGGGCCTCATTTAGTTCTGCCCATAACATGTTTCACATATTAAATATCTTCACTTTTTAGATTCTTGATTCTCTGCCTCTTTCTATCATAATGTAAACTCCATGGAACAGAGTTTCCATCTGTGTTTTCACTGTTGAATTCTCCACAAACAAGAATAGTTCCTTGGTTATAGGGGTATCTGGGTGGCTCAGTTGGTTAAACATCCACCTCTTGATTTTGGGGCAGGTCATGATCTCATAGTTTGTGGGACTGAGCCCCAAGTCAGGCTCTACACTGACAGCGCAGAGCCTGCTTAGGATTCTCTCCTCTGTGTCTCTCTCTCTACCCCTATCTGGCTTGTGGGTGTGTGCAAATGCTCTCTTTCTCAAAATAAATTTTAAAATTTTTAAAAATGTATAAAGAATAGTTCCTTGGTGCTTGTTAAATATTGTTTTGATTGGAGGGAAAACGGAACCATCCTACCTGTGGCCTCACATGTACAAGCTTGTTATCCCTTAATCTGCCAGAAACTAGTCAATCCAAGTTAATTTATAAACACCAACTATGCTTGAGTGAGTGAAACTAAAACCTTCCACTAAAGAAAATGATAGGTAATCAAGTATATAACTGAGAATAAGAATAATAACAAGAATAGAAGTTGCCATATATCGATTATCTAATATGCATTAGGAATTGTGCCGGGTTATTTACATATGTTTTATTTGCATCTAATAACTCAATTGCAGTATCACAGGCATCACAGGAGACAAAAAAGGGCCTCAGGAAGCTGTGAGGAATAAGTTTAGGAATTCCCTGAGTTTGCGCCAGTGGGTTAACAAGGCTTAAGATGAAAGCGTCCGGAATAGGCAAACAGGGTGAAAGCGTCCCCCACATAGAACAAAAGCATAGAAGCAGAAAGCTGCTTCCACAGGACAAAAGCATCCAGAATAGGTAAACAGCTAAACAGGGTGATAGACCACCCCAGCAGGGTAAAATTACCTGGAGCTAATTAGCAAAAGAAAGGTGCCTTGTTGGCCCGGAGGTAGCATTCTGTATCTGTCTTATCCCCCAGACAAGTTAAGATAAACAGACACGGCAGCTGGTGCCTGCTGTAAACAGCCATCTGCTCAGTGCAAGGATTTTATTTTGTATTGACCCAAACCCCTTACACCACATATCTTTGAAACCCCCTTTCTCTCATACATTTGAGTTAATGATCACTGTTTCATTGTCTCTTTCTACACATCCATCGCATATGTAAGCCTTCTGATCCTAATAAGTACAGAGCAAGAACGCTTACTCAGAGCTCTTGTCTCCTCCCAAACATTAGCCTCTCCTGTATTTGATTCTGCATCCGCTCTCTTGCTGGACGAGAGAGACCTCCAGGCACAAAGTCTGCTACAGGACCTGGCAGTGTGAATGCCTGTGTCTATACAGCATGATGTGAGGAGAATGGGAATGACTATTGAGTAAAACACAAATCAAAACATGGATTTACTCTTATGGAACAGCAATCAGAATTGGGGCTTCTGCACAGCAAAGGAAACCATCGATAAAATGAAAGCAGTCTATAGAATGGGAGAAAATATTTGCAAATCATATATCTGATAAGGGGTTAATATCCAATATATATAAAGAACTCATACAACTCAATAACAAAAAAAGTTAATTAAAAAATGTTTAAACCCACCAAGAATCTGATCTGAAAGTGTACAAGAGGATCTGAATAAATGTTTTTCCAAAGAAGACATAGAAATGGTCTACAGGTACATGAAAATGTGTTCAGCATCACTAATCATCAGAGTAATACCAACCAAAATCACAATGAGATGTCACTTCACACCTGCCAGAGTGGCTAAACTCAAAAACACAAGAAATAACAAGTGTTGGTGAGGATGTGGAGAGAAACAAACACTGTGCACTTTTGGTAGGAATGCAAACTGGTGCAGCCAGTATTTGCATTTGGTAGGAATGCAAACTGTGGAAAACAGTATGGAGGTTCCTCAAAAAATTAAAAATAGAAATAACATATGATCCAGCAATTCCGCTCAGGAGCCAAAGACAATTAAAACACTAACTTGAGATATCTACACTCCTATGGTTATTGCAACATTATTTACAATAGCTAAGATATGGAATAAACTTAAGGGTCCATTGATGGATGAATGGATAAAGTAAATGGGATCTATACATACACACACACACACACACACACATACACAGGAATATAATTCAGCCATAAAAAAGAATGAAATCTTATCATTTGCAACAACATGGACAGATCTTAGAGGCATTATGCTAAGTCAGAAAGACAAATACCGTCTTATTTCTCTTACATGTGGAATAAAAAAACCTCACAGATACAGAAGATAGATTGGTAATTGACAAAGGTGGGGGCTGGAGAGGTGGTCAAAATGGGTGAAGGTGGTCAAAACGTACCAATTTTCAGTTATAAGATACATAAGTCCTGGGAATAAGATGCACAGCGTAGTGACTGTAATTAACAATACTGTATTGCATATTTGAAAGTTGCTAAGAGAGTCAGTCTTAAGAGCTCTCATCACAGAGAAAAGAATTATAACTATTTGTGGTGATAGAACTTAACTAGACATGGGGCACCTGGGTGGCTCAGTCGGTTGAGCGTCCAACTTCTGCTTAGGTCATGATCTTGCAGTTTGTGGGTTCGAGCCCCGCGTCGGACTCTGTGCTGACAGCTCAGAGCCTGGAGCCTGCTTCAGATTCTGTCTCTCCCTCTCTCTCTCTGCCCCTCCCCTGCTCATGCTCTGCCTGTCTCTGTCTCTCAACAATAAACGTTAAAAACAAATTTAATTTAAAAAAAAACAAGTTAACTAGACATATTGTGGCGATCGTTTTGCAATATATACAAATGTTGAATTACTGTTGCACACCTGAAACTAATACAACGTTGTACGTCAATTGTGTATCAACTTTGTAAAGTAAAAATAAAAATACATAAAGAAATTGGTGCCCGAATGTGTCCATGATGACAGAGAGGCACCACAGCAGAGCAAATTAGTGTGCAGGCTCCAGGGGTAGGCCATTTGCAT
Source organism: Lynx canadensis (assembly GCF_007474595.2). NCBI lineage: Eukaryota > Metazoa > Chordata > Mammalia > Carnivora > Felidae > Lynx > Lynx canadensis. Next base: position 115,592,790 of record NC_044310.1, read on the forward strand.
TCTGGTTCTTCCTCTGCCACTAGCTTGGTAAACTTGGGCAAGTCTCTTAACCTCTATGGGCTTTCACTTTCTCATTTGTAACAGAGAGATAATAATAGTACTCACTACCTGTTTGGGGGAAGCATAATTAAATAAGTTAATATATAAAAAATGCGTAAGTACCCCCTCCCGTACAGTGAGCCCTTTGTTACTATCAACTATTACTCCTTATAAGAAGCTTTTCTTCAACTGAAATGTTATTAACCTCTGCCTGTTTTCTATGGTATTCCATAAAGCGCTTCGTGTATTCATTCACCGAACGTTTATGAAACACCTACTACTTGGGGAGCCTGCGTGGCCCAATCGGTTAAGCCTCTGACTCTTGATTTCAGCTCAGGTCATGATCTCATGGTTCGTGAGATCGAGCCCCACGTTGGGTTCTGTGCTGACGGCGTGGAGCCTGCTTAGGATTCATTCTTACTCTCTCTCTCTCTCTCTCTCTCTCTGTCTGCCCCTTTCCTGCTTATGCTCTCTCTCTCTCTTTCTCTCTAAATAAATAAATAAATAAACTTAAAAAACAAAACACCCACTACTTGCCATACAAAGCAGGTCCTGCCCTCAAAGAGCTGACCGTTTAGGGAGAGAGGTAGACAGATATCAGATGATCTCAGGGCAGCATGACATGTGTTAGCCACAAGGCACATGGTCTCAAGCTATCAGCAAGGCTTCCAGGAGGAGGTGCATGAAGTACGTCCTGAAGTAAGTGTAAGTATGCTGCCAGGGGGGTGGGGATGACAGAGGGTAACATTTTTCCAGGAAGAAGGAGCAGAGTAAACAAAAACAAATGAGGGAAGAGCCTGAGTTGGATAATGTAAAGCAATGTATGCAACAAGCGTATGCAATAAAGCATTAACATATGAATGACAACATACCTGTTAAGCCTAGGGAACATTGAGTTAAATCTGGGAAACTAATGCCTTGGGAGAAAGAGAGAGATGGCGGGGAGAGAATACAGAGCTTAGGGGCCAGAAGGTCCTCCAGGGCTTTACTTCTGAGCTTCCTGACCACCAAAATGAAAATGATTACAGAATCATCGGATTGTACATACCCATGAAGAGAAATCATGACAGCTCCTGAGAGGAAGCACAATGTCACCTAAGATTAGTTATGAAAGCAATTTCTTGCATAGAACTTCTTAGAAGGAACCCAAGCAATGTCGTAGGTGGTGATAATAACCATCATCTCAATATGATATGCTAACGTGAGCCTCCACAGGTAGTTTTCCTGGTGCCTCAGTGAAGGTTTAGGGTACAATGCCAACATCCAACCGAGTGAAAGTCATTTCACTGCGGGGGGGGGGGCGGGGAGTGTCTTTTTTGCAACATATCTTTCCCAATCTTCCTAGACTCCCGGCTGAAAGTTCACTCCAGATAATACACAGGGATGGGTGTTAGAACTCCCCAAAGCCTACCCTTCCCATTGTACCTTTTCCACGGCTGCCCAATTCTCTCAGTCCCCTTAGGTGACCCCTCATTAGTTTCCTTAGTTAAGTTCATTAACCAACAGACGCTGACGAGTCTGTGTTTATAAAGCTTATTTGCAACTGGCAAAACTTCTGATATTTGCTTTTGTTTAGCTTATCAGGTTTTGAAAATCAGAGACCTAATCTAAGTTACCAGAGAATGTGCATGTGATGATGGTAAAGCCATCTGGGCTGGGCAACAACCAGGGTGCCCGGGGGTGAGGCACTGCTCCTCCCCTCTAGGACTTTCTCCTTTACCAAATCGCAGCTTCTCTGCACTTCTCGTCCTTACCGATTTCCTCGCCCAATATTCAATATCGTGTCTATTTCGTCAACCTGCATATGGAGTTACTTTGCTGACCAGGGCCCCCAGCACAGCTCCCTGACAACCTGCTAGTGGGCAAGGTCTCAGCGTATCTTGATTCAAAGCAGCAAGAAAATCTAATGGACCCAATTTACCCATTTGTATCCTACTTTTGCCCACTTTTGGTCCAACCATGACCTGGGGGCTGAGAAGCAGGGAGATGTGCTGCAAAGCCTATCTCTCCATCAACAAGGTGAGGCTTAAATAAATGATGGAGAAGAGGCATTGATCCACATCATAAAGGCTTCTCCCAAAACAGGAGCCAGGGCAAGAATCTGTGACCTAGAAACTGGGAGAGGGTGAATCTTAGGACAGAAGGACTTTTCACGGCCAATCAAAACTTACTGTGAATTAGGTTGCTCCCAATTTTGTCTATGCTCAGGGCATATTCTGTAAGGAAAATAATTGAGCTCAGCCTATCAACACCCATTTGAATCTTTTTGGTAATAAAATATTTCTTTTGTTTTTAAGTTTACTGATTTATTTGAGAGAGAGGGAGAGACAATGCAGGGGGGGAGGGCAGAGAGAGAGGGAGAGAGAGAGAGAGAGAGAGAGAGAGAGAGAGAGAATCCCAAGCAAGCTCTACATGGTCAGCACAGAGCCTGATGTGGGGTTTGAATTCATGAACTGTGAGATCATGACCTGAGCCCAAACCAAGAGTCTGTGGCTGAACCGACTGAGCCACCCAGGTGCCCCGGTCATAAAATATTTCTTAATCCACACTGTCGTATCTTAGAACTATCGAGCTGATATGGAGAAATGGACCATATTTGAATAACTGCATGGCTCTCTCATTTGACTCTTTTCTCAAACTAATTTTCTTGTTGTTTACAGATCATTATAAATCACGGCAGAAAGATTTCATAAAAACATAATATGAGAAGAAACCAGTTTTAATTTGTAAAAAAAAAAATAATGCATTAAATATATTTATCTCCATTATATCTACTATCAATGGGTGGTTGTCACCGTAAATCTTTCTGTGCTCAACTCAGTTTGGAAAAAACGGAGAAAGAAATTGATGGCTTAGGAAAGAGAGCTTCCCAGACCAAAACTATGAGGAAAATCAATTTTAGTTTTGATCACAAAAGAGGTCGAAGAACTCATGCCATGGCAGTTCCATTCAACTTCTGCAACCTCTTCCCTCTGCCTCTCAAAGTCATTCTTCGAGAATTTTTTAACCAAAAAGCATCCTATGAAATCCACTGCCGAAGGCTGCAAAAGCAAGCATTCTGTTCAAGTATGGACATCTGAGGCTGTCAAATAAATATTACTGGCTTCAAACCACCTGCAGGACTGAAGACCCCGCTTGGAAACTACTAGTAGGAAAAAAAAAAAAAAGAAAAATGGAGCCAGATGGTCACCCAGTAATAACACAATCCTATTCTTAAACTGCGTTCAGAGAATTTCCTTTCGATACAAAGTGCCATTTGATGGAGGAATAAAACCTCAAAACTCTGAAGAAAGAAAACTAGAATTTTTAGCCTGAGCCAAATACAGATGGCCCTCATGAGCAGGGCCAGCGATTCCGTAACGCGTTCGCCCTTTGTTCTCAAAACACGTCCAACCACCCTTTTGTTTCTGCAACTGGTTCCTTCCTCCGCTTCTCTCTCGTCAGACTTATCCCCTGTGGTTTCAGGTGAAGGCGTCGTCTCAAACATCTATATCTTGGTCAGGCTTCGTTTTAATCAATGAGCTCTCTTCATGAGAGATTTTCCTTCTAAGTCTTATACTTCACTGCATAAAGTAAGATATCATTAGCGTTCCAGGAAATTTCCACCGTTAGCATCGCATATGAGTGGGGGGGGGGATGGGCACCTAAAAATTACATGATATGATGATGTCATTTATTAGGACCGGTGCTTTGTGGGGCACTCCCAACAGAAGATCTCTGAAATCCCGCAACACCGCAACTTGGATCCTCCAACGTTCCTCCACACAGTGGGGGAATCTGAGGCTTAGAAAAGATTTAAATAACATTTCGGGAGTCAAATCCAGGAGGAGGAGATCCAGGATTTGAACCTTGCTGCATCCTATTCCGTAAGCCGTGCTATTCCATTTGCTTCTAGATGCTCTCCTCCTGTTTTTGGTCCATGACTCCATCTTCCACACTATCATATGAAAATGCTCTTTCATATTTAATGATTTGAGGCTTCATTTCTTAACATTCACCAGTGATTCCCGACCGTTTTGCGGGCTTCTTCAGATGGCAGCCAGAGCCATGCCTAAGTTAGCTCCCTTCGGTTCCATTACATCACTTCCTGCCCGGTAGAACACACCAGACTTTTACTCTCTTACAGTTGTGGCCCCTCAGTACTAAGATCATCAAATTAAAATAGATCCCTACTGCTTAGAATCATTTTTTAAGTTTATTTATTTTGAGAGAGAGGGAATGGGGGAGGGGTAGAGGGGGAAAGAGAGAGAGAGAGAGAGAGAGAGAGAGAATCCCAAGCAGGCCCTGCACTGTCAGTGTGGTGCGGAGCCTGACTCGGATCTCAAACCCATGAACCACAAGGTCATGACCTGCGCTGAAGTCAAGAGTCAGATGCTTAACCAATTGAGGCACCCAGGCGCCCCTTCTTAGCAGGATTTTGAGAGATGTTGTTGACCATATGGCCTCTCACATGCTGTAAGACTAGAGTAATCATCTCAGCCAAGCCTGATTATAGGCTTCAACATGAACAAATCTTCACAAAATCTTAAACTCATTTCACATTAGCAAACTTTCACAAGTTCTCCTCTCTTACTAATTCCAAAATGCTTTCCAATCAAGTAGCGTAAACACCTCCACCGCTATGCCATGGGGAGAATGAGTGCTCTGTCAGGAGAGACTCCAGCCCTTTGTGCTAAAGCATTGCTTAGCCCGTCTTTCCCACTGGCATTATCTCAGTCCTAAATATTCCAAAAGGAAACAACTGTACTCCAAGAAATTCCATGTCCAACCTGAAAAATCCTAAATACAATGCTCCAGAGATGAGGAAGAGTATCTTCTTCACCGTCCCACAGACAGACACATTTAGGTCTGGGATTAGGTTTGTGAAAAGCTTGATGTAATAAACCAAGCAGAAAAGGCGCAACAAAAAGCTATGATGTAGATGTCTGGCCATTTAAAGCCCTCCCCCTGCCTATAGATATTCCCCTAGAGGGAATAGTGGAGGGGGCAAAATGTTCTACCTCCTCAACTTCCACTATTTTTTAAATTTTTTTAATGTTTATTCATTTTTTGAGAGAAAGAGACAGAGGGTGAGCGGGGGAGGGGCAGAGAGAGAGGGAGACACAGAATCCCAAGATGGCTCCAGGCTTTGAGCCATCAGCACAGAGCCCGACATAGGGCTCGAACCCAGAAACGGTGAGATCATGACCTGAGCCAAAGTGGGACACTTAACCTACCGAGCCACCCAGGTGCCCCTCCTCAACTTCCATTATAATGAGTAGGCTTCCATATGAATATTCGTGTTATTTTCTGAAAACCTCCTTCAAGTTGTTTGTACTTGTTGATCTTGAACTATGGAACTCCCCACAAGCTGCACCATTCCTACGTGCCTTTTGTGTATCTGTACCTTTTCTCTCTCAGGAATCCTCTTCTTTCTTCTCCTTGAAGCCTTGTATCCCAGCATCATCTTAAAGAAGCTCTCTCTGAACTCAGAATAAGTCCATGATTAATTCTATGTATTCCTGTCTAGGTCTTAACAATGTTATTTTGCTGAAATAATCTGTTCATGTGTCCCTCTCCCTCACTGATGACAAGCTTGGCTGTTAAAGAGTTAACTACTTGGGGGCACCTGGGTGGCTCAGTTGGTTAAGCAACCGAGTCTTGATTCTGGCTCAGGTTATGGTCTCACCGTTCTTGAGCTTAAGCCCCGCATTGGGCTCCATGCTGACAATGTGGAGACTGCTTGGGATTCTCTCTCTCCCTTTCTCCCTCTCTCTCTGCCACTCCCGTGTGCGCGTTCTCTCTCTCTCTCTCTCAAAGTAAATAAATAAACTTAAAAAAAAAAAAAAAGGAGAAATACTTGGGTGGGGTTATAGAGTTAGACAATCAGGGTAGAATCTTAGCTCTACTGCTTGTTAGATTGTGACATTTAACTTCTGTGTGCCTTAGAAATGGGAATAATCTGTCTGTAAATGGGAATAATCATTTTACCTACTAAATAATCATTTTACCTACTATTCTCTAAGGAGAATGCTGCGGAGCTCTGGAAAAATAATGTAAGTAAAACTCGAGAACAGCACCTAGAGCATAATAATCTATGCCAAAAACATGTTAGGGAGACACAAGGAGAAATTAAAATTCTTTGCAATTTTTGCATGAAATACCATTGGCATGTAATAGTATATTAGTTTCAGATGTACAACAACTCGACAATTCTGTACATTATGAGATGCTCGCCATGGCAAGTGCAGTCACCGTCTGTCCCCGTCCAAAGTTATGACAATATTATTAACTATATTGCCTTTGCTGTACTTTTCATTGTTGTGCCTTATTTATTTTGTGCCTGGAAGTTTGTGCCCTTTAATCGTCTTCACTTATTTCAGTGACTTATCTCCCTACCTTCCTCTCCTCTAGCAACCACTGGGTTGTTCTCTCCAAGTGATCTGTTCTGTCCCCGCTCAGCGATAGCGCTGTGCAATCTGACACGGATCATGTGCTCGGTATTTGTTCATAGAAATAATAGGACTAACAGAGCACGATAGACATCTTAGCGCAACCTGGCAGGCACTCAAGGAGGGGCAAGGTTGGTCGTCTACCGGCAACCTCAGTCAGCTGACTGAAAACAGACCCGTCGAAATTACTCGATTGGTCTTTGCTAAACGCTGGCACCAAAAAAGACGGCATTTTTCTGCATCTGTCGGGAAACCCAAGTTGAATGAAGTGTGTGTTTCAGAAACCTAAGTTCATTCAAAGAGCCATCCTTTGTTCCAAGATTATTTCCTTATTATATTTTATTATTGAAGTGTTCTTTCTTTTATGAACTCATGGTGACGGGGGGGACGTCAGTTCTATTTGTGACCTGCTTTGTTTTGTGTGATTGAAATGTAACAATCTTGGGGCGCCTGGGTGGCTCAGTCGGTTGAGTGACCGACTTCAGCTCAGGTCATGATCTCCCGGTTCGTGAGTTCGAGCCCCATGTCGGGCTCTGTGCTGACAGCTCGGAGCCTGGAGCCTGCTTCGGAGTCTGTGTCTCCCTCTCTCTCTGTCCCTCCCCCCATTCATGCTCTGTCTCCCCCTGTCTCAGAAATAAATAAAACATTATTTAAAAAAAAAAAATGACATTCTAGGGGCACCTGGGTGGCGCAGTCGGTTAAGCGTCCGACTTCAGCCAGGTCACGATCTCGCGGTCCGGGAGTTCGAGCCCCGCGTCAGGCTCTGGGCTGATGGCTCAGAGCCTGGAGCCTGTTTCCGATTCTGTGTCTCCCTCTCTCTCTGCCCCTCCCCTGTTCATGCTCTGTCTCTCTCTGTCCCAAAAATAAATAAACGTTGAAAAAAAAAATTTAAAAAAGAAATAAATAAACATTAAAAAATTTTAAAAAAAAAAGAAATGTAACAATCTTACTTGGTAACACGTTAGCAATCCTTCTTTGTTCCAACTCCCTTTATTCTCTGAAATTATTCTGTTTCACAAAATCCCATAGGATTCAGACAGAACAGATTGCCCCCGGGGAAAGTTTTACTGGGGTCCAGGTCTTCCTCTTCATCATATAAACTAAGGAACTGGATTTGTCATCACAGACAGTCCCATTAACCACGTCTCAGGGATGAGGATATAGCAGTCATAATAACAACAGCTAGACTTACACTGAGTGCTTCATATGTATAAGTCACTGTGCTCGACATGTCCCATGCAACCCTACATTTTGTCCTCACTATCATCCTATGAGGCAGTTTGTCCATAGTTACATAGCTAATTAGTTATGGAACCATAATTCATGCTTACTCTATCTTCCTCTGAAATCTATGCTTTAACCACCTTACATCGCCTAAGTGTACATTTCCAAGGATGTCATTTTTAGTGACTTCAGGGAGAAATGTGACTCTCCTGCGGGCCAGTTTCCTTAGGCGTATGTCCTCTCCACGTTTTCTATTTGGAGGAACGTTAGCATCACAGGTTCTGTCGTGAGCACGGAATTTGATATTCTATGTCTAGTATTTGGATACTCTGGGTGACAGAGTATTCAAAGGGCTAAAGTAACTTGAAGTATTCTTATCTTATATATGGGTAGCAGGGCCAGAGGATTGAAATACTCAGAATTCTTAGCCTAAGTGTTTGCTGTCTGAGGACTTAACAGGAGGAACAGCCAATATCTGTTTTCTAGTCAATTTTTTCCTTCCCTTGTGTTAATACCATAAACTATTTTAGGTTCCTGAAAAATATCTTTTTGGTCTACAAGTTAGTATTTTTTAAGTTTATTTATTTATTTTGACAGAGACAGAGAGAGTGAGTGGTGGGTGTTGGGGGGGGAGGCGGCAGAGGGAGAGGGAGAGGGAGAGAGAGAATCCCAGGCATGTTCCATGCTGCCAGCGCAGAACCCCACTCGGGGCTCGAACTCATGAACCGTGAGATCATGATCTGAGCTGAAACCAACAGTCAGACACTTAACCAACTGGGCCACCCAAGTTCCCCTACAAGTCAATATTTTTTTTACTTTTTTTTTAATGTTTTTATTTATTTTTGAGACAGAGAGAGATAGATCATGAGCAGGGGAGGGACAGAGAGAGAGGGAGACAGAATCTGAAGCAGGCTCCAGGCTCTGAGCTGTCAGCAAAGAGCCTGACGCGGGGCTCGAACTCATGGACTGTGAGATCATGTCCTGAGCTGAAGTAGGACGCTTAACCAACTGAGCCACCCAGGCGCCCCTACAAGTCAGTATTTTTAACATGACTTTTACTGTGTCATTCTAATCCATCACAGGACAAGGAGGAACGACAGCAGAGTGGTACCCACCCAGAAAGCAGCCAGTTCTACCCCTGCTCTGCGACCATGGGCAAGTTTCTTGGTCTCTCCAAACCATAAATTACATGTTTGAAAATAAGCACAAGATTACCTACCTTGTAAGCTTGTTAGAAAAATCAAATGAAACGTGTATACAATATTGTCTGAAACAGGAAGAGCACTCAATAAATGACACCTCTTGATGTCGCTGCTGTTGCTGTCACTGTATATACATACACACACACACACACACACACACACACACACACACTATACAATATGTATTACATTCTAACTCTCAAAAGAGAATCATACACCCTTTCCTGCTGCCATTGTTTGAGAGCCACTATTGTCTCTCTGGGCTCATGGTTCCACCCTCGGAGGTATCTTTCCTTTTTCACGGAGGGTAGAACACGTTTGCAGCTCAACTGTTTGTCTACCTCCTGCCTACAGAATTTGGGGGTCTGTCCGCCTTCTTTTATTTTGTCCTCTCTCCGTCTCTTTGTTCCTAAACGCACAGTGTTTCTGCTGGTATCATAGTCTCAAGAAACCTGTGGACTCCAGTGTCTGTCTTGGGGTTCAATCCCATAAACCAGAGGTGCCTCCACAAAGGAGAATCCCATCTCCATCCCTGGTTTCTCCCCAGATGGCTGCATCACACACCCAATCTTTTCGAAGGGTCGTCTGTGGTATTTGACTACTCTGATCTCTTGATCCTTTCCACGTACTACAGAAGAATGTCTTGTCATACCCTCAGCTAAATCTCCAAATTGTACTGTTGCTTGCAACATGGATGGGCTGAGAATTTCCCAAATCACCGGGTCTTTGGTCCTCTTTTGTTTAATAATTCTTCTACCGATTTATCTCTCTCCTCTCCTCGGTATCTCCTCTCATAAACCACGAGAAGAAACCGGGCCACACCTTCTGCGCTTGTCTTGGAAATCTCAGTGAAACATCGAGTCCATCACTTACAAATTCTGACTTGCACGTAACTGTAAGATAAAACTCTGCTGGGGGCGCCTGGGTGGCTCAGTCGGTTAAGCATCCGACTTCGGCTCAGGTCATGATCTCGCGGTCCGTGAGTTCCAGCCCCGCGTCGGGCTCTGTGCTGACGGCTCGGAGCCTGGAGCCTGTTTCGGATTCTGTGTCTCCCTCTCTCTGACCCTCCCCCATTCATGCTCTGTCTCTCTCTATCTCAAAAATAAATAAACGTTAAAAAAAATTAAAAAAAAAAAAACTCTGCTGGGTTTTTCATCACTATACAATGAGGATCCCCTGTCTCCCATTCTCCCATAAGATGTTTCTCATTTCCTTCCGAGACCCATCCACAGCACTCAGCATCCAGATTTCTACCAACTGTCTGACCATGCTTCTGCAGATCAGAAGTTCAAAATGGGTGTTACCGGGCTAAACTCAAGACGTCGACAGAGCAGTATTCTTCCTGAAGGTGTGAACGAAGAATTCATCCTTGGCTTCTTTCTGCTTCTCAGAGCTGCTCCTATTCTGTAGCCCATGACTGCTTCATGCCGACCTCTGCTTTCATTGTCATACCTTCTCTGGCTCTGACCTTCCTCCTTTCCTCTTACAAAGACCCTGGTGACTACACTGAGCCCATCGAGATAATGAACAACAATCTCACTTCAAGGTCCTTAGCTCAATCACATTGCAAAGCACCATTTGCCGCATAAGGTAACACAGTCCCGCTTTCCAGGGATTAGAACATAAACATCTTTAGGTGACCACCAGTCTGCTTACCACAAGTTGTAGGAGTTCTTTATAAATTCTGGACACTAGGACCTGACCACATGTATGATTTGTACACATTTTCTCCCATTCTGTTGGTTGTCTTTTAACTTTTCGGTGCCCATTTATGTACAACTTTTTAGATTTTTATCATGTCCAATGTATCTACTTTCCTTCAGTTTCTGTGTTGTTGGTGTTATATCTATAAGAGCTTTATAAGACGTAATACCATCAAAAAGTTAGGCCACATACATATATATGATATATGATATATGAAGAAGTTAGGTCTTTGATCTATTTTGAGTTCATGTTTGTATATCACATGAGGCAGCTGTCCACTGTTATTCCAGTGTCCCACCTCACTTGCAAAAAAAAAAAAAAAAAGACTATTTTCACCATTGAATTTTTTTAGCACCCTTGTCAAAAATCAATTGACTATAATAACATTCCCACTGTCTCTGCTTGTCTACCTCTGTCTCATCAGTGCCGGATTTAATGCTGACCCTGAGAAATGCCTTTCCTTACTACCTCGTCTGAATTAACCACTCCTTCCCACACACCAGATACTATTAGCCACACTTCTGTGTTCTATTTTCTTCATAGAGCATCCTATTTGTATTGCATTCATGGTACTTAATCACCGTCTGAAATCATCTGCCCATGTGTTTGGTTTAATGCATTTTTTCTCCCCCTCCCCCGAACCCCAATTATTGCAAGCTTCATGGGACTATAGATTTTCTCTTTTGCTCAACGTGCATCCCCAAGGCCAAAACCAGCACATAGTAGGTGCTAGAATGGTATTTGTTATATAAATGGATGAATAAATTAGGTAGCATGAATCAATGGGTTATTCACTGGGGCAGGTAACATCAGGATAAATGTATCCCACCCTTATTCTGTCTGTGTTTCCTTGCACCAAGTTCCAGAAAGTGTGGGTCATATACCTACCCCTGGAGCTAGGGCCGGAGTCCTGCCAGCAGAACCACAAGGACTAAGAACGGAAGAGAAGTGTATTGACAGGACAGGTGCAGGTTCCTGTACCAGATAAGAAGCAGACGAGAGCAACAGACATTCACCGTGAACACAAAACAAGGTTACAGTCACATGGTGAGTAAAGTTTACAAAGATGAAGTATAAATGTGCAGCAACCAGAATTCATGAAAATAAAATCATGAGGTTTGGGCATAATGGAATAAAGAACAATAAAGAACACAGAACAAGAATGAATTTGTCCTGTGAAGTAGAATAAAGAACAATAAAACTTTTTAAACGTTAATGCAATTTTATGTGTTTTCTTAGGTTTATTTATTTATTGGGAGATTGAGAGACAGAAGCGGGGAGGGGCAGAGAGAGGGGGGGAGAGAGAGAGAGAATCCCAAGCAGGCCCTCTGCTCTCCCCGCAGAGCCCGACACGAGGCTTGAACTCACAAGCCGTGAGATCATGACCTGAGCCGAAATCAAGAGTCAGACGCCTAACCGAATGAGCCACCCAGGCACCCACGTTAATGCAATTTTAGTAATGATTTCGCAATTTAAAATAATACAAAAAGAACTAAAAGCTAAAAGAGAAAAGCTAACAAAGGAAGCACATAAAAAAATGATAGGGATTAACATATTGGAAAGTGCAAAGGAATGTTGTAACCACGTCTGATACATTTTCAACTTCTGTAAAGACACTGCAGCTATTAAAAGATCCAGGGTTATGATGCATTATTACATTAAGTATATACATCTTGTAAGCCCACAGGCCCTGAGAAAATAACGGCAAAGGGCTAAAGGAATTTAGAGTAAAAATCACAAGAACATTGCCAAATGCAATTGAGCAAAACTCCTTGACTTCCAGACTTCCTTCATGCATATCATTCAATAAGCACACTCTTGAAAGAAGGACATTAGGCACAAATGAAAGACACGATCCTTACACTCAAGCACTTCCCAGGTAAACGAAGAATGAAAATAGCATAACGGGTACAATAATAAAGGTACAAATCTGAGAGCCACGGGAGTATAGACCAAAAAGCCTTGCTCATTAAGGAGTTGACAATATTCAGGAAAGTCTTTCTTGGAAAAGTCAAGGTCTGTGCTGAATCTTGAAGGATGAGTAGGAATGGTTAAGACAATAAGGTGCCTCCTAGAGATTAGAGAAATGCACTATCTCCATGCCTTGAGTAGGAAGGCTTCCCGAAAGAGACAGAAATTTCATTTGAATTGAAGAATGAGTAGGATGTGCAGAGACAGATTTGTTTCCTAAGCCTGCAGTAGGAAATAACCATGACCGGGTGGCTTAAAATGAAAATGCATTCTGTCACAGTTCTGGAGGCTAAGTCCAAAGTCATATGGTCAGCAGGGCCAACCTCCCACCCAAAGCTCTAGTGAAGATGCCTTCCTTGCCTGCAACCTTCTGGTCATTACCATCAGTCCTTAGCATTCCTTGGTTAGTGACGGCATGACTACAGCCTTCTCCTCTCTGAGTGTCTCTGTGTCTGAATCCTTCTTCTAAAGACCCCAGTCATTGGCTTTAGGCCCCACCCTAATCCAGTGTGACATCATCTTAACCAATTACATCTGCAAAGACCCCATTTTCTTGCATTCCGAGGTCCCAAGTGACGTAAATTTAAGGAGGACACAATTTCAATGAATACATCGATTATATGACTGTAACTCTCAATGTGTAAACCTACCAGAGAGCTACGTTTGTGAGATTTGGCCCTCACAGGTATATATCCAAAATATTTAGCCAGTGGTACACTAATAATATTAATACAGAAATCTATATATTTATGTATGAAAATCTTACATTGAATTTTCTTTCCCAAACAAGCCAAACTACAAAACTAATGATCAATTTTTCCAAGTTATAGCCAAAATCATTCGTCAAATCGTTCTAACACTGTCCAGATGATTGCTGGAGTGACCTTTCGTGACATGACTGATGCCAGTTTTCTGAACTGTATTTTGACACAGGAAACCACATCAAACTATCCTGATGACTTTTCCACTGGATCAATAGTTATTAGGCCCCTTTTAGTCGTAAGAAGTCAAAATTTCTTCCTAAAATTGACGATGATCATGACAGTGCTGATCCTCTCCGTTTCTGCTGAACCAATAGTAATTGGGCTACAGCTATAGGCCCAAAAGTTTCAAATTTAAAATAAAAAGTGTCAGATATTTTACATCTTCAATACCTTTACTGTTTTAAAATAAAAAGTGTTTTAGATGTTTTACATTTTCAATATCTTTACTATTGACTGCCATAAAAGTCATGTACTGCAATGCCTGAGATAATGAGGTCAAATCTTGTCTTCCTGACCAGAAAGTGGTACAGTTGTTTGGTAACTAAGAGCATAGATTCTACGGTCAGCTTCCTGGGCTCCAATTCTGATTCTATGGTTCAGTAACTTCTCTTTACCTCAGTTTCTTTACCTGTAAAGGGGATAATGACGATGATTATAATACCTACTCTATTGAGTTGATTGTACATTTAGAAAGGATAATGCCTTGGGGCACCTGGGAGGCTCAGTCAGTTAAGCGTTCGACTTCGGCTCAGGTCGTGATCTCACAGTTGGTGAGTTCAAGTCCCACCTTGGGCTCTGCGCTGACAGCTCAGAGCCTGGAGCCTGCTTTGGATTCTGTGTCTCCCTCTTTCTCTGCCCCTCCCCCCACTTGCACTCCCCCCTCTCCCCACTCACGGTCTTCCAAAATAAATAAACATGTTTTTAAAAGAAAGTATAAAGTCTGGCACAGGGCAACTTCTTTGTAGGTATTAACTCATTTTATTAATAAACCTGATGTTTTCAAGGTTTATTAACAAATTTAATATAAATTAATAAATTAACAAATAATGTAATAATATGAATATAAAATGATTAACGATTACTAATTAATTAATTTATATTATATATAAATTATATATAAAACAATTTATATTTTATTTATAATCACTGATTGTTATTAATTATCAATTATTAATAAAATATGTTAAATAATAAAAAATTAATTAATTGATACCATCAAGGTTTTCAAAAATATGGTAAGTCAGCATTCATGAGGTTTTTTTTTTGGTTTTTTTTTTTTAATTTTTTTTTTCAACGTTTATTTATTTTTGGGACAGAGAGAGACAGAGCATGAACGGGGGAGGGGCAGAGAGAGAGGGAGACACAGAATCGGAAACAGGCTCCAGGCTCTGAGCCATCAGCCCAGAGCCCGACGCGGGGCTCGAACTCACCGACCGCGAGATCGTGACCTGGCTGAAGTCGGGCGCGTAACCGACTGCGCCACCCAGGCGCCCCTGCATTCATGAGTTTTAATGAATTGAGGGGAACTTCAATAGAATTGCTTAAAATGGGGGCCCAAAGCCTTAGCACCCCCTTATCCCAAACCACCCCCATAGGCATAGCCATTCTTTATGTCCCCTCCATGCTGGTAGATTACATGACACACAGCTGGTGTCTGCAGTGGCCTCCATGACTGCCCATGACTTGCTTTTTGGTCCAACGTTGGCTTTCTCAGAGACGAAGTCTTTGTCTTAGCACTAAGGTCTTTCATCAAAAAATGGCCATGTGGAGGGAACTTTGGGAGAACACTAGACAATGGGGAGTATCCACAGATACAGGTAGCCAGATAAACAACAGGCCCATAGCCCTGGGGTGTCAGCAACGCTACCGAGGGTGTCTCCTCGATCACCAGAGAAGAGGCTACTCTAGTCAGGGGCCTCTGGATACTAGAACTATTCCTTTGTGGTGCCCCCCGGTGGCCGCATTAATCGCGACAGCCATGGGGTCAGGGTTTGAGGCCACACATCAAGATGCCCAGGAAGTGGGGAATTTCTGGAAGCTCAATGACATTGTCAATGAACAAACAGAACAGACACCAGTTTTAGTGAAGGAGAAGGGTCCTGGTGGCCCGATGCTATGCTGTCATAGTTTTAGTCTCCATAGCATGGGTATGACTAAGGAGTCCAAAGGAGGAGTGGGGGGTGGCTCTGGGCAGGGTTCGACAGGTCTCATGTCCTTTGATATGTCAAAGTCCATTTTGAATATGGGCTATGGTCCGCGGTGTTTTAAATGTATGCGACCTCAGAGTTTTCCCTTTTCTAAAACATCTCTTGGAAATTTACTTCGTTAAACTAGTATAGTGAAAAGATCACAGGTTTGGGAGACGTTTGGACTTGGATTTCACTGTCAATCCCATCATATATTGGTTATATATAAGCCCTCAGACACATCACTTATCCTCTCTAACCCTCAGGTTCATTCCACTTTTTACAAGTCATGATTACAGCGTAAGACCTGGAGAGAAAGGAAACTTTCGGAAACCGTGGCAAAGGAAGGCTTGTTGCCCAGGTTGTTCACCTGCCCTCCTGCGTCTATATTCCCAGGCTCCCTTGCACTTGTGTGAGGTCACATCACTAGTTCTCGGTAACGGAAGGTGGTGGCCAGGGAACAAACTCCACTTCCAATCCAACTCTGGTCCATAAAACCCTCCTGTGAACCACACAATCTCTCTCCTCTCTCTTTCTCTCTCTCCCCCCCCCCCCCACTTTCTCTCTCCACTTACTGAATTAAGTGAATTCAGTAAGTTCGACAGGGCAGAACTCTAAGGAAGAAGGAAATTGTTTGGTTCCTGATTCACTTGTTGAAAGGTAACCTCCAAGGAGAGCCCGCCCTCCAGCCAGGAGTGCCCATTCTGGGCAATGAATGACCAAGAAACATGGGTTGAGCCACTGATATTCTGAGAGGCTTTGTGATATCCCTATGGAATGGGTGAAAGTCCAGAGCCTGGTAAATATGTAATAGATGGTAGACGCTGGAGGTGCTATTATGAAATGATGATGATGATGATTAATGTTGCAGAAATATATTCACAGAGGAACAGTTCTTATGATTCAGCTACAGTATCAAGGAAGTAAAATTCCCAAGGGTACCGATTTCTCCTGGTGTTTGTTTCCGCCCTGTGTTTTGTGGAACTATTAAGTATTGATTCACTGGAGTAGTCTGCTTCGGCTGCCATAACAAAGTACCACCAATGGGGGGGCGGAGCTTACACAACAGAAACTTATTTTCTCACAGTTCTGGAGGCTAGAAGTCCAAGATCAAGGTTGTTGGCACGGTTGATTCCTTCTGAGGCCTCTCTCCTTGGCTTGTTGATGGCTGTCTTCTCACAGGGACTTCCCTCTGCAAATCTCCTCTTCATCTTTTTTTAAAAAAAAAAAAAAATTTAATGCTTACTTATTTTTGAGAAAGAGGGAGACACCGAATCCAAAGCAGGCTCCAGGCTCTGAGCTGTCAGCACACAGCCCAAAGCGGAGCTCAAACCCACAACCCACAAGATCATTGACCTGAGATGAAGTTGGACACCCAGCTGACTGAGCCCCCCAGGCGCCCCGAAATCTCTTCGTCTTATAAGGACACCAGTCATACTCGATTATTGCCCACCCTAATGATTTTGCTTTAATTACCTCTTGAAAGGTCCTCTTTCCAAACACAGTCAGTCACATGTTGAGGTGTGGATTAGGGCTCCCACATGGGCAACTGGGCAACTCATTCCACAACAATCTGGGCAACTCATTCCACAACAATCACCAACCTATGACTGTCTTCTAATGGGTTGAAGTAAAGAAAACTTGTCCAGATAACAGCCTAAGAGTCCAGATAACACTCTTGCTAGAGTGTTGATCACACAACAAAAGCTATCACCTCTACTTAAACTTCATCTACAAATGTCAATTTTACTCTCTCCACGTGGAGATAATGCTTTATTGTGGGACAAGGAGGAAAAAATAGCTATAGCAGACGTAATTGGTTTTCATCTGTTATTCAACTACGCTGCAGCTGATGTGTTCATTTAAACATGAAAGGAAGTGAGTTTCAGACAGAACTCCGCTTACGCGGAAATCCAGCTAACCCTAATTATGACAAAGGTATCTTTTAACTACTGTGTTACATCACACTTGGATGTATGGTAGGCACTTGATCCAAGGAGGAACAGTGTCTCCAGGGTTGTCTGTCTCACACAGCCTTTTTGCAGAAGCATATCTGGGAAGGGATTTTTTAAAATTCTATTTTTCAGGTCCCAAAATGTTAGAAAGCCAGAACACAGAACGGAAAGAACAACCAAACTTTGCACTGCTTTTAGGAATGTCTGCATTCTAGAAAGATTATCAGGTAAATTTTTTTATTAATACAACTTATGTTGAAGGCATCGAGAGGAGTCGTCACTGAACGTAAACCTACCACGTATATCGTTACAACTCCCACATTCAGCTGTGATTTAGTCTCCCGATTATTCAAGCAGAGAAAGCTTCACTTGTCTAACCAGTAGAGCTGACTCACCACCAAGCAGAACTTTGAACTCATGGCTACCAGTTCACTAGAAAAATCTCTGTTGGGAGGAAGACACAGGCCTTGTGGGCCTTGCGGTCTTTGTTCCTATCATCTAGATACTCTTAAAGTAATCCTCGGATTTTGTCAGACAAGCAAAACCCTTCCTCACCTGGACCATATTCTCGCTCTCCCACCCCGTAAAGCCCAAGAGAAGTTATGGCCTCACACTGAAGCATCAAAAAAGAGACTAGGTAGGCCTGGAGCAGACCCTGGGGAAAAGATCCACCATTTGGACCAATGACAATGTTTTTATTACATTTATTGAGATCATATTATTTGCTCAGCACAGTTCTGACTTCATAGAATACAGGATTATACATTTTAGGAGGGCAGTTTCTAGGTGTCTTGCCCCCTGCTGTTTCTCTAGGGCCATATCAGTGGACCTCAGTAAATATCTCATTCACTCTTCAAAACAACCCTCTGAGATTATTATCTTTATTTTAGAGAAGAGGAAAGTAAGGCCCAGAGAGGTTGAAACTTGCTTGGCTTTCATATTTAGTAAGAAGCCGACTTGGGACCAAGCCCAATCCCATAACACTCTTAGTCCCAAGCAAGAAATTGGGCTTCTGGCCTAGACCTGGCTCCACAAGGACTTTATGCTTTGTGTTGCCACCTTCCTCAAGAGTCTCAAAGTCTTCTATTGTTCCTGGGGCTGGCTGGGGTGGGCAGTGCTATCTGGAGGTCTCCCTGGCCTAGCCTGTCACCCGCATGAGCCCTGGTCCCGTCTCTCCTTTATAGGGGTGCTCCTGACACTCTTCTGCCCACATGGGATCAGCCAGATGCCATGGGGATCCCCAAAACTCATGAAAATGGGGCTGCTGCACAAAATCCATGGACCGCTCATGCTTAAACCCAAGTGAATGCCTTACCCTTCACGAACCTCCCTCCAGCCCACCTTTGGTTTGCATCTGGCTTGTAACAGAGCCTTTCTTGTGATGGTTCTGCTTTAGGAATCTTTGGTGCCTTCACATATTGTCACCTATATCTGCCTGTTGTCCCAGATTACAGCTTGTGGACAGGAATGCTGTAGTATTTTTATCGATTCTCCACATTACTTAGCTCAATGCTGTCTAACAAGTCTTCACTGTCTTCAGTGAACAGTTGGAAGATGACCACAGAAAGGAGTAGAAGTCTTGGGGCATCTGGGTGGCTCAGCTCAGGTCTTGATCTCAGCTCAGGTCTTGATCTCAGCTCAGGTCTTGATCTCAGGGTCGTGAGCTCAAGCCCCACATTGGGCTCAGCGCTGAGTGTGAAGCATAAAGAGAGAGAGACAGACAGACAGCAAAAAGTAAGAAGTCCTATTTTATCATTAAGAAAACTACATTCAAGTCACATAAGGTTATTTTTTCAAAAAGATGAATCCTGAATAAGTTTTTATTATACTACATTGACTTCCTCCTGGAATGTTTTCATTTTGCGGAGTTCAGAGTTAAAATGTTATCTACATTTTCACAAAGAAGAGTGATTTTCATTCATTCATTTATTCATTCATTAAATAGGTATGGATTAAGAATTTACCATGAATTAGATGTTCCAATCAGCACAAGTGGGATAAAGATAGAAGGTGGGCCTTGTACTCAAAATCCTTACATTCTACTTGGAGGAGGAAGAATCAGAAAACCAAACAGATAGTACGGAAATAGCAAAGCGAGGGAAGGAGAGGGAGGAAAGAAAGAAGGAAAGAAATGACTGGTATTCACCAGACTTTTTATTGTTTGGTATTAAAACACAATTTATCCAGTTTTGTTGTTTTTCACCCTGTGTTGTGGCCACATTCCCTGAAATTCATGAAGGCACAGGACACATTGCTTCTCTCTCTCTTTTTATTTTTTTAATAATTATCCATTCACACATAGAATAAGAAAATTGGATGGGATTAAAGGTAAATTAATTGTACCTGGAAATTTTATACATATCCTTTTCGCTTTCATCTGGAACACTTTATAAGGTCATCCCTCTCATAATGAAATATTCAACAAATTAAACACAAACAGCTCATCGAAATTAGATAATTAGTTATAATCTTCTTTGATTATAATTACTCTTTGGGCCAAGCCTGCAGGCAAGGCTCTTGGTATTATTAGGTACCCAGCAGTGACAAGAGGCAGGGGTCAGTCCCCACTGTTCTACTTGTCATAGGTACAAACTCATTAAACTTTTTTTTTTTTTTAAATCAGAGTCTCAGGTGAGCTGTGGCTGTGGATCGGACAGTCATATCTAGTCTGGAGTCAGCAATGAGGTCGCAGTTCAAGAACCAAGGCATTTTCTTTTGTTAAAATGCAAAAACCCTTGGAGGTTGAACCTTTGAAACTTCATCTGCCATTGGCACCTTGGAGGACACTTGTGCACGTATGTTCTCTGATGTGGAGAGAAAGCAAGGCGAATAGTGATGAAAAGGGAGAGGAGGGATATAAAAGGAAGACGCGTGTTGGAAGAGGAGGGGTTCCAAAGGCCAACCCCTTCTGCTTTGCCATTTGCCTTCAGAACCTGACTCTAGATCAGAAGACAAGAGGAGATTGACTCCCCCCGCCCTCCATAAAAAGCAACTTTTCAAAGACTTGGCCTTTTCACCCCAAACCGAAATTGAAAGTGATGTGATTGATGTATTTTATTTATGTCTTTAGCACAGACCATCAAGACAACATAATTGCAGTTTCTTTCTTTTTTTTTTTTTTTAGAGATTTTGAGAACGCTTTGAGTGATGTGATTAACTCTTTACTGAATCTTAATCAAGTGTCCTCCAAAGTGAAAGGAAGGTCAGATAAAAAGCTGTTCTTAATTAAAAAGAATGGATAGAATTGATTTCTTAAAATTATATTGTTGGCTAATGACCGTGGGAGATTGTGTTCAGGGCAGAAAACTGATATTTTGCCTTAATCAATGCACATTTTATTAAAATCAATGTGGTCTATTATGTAAGGCCTATTGAAAGGAACTTTAATAAAGTTCAATCTATAAAAAGTAACCAACTGTAATGCAACTGAAATTTAATCTGGTGGTAGCGGCCATGTTCATTCAACACATGTTTACTGAGTGCTTACTATGTACTAGGCGCTTGGGAAGTATTTCTCAAAAGTCACTTTTCCTTCCCTATAGGTATGCAGTATAGAGTTAAATGTTAAATGTTAAATGTTAAAATGTTGCATGAGATTCAAATGCCCCTAAATGTATAGCATTTCACTAGCACTTTAAAGAACTAGTTCTGTCACATTTTATATAAAACTTTACCTTGAGAAAAACTTTTTGAATGCTAATGGCCTTCCCAATGCTAATAAATGACTCAAGTTGTTGATGGAAAGGGAAATGGTCTCAATTTCAAGCCCAAAGGGAATTTTTGGAATGAAACAAAGATGGCTAGTTCACAATGTCCACTGCTTTGTTTCTCCTGGGTTTTCCTCTTTTGCAACAAAAAAAACTTAGGTTTTTAGCCATGCCTACTTTCCAGCTTCGCTTCTAGGAAGCTAAGATACTCAACTCTAGGAGCCAAGGGGCGTGGGGTGTTATAGCTTGCTATTATTGTCTTGTGTCTTCATCTTGACTGCCCATTAAAATTTCTACTTCCCTGATCCTGCTTCTGGATTCTTACTGATATTGAGTTTCATCCTGTTGCTTCTGCATTTAATGTAAGATGCTTCAAAACCACTAAGAACAAAATGACTGAATGAAGTAAAATACAACTTTTTTAAAAGTCGATTTTTAGCTATTTGAAGACGAAAACACTACCTTAGTCATTATTTTCCTATAGTACTTTTCCCAATTCTTGCCACATAGCAGTTACTCATTAAATTCTTCTGATCTTAAATTCAGTAGACGATTTCATATACTAATTTAACAAGTATGCACTGATTTCCTACTATGTTCCAGAAACCCTGCCAAATACTGAGGTTATAGACAGAGGTTAGATAGGAGTTTTCAGAGTAGCCAATTGCTCTAAGAAACAAACCCCAAATCTCAGAAGCTTGAAATAACCAGAGCTCATTGCTCACCCAGAGAGCTGGGATGGGGGCTCTCTGTCTCATTACAGAGGTTTCACTATTGTCTATGTGTAGCCCCCCGAGTGGCCCTGGATATCAAAATCCAGTTGGAAGATGGGGAAGAGAGGGGAAGAGAGAAATCGTGGAGGCTTCTGTAAGAAGGGGCTGCAGGGTCATCCTTGAATGACCAATCACTTCCACCCACATTCCAGGGGCCAGAATTCCATCCCAAAGTTCCATCTAACTTCAGCAAGTATAGATTTGTTGAAAGAGCATGGAAAATGCTTTCTGGATGACCAGGAGGAAGAGAAAAATAGGTGTGGTTAGAATCAAGCATCAGATCCCTCATGGTCCACCCTACCTGTTGCCATGGAGCACATTCACCCCTCCCCCAGGAGACAACACAGAGACCCATGTGGCTGCTCATGGTCCAATGAGAGCCCTCTACCCACCACTCGCATAGGCACACTCGATAAGAAATGGGCAGCCAGGGCCAGGAAAACGATAGTAAAAATTCCCAGCCTGCCCATGAAAGAATGGGGGACACACAAAAGTCACTGGCCCAGTTGGGAGATCCAGCTGATTCAAGGGGTAAGGGAAGCTCCATGCTTAGGCTTTGATTCTGTCCTCCAGGAGGAATGCCTCTGTCGGCTTCCTACCATTCTCCTTATCATATCTGAAGAGGACATGGGGAGGGTCTTCCTCGGGAACGTCACAGCTTCCCCAGCCTTCTTGCTGCAGCAAGCTTAGTGTTCTGAAAATCAAACAAGTACAAGGTTTTTTAATTAAGGGAGAGATTTGTATTTTTTTTTTAACGGAGGTGTAGTTGACACAGGATTGTTACACTAGTTTCAGGGACGCAACGTAGTGATTGGACGTCTACACGTTACGCTGTGCTCACCCCAAGTGTAGCTGCCATCTGTCAACCATAGAGCATAATACCAACACCAATATGGGGACTATATTCCCTAGGCTGGAACTTGATTCCCTGAGGCTTATTTATTCCCAAATTGAAAGGCTGGTTTTTGTTTCTGTATTTTCCAGGATCAAAGTTTTGTTGGCAGTAAGTCTTCAGAAATGCATTTAAAATCCGATCTATTTGATTCCAGTTGACCCGTGTAGACTATGCCCAAAATTCTTTCTAAGATAGTCTTACTCTTTTTTTTTTTTTGGGGGGGGGGGGGTTTAGATTCCTTTGTGTTTAGTTTTTTACTGAGGTATAATGACATACCACATGATATTAGCTTCAGGTATACAACATGAGTCAATATTTGCGTCTATTGTGGAATGATCACGGATGTGTCTGGTGAACATCTGCCACCATACATGACTGCAGAATTCTTTTCTTGTGATGAGAACGTTTTAGATTCTTTTTTCTTTACGTTTATTTATTTTTGAGACAGAGAGAGACAGAGCATGAGCGGGGGAGGGGCAGAGAGAGAGGGAGACACAGAATCTGAAACAGGCTCCAGGCTCTGAGCTGTCAGCACAGAGCCCTATGCGGGGCTCGAACTGAGGGACTGCAAGATCATGACCCGAGCTGAAGTAGGGCGCCCAACTGACTGAGCCACCCAGGCGCCCCTAGATTCATTTTCTTAGCAGCTCTCGAATATGCAACATAGTATTATTTATAGCCCCGATGCCGTGCATGGCATCCCCATGACTTACTTATTTCATAACTGGAAATTCATACCTTGGAATCCCTTCCCCCATTTTGTCCACCTCTGACACCCACCAATTCCGTTCCCTGAAACTGTGATTTTTCTTTTCAATTTCTAGACTCAGTGGCTTAAACAACAAACATTTATGTCTCATAGCTCTGGTGGCTGGGAAATCTAAGATCAAGTGGCCAGCTGATTTGGTTCCTGGGGAGAGCCCTTTTCCTGATTTGCCGGTGGATGCCTTTTTGTTGTGGCCTCGAATGATAGAGAGAGAAAGATCATCTCCTGTGTTTCTCCTTAGCAGGGCACTAATTTCCTCATGAAGGCTCCACCTTCACAACTTAATTATCTCCTTGTGGAAAGTTTAGCTAAGCTACTCTATGGTATTGCTTCCTGGGCATCCATTTTGTTTGGATGAGTGGTTTGTGGGGACTTGAACTGACATGAGTCCCCCCCTTGAAAGTTCATGCCATTGACAACAACCCAATAGTGTTGCAGGCAGATATAAGTTCCTGATATGACTTCCCCAACAGCCCTTGTGACCAACAGTCTCTTGCCCCCCGGCTCCCCTTAGCTAAGACCCTGGTGGAGCTTACCAGAACCCTGAACTTTTGGTTTGAATGGATCAATCCAGCTTTAGTTCAGGCCAAGTCCTATCTCTCTCTCTGTCCACACTCCGCCTTGACCTCACCCTGTGACCCCTTAAGGCATTCTGAGTAATCTTCTAGGACCGGTGAGTAATAAACTTCATTATTTACATTTCTTCTTAGCTCAACCATCCAGCACCCTGTGTGCCATTTAACAAGTGTTAATTTGACAAATTCGTAACGCTCTACTTCCAAATACCATCACACTGGAGATTAGGGGTTCAGCATATGAATTTTGAAGAATCCTCAGTCCATAGCACAGTCTTACTTCTATACTTCATGACCCCAAAGCTCATGTGCTTGAGTGACATCAGGGGAACCAAGAGCAGGCAGTGGTCAATTCCTTGACAGGATCAGGGAAAATGTCACAGAAGAGATAAGGTTTGAGTTCAACCTTGAAATATTCCTGACGTTCACCAAGTAGATGGAACGGGAGAAAGAAAAGATAACAGCTGGCTGTGTGGCACACCCACACAGGCTAGAGGATCTGCAGGTGTTTTGGCAAAGCCAGAGCAGGGGATCCCAGGGAGCAGTTTCTAGGACTAAGACTGAAAAGACTATTATGTTCCAGATAAGCGTCTAACTGGTTTTGCTTGGAAGTGTGGCCTATAAGCAATGGGAAGTCTCTAAAAGACATTAAGCAGCAAAGCGATAGACTCACGGTCGTGCTTTGGAGAAACCTCCATCTTCAGCAAGGAGGGTGAAGCAAAAAGTGACAGGCGGGGCTGATAGAACGACCACTCAGGGGTAGTGACTGCTTCAGGCAAGAAATGACAAGGACAGGGGCGCCTGGGTGGCGCAGTCGGTTAAGCGTCCGACTTCAGCCAGGTCACGATCTCACGGTCCGGGAGTTCGAGCCCCGCGTCGGGCTCTGGGCAGATGGCTCGGAGCCTGGAGCCTGTTGCCGATTCTGTGTCTCCCTCTCTCTCTGCCCTTCCCCCGTTCATGCACATGGGCGAGGCGGAGGCTGTGGAATAGAGATGAGGGTTCAGATGCCAGAACTGTTGCAGTGGAGATACTGGGGTTGCAAACCAGGAGGAGTGGGGATCCTCATTGCCCTCAGCAATCTGTTAGATCTCGCATGGCTTCAACCACACGAACAGATGGTCATCTCCACTATGCCTGTTCAAGTGGCGAACTGGGAACAACTTTCAGCAGGCTAGATCTCCCGCAGGATTTTGTCCACAACTCTTGAGTGAAAGCCCAAGGTTTCAGGCTAGTAGGCAGACTCCTAACCCTACAGAGAGACGGTTTAAGGAGAAGAGCAAACCAAAATAAAATGGCAGACTGGACCAATGCACATGGCAGAGAAAGCTGAACTTTTTACCACCTTTGGCGAGGACACCATTCACCTGCCATTAAGAGCTGGAATAAGACAGAGCAAGATGGTGGAAGAAAGTACAAATAATATTACACACAAATGAAGGAGGCAATCATTTTCCAGCTTACTGGAGAGCGTACTTATTAACTTACCGAAAGCTAAACACTGCCCACAAAATGTTATTTAATTTAATTATTTTCAACCTCTTAATTTGCTTGACCTGATACAAAATCAAACACAGGCGTTTCTCCCCTTTGTGGCTGTTTCTGTGCTTTGCGGTATTTGGAGCACGCATAACTAAAAGGTTAAAAGAAGACGT
Organism: Lynx canadensis; assembly: GCF_007474595.2. NCBI lineage: Eukaryota > Metazoa > Chordata > Mammalia > Carnivora > Felidae > Lynx > Lynx canadensis. The sequence continues at coordinate 115,618,634 of NC_044310.1, forward strand.
ACTAGGTGAATCTAGTCTGTGCCGGGTTCGTTTCATTAGTTTGCTTCTGCTCTGCAGATGAAAGTATTCTCTTTCGAAAAGTAGACCATCCTCAACTTGGTCGTGTCTTCATTACTAAGTACAGATAAGGTATTAAGTTATAGTAGCCTTACTCGGGACTGTGTCATCAGGGTGAGTAGGGGAAAAACTAAGGAGCAAGCATTATATGACAGACAGTACAGATTCCCCAGCCTGGAGACAAACTGTGGGTCCACTGATTCCCCTCTGTGTGGCCTTGGATACAACGGTTAACCTCTCCAAGCCTTCACGTGTAAAACATGGGCAGTAAAGACCAGCAACGTATTCAGTAAAGGCTAGTGGTACCCATGAACTTGGAGCTCCGGGACAAGATGCAGGTGCCTGTTTTGCTACACCTTGGTAAAGTATAAAGCCAAAGGTGTTGAGCAGATCCAGCTATCTGGGTAACTCAGTAAACTCTAAACCAGCCCCACTGATGAAACATCTATGGCAGTTTCCTACTTGGAGTAGGTGGAACGGAGGGGCTCAAGATACTGCGCTTCCTCGGCTCTAGAACAAACATTTATATTTGCATTTTAATGTATCTGAAACTTGTATACCTCTTACAACTAATCTACAATCAATTAAATGTTGTAGCTCCCCACCCTACTCCCACTCCAGGATGCCAGCATAACACTGATGGAGCGATTTCTAATCAGGGGAATTCTGGGAAGAAGTAAATAAGTTAATCTCCACACTGCTGACTTGTTTGCAGTGCATTTTAAAACAGGGCATCTCACACAGTTCCTCCATTTTTTTTTTTTTTTTTTTTAGCTGGTGGGCATGACCAGAGTGACCGGATAAAGTCACATGGGAGCCTCATTTTAAGCTCGTGGGGTGCAACAGCCCTGTACCTTTGCTGGGACAACATCTTTTCCTAAAATGCCTTTCCTGGGGCACCTGGGTGGCTCAGTCGGTTAAGCGTCCGACTTCGGCTCAGGTCATGATCTCGCAGTCTGTGAGTTCAAGCCCCGCGTCGGGCTCTGTGCTGACTGCTCAGAGCCTGGAGCCTGTTTCGGATTCTGTGTCTCCCTCTCTCTCTGACCCTCCCCTGTTCATGCTCTGTCTCTCTCTGTCTCAAAAATAAATAAACGTTAAAAAAAAAATTTTTTTTTAAATAAAATGCCTTTCCTATCTTTTCTCTGACAAGCACCTGCTAATGTTTCAAGTTTCACCTGGGCGTCATCTCTTCCCTGAAACCGTTTCCAGGATAGATCACCTTTCCCTGCAAGTGGAAATAAATGGCAATTCTCTCTTCTCTGCCCCACAAGCTACCACTTCTGAAATGCTCCTGCCGTGTCATTGCATTTGCCTGTTTGTAGGCGTGTTTACTCTGCCTGGGCCCTGCCCTCTAGAGCTAGCAACTCAATCTCACTCACTCCTCCCACAGCCAGTAGCATTTACTCCGAACATAGTAGGTATTTAAGAAGTCCTGTGGAACAGATTGATAAATGTCTTTGCCTATAAGGAACTGTATGAAGAAACTAAGCTTTCAGAGCAGTGTAAAAGTAACCTGTTAGCTAAAATCCAAATTAGAAGAGGGGTACCCTCATGGTACAAATTTAAAGCTGGAAAAATTCTAAAAGACATGTCGCCATCAGGCGCCCGAAGGCTTACAGTGCTGTCGCGCTAAGTTGGCTGGCTGTGAGGTTTCTTTGGATTTCCTTATTAACCTGCATTTCCCTCATCTACCAGGCCTCAGTCCAATCTCGGCAGAGCTCCCCGGCTCCTCCCGCATGAATCAAACTGGGGGTGCTCATCTTGTCAAATTCGCCTGACAGATAGATTTGCTACAACAAATGAAAACACTAAATAAGCAGTTCCCATCTATTTTTTATGGCTGATATTCATTCCCAGCAAACAGCAAATGTTATCCCAGGATGAAAGCAACCATAATTCCTGAAGTTTTCATTTTGTTGTAAATCACAGTGAAGATCTCCATTGTAAGACTTTTTTTTTTAATGTAAAGCAAAAGTTAAAATACACGTGCTTTTACAATCCCTTAGAAAGTCTCGCAACAAAGTTTCGTTCCAGAAACAAATGCAGTCAAGATGGCCATAGGAAACACCATGGAAGGGTTAAAAGAAATCTCACCAGAAACATTTAACTTAATTATACTTTATAAATAAGTATATACGCATATATACATCTATAGATAGATGCAATCAAGTGCTCAAAGACAAGGTGCTTAATTGCAGATGCCTCAGCTGCTGTCAATATCACACTTTCATTTTCTTACCAGACTCCAAGGTCATCACTACAACTGGCAATGTTCCTGAACCTAAGGTGTCATAGCAGCTGCTATTAAAGGCTCACAAACTCACCTGCTATTCAAACTCTCCCCTTCTCCCCGGGGGAAATCTGGCCTGAAGAGCCAGGGCAGATGGAAAAGAATTCTGGGAGATTAATAATAGTGATAATAATAATAATAATAGTAATAACAAGGCACCTGGGTGACTCAGTCAGTTAAGCATCTGACTCTTGATTTCAGCTCAGGTCATGATCTCGCAGTTCATGAGATTGAGCCCCACTGTCAGCACAGAGCCTGCCTGGGATTCTCTCTCTCTCTGCCCCTCCCCCGCACGCACACGCTCTCGCTCTCAAAATAAATAAATAAATAAACTTTAATAGTAATGATAATGAGTTAATGACTATTAAGTATGCCGTGTGTATTATCTCCTTTAATCTTTAAGACTGCATTGAGGGACAGGTACTCAGATCAGTACCACTTTATAAATCAAGGGATTGAGGCTTAGAGAGATTAAGCAACTTGCCCAAAATCATACTGTCATAAGTGACAGAGGACTTAAAAACAGCTGACTTTCAACTGGATTTGGAGAGCAACATAAACACGCACAAAAACGCTAAACTACCCCCTTCTTCATCTTTGAACTTGAATTAAGATAACAGGGTAATGGCCATGCATGAGAGCAAATTACCTTCCCACTAGACTCATTCTTTCAGCATTTTAAGAAATCCAACAGAGTTCCACCCACTCCTAATGTGCCTAAAAACCTGGCTATTGCGTCCTTAATGTTTCCATACAGTCTCAGTCCCTAGAGCACCGTTGCTGTGTTCTGTGTTCATCCGAGCTGGATACGACTAGAAATTGACCATACAGCTAATTTCTTTTCATCTTCTCAAAACTTCAAAGATTCTTGAAAAAAAAGAAAGAAAGAATGAGAGGATTGAGATTTTTAAATGGTGTTTGTAAATTTCACATTCCCTTCACCAGAGGAGCTGTTGGTACAATTTCTTAAGAACTGCCTACTGTGCTCAGTCTCATTTCATTTTTATGGCATCCCCCTGTGTAAAAAGTTTTAAAACCACAGGTTAAATAAAGTGTCCAAGGTCATCGTGGGATTAAGATGAGGAATCGGGATGCCTGGGTGGCTCTGTCGGTTGAGCGTCCGACTTTGGCTCAGGTCATGATCTCGCAGTCCGTGAGTTCGAGCCCCACGTGGGGCTCTGTGCTGACAGCTCAGAGCCTGGAGACTGCTTCGGATTCCATGTCTCCCTCTCTCTCTCTGCCCCTCCCCTGCTCGTACTCTGTCTCTCCCTCTCCCTCAAAAATAAATAACCATTAATTTTTTTTTTTAATGAGGAATGAAGATTTCAATATAGGTCTGACTATAACTTGCTCCTCAATGCAAAATACTTAGCAGAAGACTCAGATTTGGGCTTTTTGGCACTTCTTCTCTATTTTGCTTTTTTTTTTTTAACTTAAAAATGTCTGGCACAAAAGCATCCTCCGATTTTTTTCTAAGAGGTGCTGAATAAACAGTTTGGATGATGTGTGGCCACGATTGCAAACTTGTCAGAATCCAATTATTAAACTGATATTTCAGTATTTATTGCTGTCATCAGAACTCTGCACAATGGCTTTGAAAAATTGCACTGACTCATAGGTTCATATCTGAGGCTTTATCAAATGCACATTTTTTAATATAATGTGGGTGCCAAGAGGTTACAGGCACATCGCATTCAAATTCAATAACACTCTATAATCCTGAAAATAAAATACTGGGTTACGTATCAGGAAAATTCCTTTCTGTTTATATTTCTCCTTCTGAAACCATAAGTCATCTGTGAGAGGAATATGGCAGTTTCTAAATAGGAAAGACAGTTAAAGAGCTTTTAGAAAAGGGAAATATGGTCAGTGAAACATAGAAACAAGAAATAATACTGTACTACATTGTACACAAACACGAGGCATCATTTGAGTTCAACAATTAATAACGGCATATTTGATTCCAATGAAGCTTCCTCGGAACACACATCTAATTACTAGAACATCTACTGAGAAGATTTTGGATAGCACCATAACGCTCAAGATATTTTCTCTTTTCATTTGTCAACATAAAATAGGTAGAGTCGGGAATCTTCCTGCTTCAGGGAATGTTTATAGGGAGCCAAAGCTATTGTCATAATAATTTAGATAAATTATGTATCTCCAACCAATGAATTAAGTTGTTGCTATGGAAGCCCAGGTTTTTTAACCGATCCTTTGTATGTGCATTATTTCCTTCTTCCTATCCACAACGTCAACTACTCCCAATTGCTATGAGCTTCATCAAAGAAAGAGGAGTAACAAATGAACACTCCTCCCTATGATCGACCAAAAACTCTGTTCTTGTCAGAGATTCCACTCAGACTCCCCAGGAAACTGTAGTTGGCAGAGAATGTGCCCTGGTCAACTCTGAATTTTAGAAATGGAAACAATGGCTTCCACATGACTGAAGATTCCGGGACTCTGCACTCCCAAACCAGAACTGGCTTTCTATCAAACTTATTCTCCTGGTGGCTCTAAAGTGGGACCACTAAAAAAAAAAAAAGTCGCTTGACGAGATAACTCGTTATTTCACAATGAGTGAAAAAAAAGAGCACAATAGCTAGTGTCTTTCTGGAGGAAGGAACAGAGAAAGATAAGGCATTGAGTAGAGTTTGTTGACTATAAATGCACACTGGTGAAGAAAGAAAGGTGATGGCCAACGGTCTAGGTTGAAGGGGATGGAAAAATTTAAAAAAGCATCAGTACCCGCAACTGTAACGAGCCGGGGCTGAGCGACCGGGATCCCGTAAGGCAGGGCTCCAACCTCAGCACCACTGGCATTTGGCCTGGATAGCTTTGCTTTGGGATCTGCGCTGGGCATCGAAGGATATTAATAGCCTCCCTGACCTCTACCTGCCAGAGGCCAGCAGCAACACTCTAGCCTCCAGTTCTAACAATCAAAACTGTTTTCGGACATTGCCAACAGCGCGGAGCCTGCCTGGGATCCTCCCCATCTCTCTGCCCCTCCCTTACTCACACTCTTTCTCAAAAAAAAAAAAAAAAAAAAAAAATCAATCAATCAATAATAAATTTAAATAAGTAAGTAAATAAATACGCAAGAAAGCCCACTTGCTCAATGTACAAGCCCTTGAGTAGGGAAAACCCAGGTTCAAGTCCACTGTCCTCCAGCTCTGTAAGTCAAGAGCCTTGTGGCATCAAGTTACACAGCAATGGCAAACACCAGTGCGTAAGAGTTCGTGTGAAGCAATGTACAAAAGTCCCTGGGGAAGGGCCAGGCGATCAAGCACTTTGTGCTTTGAGGACGTGGATGAACGAGGGGGTCAGTAGTGAGACAGGATGTCGGGCTTTCTTCTCACAACTGCCTGTCCTGCAACAGGACAGAACGAGAGGTCAGGGTGAATCCCCTGTGCTGTCTGACGGAGCAGGTTCCAGACCTATTGCAGGCCCCTCCCTCTTCCCTGAAATGAGGCTGCCTATTGATTCTGCTTGGAAAAAATCAAGATCTTATTTCAGGGAACATCACTCCTTTTCTTTTGCTCACAAAGAAGCAATGCTAAAACGTAAAATACCTGTGCATGCCTCTAAAGCATGGATGCAAATGGGCTAAGGCAGTAAAAGTGACTGTTCCACAATTCCATTTTTACAAGAACCCTTCTCCCAGGGGCATCAATATTAATATAGTCACACTTTCCAGGAGGGTGAATCGCTAAATCTGCGAAGCCCCCAGGGACAGCTTAACTGCAAGCCATCATCTCCAGGATCACACAGTGATGCATGGCCATCCCGGGTAGAAATCCTAATGGATGCAATTCCACACCTCTGTGGCAGGCGGAGACAGCTGGAGGGAGAGTCAGGATGGAAAGACACTTGGGGATGCAGATATAGGACTGTTTGGTTTCACCAGCCACTGAGGCAACCTGAGCCCCTCCACTGGACTCCCTAAATCGTAATTTCCACTCCGCTCAGATCCTCCCTACCTCCCCCACAAACACTGCCCTTTATGGCAATCCAAAGGATCGAAAAGTCAAAGAGGTCTGGCATACCTTCTGCAATTTATATGACAGGCACTTACAAGAAGGGGCTCGCCTAAGGCTTGTGCCCTTCCCTTATTCAGGAGTTCCAGAATTCTCCTTCGTGCCCCTGCTCCCCAGCGATGCCTTCCCCACCCTGTCTCCAGTCCCATATGCCAAGTGACTGCCTCTCCTAAACCCCTTCCCCCCTCCCTTTCTTCCAAAAAATTGCCACTATGGAACAATGATACCCTAATTCTCTAGTTTGAACTGAGAAGCTTAATCTTTTCTAAAATCAGAGTGTGAAACTGATTTTTCCCGAAACATAATTCTGGGGAGGTACATCTATAACACTAAACTGAGGAATACTAACAAATAGCACATTCAAAGACAAAACTCATAGGGGAAATGTTTCTAGGTTTTGATATGCTTTCTCCCTTCTTTAACTGCTCTCAATCACAGGTATATTTTTTTTAAATCACAGGTATCTTTAATCTCATTAGATTCTCTAGTCTTGGAATGGAACTCTGTTTTGGAATTCCTTAACTCTTCCTTCTTAGAATCAAAACTATCCGAGGACATCAAGATACTCTCTCACTGTGCCATCAAAAAAAAAAAAAAAAATCCCTTACAGAGACGCTGCCATGGGTCTTTTGGGGACGACGCCGGTGACAGACCTTGTTATTGAAGTCATTTACTAAAGGTTTTAGTGTCCTCCATTAAACCTTCCAGACTATATAAAGAAAGAGGAGACAAACTCTCCCCTTGTGATGAAGGACCTAACAACCCAGGAGGAGCAGAAATGAGTTCCAATCACGAAGACATTTTCTACTTAACTCCCTAAATTGGATAAAACAATCTACAGGGCCACACGTATTTCCGGTGGCAGCTGATGTCTGGATGGGTGAGAACTTACCCACCACAGCGCCTCGGACAGCGAGCGCTTGAGCTGAAAGCAACCAGTTTCTCTTGGCCTCCGGGTGCCATTTAAGATTCTAATGAAGCAGAACCTCTCCAATTTAAACAAGGGTCTAATTGATTTCTGTTTGGTTAAGCCAAAATTTAAAATACCTCCATCACATTTTCCCAGAGATGTTTGCCTTGTAAACCAGGATGCCTGACTTGGCAATCCAAAGCAATAAATTTCTCATGCTATAATGTAAAATAGGATCCATCATTGGGAGAGCTGTAGCTATTACCAACTGGAATGCATCCTTCCATTTATAACATATTTATTTAAGGATCTACTACGTGCCAGGCGCTGTTCCGAGGGACTGGAAACACCAGAGTGAACAAAATAGACTGAAACCCCTCTCCTCATGGAATTGGACATTCGTGGGAGCTTCTAATTCTGGAATGTAAGGGTATATTTTCATTTCCTCAGCATCTTGTCCAGTGTGTGACACAGCGCTGGCTTTATGACTTTTTTTTTCTTTTGTTTTTTTAAATTTTTATTTATTTAATTTATTTTTTTTAGTTTACATCCAAGTTAGTTAGCATATGGTGCAACGATGATTTTAGGAGTAGATTCCTTCGTGCCCCTTACCCATTTAGCTCATCTCCCCTCCCACAGCCCCTCCAGTCACCCTCTGTTTGTTCTCCATATTTAAGAGTCTCATGTTTTTGTCCCCCTCCCTGTTTTTATATTATTTTTGCTTCCCTTCCCTTACGTTCATCTGGTTTGTCTCTTAAAGTCCTCATATGAGTGAAGTCATAGGATATTTGTCTTTCTCTGACTGACTAATTTCACTTAGGATAATACCCTCTAGTTCCATCCACATCGTTGCAGAGAGACAGAGAGAGAGAGGAGAAGGAGGAGGGGAACAGAGGATCCAATGTGGGCTCTGTGCTGACAGCAGCAAGCCCAAGGCAGGGCTCGAACTCAGGAACCGTGAGATCGTGACCTCAGCCAAAGTCAGACGCTCACCTGACAGAGCCACCCAGGTGCTCCATGACTATTCCTTGAAGAGCGAATGTGCCTTGAGTGCATACTACGTGCCCCAAACTGAAGGATCCAGAATGGACAAGTCCTCATCCTGGCTCATGGGACGTCACAGTCCCTGGCACCAGTCTGGTAGAGTAGAGCAGCTGCAGTAGACTGCCACACGGGGCCGCGGGGCAGCAGGTGATGGGGACAAGGAGATTTAGAGGAAACGAGAAGGACCAAATAGAGAAGACGCTGCTAGAGCTGAATCTTGGATTCTGAGTAACTGATCCGCGTAAGCGGGCGTAGCAGTGATGGAAGGGATGGACCCTCCAGGCACAGAGAATAATATGAACCAAGACAGAGAAAAAGCAGCCTGGTGTGTCTGGAATGACCCAGAAGATAACACATGGTCCCTTATCCCACACCAGGGATGGGGTCCTATGGAATAAACATCAAGGCTTTCTCAGCCTCTTCTCGGGGCAGACGGGTGCCATCCCAAAACCCATACGACTTCCAAGAAAACAGTTTTGGTTCTCCATAAGAGACAGGAAAGATCAGGCCCGCCCCTGCTGCGATCAATAGAACAGTCAACTCTGAGTGAGGCAAGAAGCACTTGGAGGCTTGAGGGACAGAAATGATGCAGGGCTCAGTCCGACCTACCCTACCAAAGCCCACGGGAAGATGACAGGCCATCAAGTTTTCTGAAAGGCACACTTTTTAGGACTTACGTGTGGGTCACTTTGACGGCCAGCCCTTAATATACCTTCACACATGTCCTTCACTGAGGGGCCCATCAGTCTCTCCAGCCTTGCTTACTACGGGGAGCTAAATATGCCTTTAATATTTATCTGTGCTGTGAAAACTGCTCCTACATGCATCCCTTTGAGGGAAATAGCCAAGATCAATGCAGGCCTGACGTATACTAAATGAAGAAACAAACAGAAATATTTATTTCTCTGTCCACAGACCACAGTGCCTCCTGAGGGAGAGAACAAATTGGCAACAATATAGTGCCTCCAAGCGGGCATTGACTGTCTCTGTGAAGGCCAGCCCCGTTAGACCTTTTTTTTTTTTTCCCTTTTTCTTCATAAGAGAGGGACTATGCAAAAACATAATAAAAAGAAAATTATTTATATTTTAAACGCAGTGTCTTCACGGCTGTTCTGGGAGTAGATGTCTCAAACCTTCTTTTGTTTGGGGTTATGATAAGTAGTACCATCGAGCGCCAGCTGCTTTAAATACTTTCTCCTTTGAAATTCAGACTCCGCCAGTTTAAGTATCGTTATGGACATTTCACACATTCTGGAAAAAGCAAGGCTGGGGAGCTACCTCGCCTGAAGGGTCCAGTAGCTCCGGTGCAGTTCAGCAAGAAACGCCCGGCTCCAAACTCTGTGCTATTTCTTCCGTGTACTTTGCTGTCCGTGAGCTTGGGACACGACCGAGTACATAAATAGGTGACATATCGGGGCGCCTGGGTGGCTCAGCCAATTGAGCGTCCAACTCCAGCTCAGGTCAGGATCTCACCGCTCGTGAGTTCGAGCCCCGCGTCAGGCTCTGTGCTGACAGCTCAGAGCCTGGAGCCTGCTTTGGACTCTGTGTCTCCCTCTCGCTCTCTGCCCCTTCCCCCGCTTATGCGCGCTCGCTCTCTCTCTTTCAAAAATAAATAAACATGAATAAATATAAATAAATAATGAATAAAAATAAATATGAATGAATAAAAAATATAATGAAATATAATGAATAAATATAATGAAATATAATGAATAAAAAATAAAAATGAATCAAATATATGGGTAACATGTCAACACGAGTACTGTCTGTCTTAGGGGACGTTCCCCAGAAGAAGCAAATCCGGAGACCAGGATGATGGGCAAATTATTTATTAAGGAGAAACTACTGACAGACGGACGGACAGATGGAGAGACAGAAAAGGAGAAGAAGCCAAGCAAAGGTGACATTTCAAACAACGAGCATCTTGCAGAAGCAGCTTCAGCTGATGCCGCAGGGAAACCAGGAGGGTGAGTGGTACCCAAAGCTTCGTCGCCCAGGTAAGGGAGGCAGGCCTCCGTGATCCTGCACCTGTGTCACCGAGAAGGCCCGCCCTGGAATGATGCAAACTCGGGCACTCTCGTTCTCTGCAGACATCATTCCATTTGCCTGAAGACGGTGTACACAATAAAGTGAGAACTCACCACACTTGGGGGAGAATTGCGTGGAAACATGGAAACAGATCTCAGAGGATGCGTGCCTACGGAGCACCAACGAGGTTCGCTCTACTATTTCAAAGCAAATGCCGCCAAAAACACGGGCACATTGTCATTGCCCAACACGTAGATCCACAAACAGCACCGGTACCAGTCCCTGCGCAACTAGCCTGCAAACAGGGTCCTGGATCTCGCCTTTCTGTCCCTGTCTGCACTGGTCGCTGCAACAGTTCTGTTCAGGGCAGCAGTGGCCTTGGAGTTGGTGCCACCAGCTGCAGGAGTGTGGATCTGGGGCCCTTTTCTTTTCTTATTTATTTATTTTTGATAGAGAGAGCACAAGTGGGGGAGGGGCAGAGAGAGAGGGAGACACAGAATCGGAAGCAGGCTCCAGGCTCCGAGCTGGCAGCACAGAGCCCGACACGGGGCTCGAACCCATGAACCATGAGATCATGACCTGAGCAGAAGTTGGACGCTCAACCTACTGAGCCACCCTGGAGTCTCCCTGGGACTCTTTACTTAGGTTTCAGGTGTCTGTTCAAGGGGCCCAGAGTTCTATAGCCCCGTGACCCCTGTACCTCCAAGCCTCAGCCTGTTTATCACCATGCTTGCCCAATCTTTCCAGTGCTTTGGCACATCTGGAGTCTTCGTTTGGTTCTTGCCACTTCCTCTCTTAAGCATAACTTAACTCCTCCAAGCCATGACGGGAAGGTACATAGTGCAAGGTTGTCAAGGTTATCAAGACATCGACTTGCAACCTGCTCCTGCCACTTCCTAGCCCTGAATCTTGGGGCAAGCTGTCCAGCTCCTCTGCGTTTCCTCATCTGTTAAACCGAGAACAAGAAGACTAAGCCAGGAGTTCTTGTGAGAATTTAACGTAGGAATGTATAAAACATCCACTCGATGATGGTAGCAGCCATTTTCATTGTTATTGTTATTTTAATTCTCTCTCTGGGGACCATGACTTCCCAGGAGATCAAGGGCAGGCCGAATTGAGTTTAAATTTATAATTGTCTCTGGAACTTAGCATTCTCTTTGGAAACTGAGTGGGACTGTTGGCCACTCTGTCAAAAGACTAGCCCTAAAATCTACATTAGATCACCAGAGTTCCTCTCCATTCCCTTTCCAGAACCACTGAGTGTTCCATTTTCAAGGAAGGAGAAGCTATACACAAGTATGGCGATGTCAACCTAGGCCTCGGCAGTGATAACCCATGCAAGCCAAACCCTATAACTCCAGCTGAGGCTCTTATCACACAGAGAGGTAAGATACACACCAACACCTGGTGACCTAGATTCCTCATTCATGATCCGAACTTCTGGGGGACAGAGCAACAATGAACCATTTAAAAGCAGCAGCAGAACCCAGCAGCGTTCTCGAAAGAAGTAAGCCTGAATGCCTTAAGGCATCCATTGTACAGAATGAATTAAATTCTCCGCTGTGCATTTAGAAGGACAGTACGTATACACTTGGAAGAATCAAAGTATTAGTCACTGAAATCATTTTCTGTGTTCTGTAGTTCAGACAAGGAGCCCTAGCTGAGAAAAGCTTATCTAAACTAATGCTTCATTAAGAGCTATTCAAACTGAAGGTGGAGAGTGTAAACGGTTTGCTCAGTCTATGGCATGCGGCAAGCTGAAGACCACAAAGTTCCTTGCTAAAGAGCCCCCAGTGTCATAGAAACTCTAGTGTTCTATTAACCTCTCCCCCTCTTCCTCGCCTGCCCCCACTTCCTCCTTTTCTCCCTCTCCGCCCCACTAATTTCTTTCCCTCCCTTCCCCCATTTCTCCAGCAATGTGAATTGAGAGAGAGAGAGAGAGAGAGAGAATACCTTTGAATGAGATCTGATGTAGACCCATCACACAGCCACACATACGGGTAGCAATGTTAAATAAGGTGCATAATATTCATTCAATAGTTAAGAACAACAACAACAACAACAAGAACAAGAACAAACTTGGACATTATCCACCCTAGAGGTCCTCATCGTTAAATGGTCAGTGGTTCCTTCACTCTGTAATCCCATAGCACCTGGTGCTGACACTCTCCTGGAATTTGATCTCATTGGATCATGATTGTCTGCTTGTGTACTTATATTCCCATTGAGTTATGATAACAGGGAAATAAGTTTTCTCCTTTCTTTTGTTTAAAGTTTTTTTAATGTTTATTTTTTGAGAGAGAGAGACAGAGAGACAGGACACAAGCGGAGGAGGGGAAGAGAAAGGGGGAGACACAGAATCTGAAGCAGGCTCCAGGCTCCGAGCTGTCAGTACAGAGCCCGATGCGGGGCTCGAACCCACAAACCATGAGATGGTGACCTGAGCCGAAGTCGGACACTCACTGACTGAGCCACCCAGGCGTCCAAGTTTACTCCTTTCTAATTTCAGTTTCATTGCAGTATGACACATGAAAGCCATCAATACAGAATAACTGAAAGAAAGAATGAATGAATGAATGAATGAATGAACGAACCAATGAAAGCCGTTTCAGAGATCACAATACCTTGGGCTCCGAGGGTTGATCTAACACGGGGGATATGGACTGCCAAAGTGAGTCAATTTATCAGTTCTCTACAATACTTCAACGTTGGAAAAGATGGCAATGTATATTTATTAACTGGATCAGAACCATATGCATTTGATTTTGACGTGTCAAAAATCATTCTTAAATGAAATGTTACACCATCCCAATTAGCATCCAAAACAATGTAACACATAGACCGAGACTTCATTGTCTCTTCTTGAGAAATGTTTATGGCTGAGCCTCATGGGATTGTAGTAAAAGGAGGCTCAAGATGTAATAATTTCTATGATAAATGAATCATGTAGGTCAATGATTGTGAACCGAAATCTCTATAAGGCTTACTCAGGTCATTCAAATCAATAAATTAGCTTGGGTGTGGATTTGGACAAGCTGAAGATTGGATGCATACCCTGTCTAGATGGGGTAGTTGCAACTCAACTCCAGCCTATTACTGGGCCAGTTTAAAATAAAAGACAAGACAGCCATGTACATGCACATGTGAAATCTGTCAGTTTTTAAATATGAGCCAACACTGCATACATCACACAAAACTTGCCTGTTGCCTGGATTTAACCTGAGGGCTTAGAATATAAATGACCATATGGGTGAAAAACTGAAAATCTGAGAGGTCTTCAGCATCTACGCATTGGCCAACGTGACTCAACTAGAAGGTTTCTGCCTCTATTTTTTTCTTTTAATTCTTTGTTACGCCCCCAGGCACTTAGTCTAAACTTCTGCAAACAATGTGTATTTTAGACACAGATTTTACCTACTGGAAGATTACAGTTCAGAACAAAGCCAGTTATAAATAAATAAGCCACAGAACAGGCAAAATTGACTATTCCGATTTTTTTGTGCCCCAGTGGTACACGTTCTTCCATCACAACCCCCGTAACTCTTCATTGTTGGTTCTTGGCATTTATGAGTTTAACTTTTGCAATTCCAGTTATATGTGATCAGACCCAAAGGTCAGCGATACACAGAAAATTGTCTTTTTTGCTGCGGTATAAATGTGAAATACAGGGGCACCTGGGTGGTTCAGTCGGTTAAGCATCCGACTTCAGCTCAGGTCACGATCTCACGGTCCGTGGGTTCGAGCCCCGCGTTGGGCTCTGGGCTGATGGCTCAGAGCCTGGAGCCTGCTTCTGATTCTGTGTCTCCCTCTCTCTCTGCCCCTCCCCCGTTCATGCTCTGTCTCTCTCTGTCTCAAAAATAAATAAACGTTAAAAAAAATTTTTTAAATAAAATAAATGTGAAATACAAATATTTAAGACCAACATAACTAAGGAGACAGCCAAATCTTCAGCACACCTGTCCATCTCAATACAAATTCATATTTTGTTTTAATTCTGTAATTATTAGATGTAGTATATTTCACAAAGAGTTGAAATATCCTTCAGTGAAAAAGCTACCACATGTAGACACAAAAGCAAACTTTCAAGGCTTGTAAAATGAGAAAACAACGTGGAGTCTTCTCCTTAAGTCATACTCCAAGCAGGACGTCAAGTTGAACATTAGCACCTTGAAACATCTTCCCTTGACACTCAGGAGCTTACCTTCTCTCTCGCTCCTGTATCTTACTGTTCATTCCTCCCAGTACCCTTTCCAGATTCCTCTTTGCCTTCCCAACATCTAAATGTTGAAAGGGCCCAGACTTAGCCCTCATTTCTCTTTTCTCTTTATGCTTACTCCCCAGGGGAATCTCAATCCAACCTAGGGTAGCAGATAATACCCATACACCAGAGATCCTCAAATCCTGACCTCCGGCCCACATGTCTCCACCACCTGTAGCCCAAATTCCAGACACATACCTCCAGCTACCCATTCATTTCCACTTGTCTCCTACTAGCCAAACACACCCGCTCTTCATTTCTCCCCAGCTCTTTACCCCAAACGCGTTCTTCCCTTAGTCTTCCCCATCTTGGTAAGTACCCACCTGACTACCAGTCACCTAGGACAAAAGCCTAGAATTGTCCTTGTTCTTTTTAAGCCTCATGCTGTATCTCAGCTTCACATCAAATCCCACTGGTTCTCCCTTTGACATATATCTTGAATTTGCCCTTCTCACCACCGGACATCAACATATCCTGCCAAAACCATTTCTGTAGACCATTACCTACTTCTCCTGCTTCACCCTTGTCACCTCCCAAGCTAGTCTCAATATAGCAGATGGAATGATTTGGTAAAATGAAAGTATAGGGGAGGAAAACTTACCTTTTCTCCCCTCTACCCCTCTAGGTTCTCCAGGTACAACGCTTCACATTAGACTGACAAAAGAAGGGTTAACAAGAGATAAACAAACAGAAATGCATTGATGTGTGCAGGCATAAACACATGAGAGCACTCAGTGGTGAGTAACGCAAAAGGGTGGTTAGAACTTGGGCTTATGCAGCATGTTAACAAAAGAATAATAACTCTGTAGTGAAGTGACAAGAGAAAGGAAAGGGAGTTTGAACTTGTAGCAGTGACAGATTGTGAAAAGGTAAATATAGAGAGGAAACCAATGGAAGAAAAGAACAGTTTGGGCAAGATTTGCTGTGTGGTTTCCTCTGGTTCCATCCATGGGATGATAAATTGTCCCTAGGGTCAATCAGAACTAAATCTGCCCTTTCTAGAATAGAGGGAGAGGGTGGAGAGATTTTTGTGGGTCTGTTTGTTCTCAAGTGTCTTGAATTCAAAATCATCCTTATGCCAGCATGGCGTATTCTGGGTGCTATACTCTGAACCCCTTCAAAATCCGGATCATACCTCTCTTCTGTTCAAACCCCACCACAAGTTGCCCACGTCTTTCTTTATACAAGGTGGCCATAAAGCTTGGAAACAGAGATAGCATTTTTTTACCACACTGTAACGTTATATTAAATAACATGTGTCACATATCCATCTGTGTCCAGGCTTCTTAACCGCTCTGTAAAACTTCAAAATCCTTACCAAAGCCAATGGAGCCATGCATCCTTACAATGAGAGGCCTCCTCTCTTCTTCATTACTTACTTCCCTGTTCTCTGCCACAGCCAAGCTGGCTTCCTGGATACCCCCTGCGCATGCCTGGCTCATTCCTGCCCCAGGCCCTCTGCACCTGCAGGTACTTGATATTTGTAAGGCTCACTTATGTACTGTTCAAATGTCACCATGTCAAAGAGGTCTCCCCTGACCACTCAACTTCTTTCTATCCCCTCAACTGACTTTACCTTTCACTGTCGTCATGACTACCTGATGGAAATATAAGTTTCATGAGAGTTTCTGACACTTAGTAGATGCTCAATAATTATTTGTTGAACTAATTAATAGCTTAATTAATGAATGATTCTCTGAGCATCATAAAGTACTTGAATATTTTTTTAACTTTTTTAATGTTTATTTATTTTTGAGAGAGAGAGACAGAGCGCGAGCAAGGGAGGGGCAGAGAGAGAGAGAAGAGAGAGAGAGAGACAGAATCCGAAGCGGGCTCCAGCCTCCAAGCTGTCAGCACAGAGCCCGACGCAGGGCTTGAACCCACGAGTTGTGAGATCATGACCTGAGCTGAGGTCGGATGCTTAACCGACTGAGCCACCCAGATGCCCCTGTTTTGTTTGTTTTTTTTATTTTAATTTATTGCATGTTATGGGAGGGAAGGATCAATAAAAGTCTATGGGATCAAACTTCAAAGATTCAACCTGGCTTCTTTTGTGAATGTCAGGGATCCTTCTACACTCAGAGCTCCTTGAGGACGTGCCTTAATCATCCTTATAGTTAGTAGACAGAAGCAAATGGAGTTTTTATGTTTGGGGACTGGGGGGATGATTCCAGGTGCTCACATTCCCTACCGACGCGTGGTAACGAGACGCTAAATGGTAAGACAGAAGAGTGTCGCTGGGCTGTGCCCAGGTGTGCTCGTGTCCTTCCAGGCACACATATTTCTCTTTCAAGAACCAGAGAAACGTTTCCTAATTTGAAAACTAAAGTTCATAGCTGTGCTTTCTCCAGCTTCAACCTCCCAAATTGTGTGGCCAACGGAGACTGAGGTAAGGGGGCAGTCAACAGGGCTTAAAATGTGTACAATTACACAGGTCCATCCACTTGTTTTCCTGCTGCTGCCATTCAGCAGAATGGAGATGTGTGGGTAAATGGAAATTACTGCCCATGGGGTAAGTCCCTCAGGCAGCTATAATTGTGTGTTTTCTTGCAGATTCCGTTGCCACGGTTCTCCCACCAACTTGGTTTGCTCATTTCCCACCCACATCCCTTGCCTTCCTTGTCAGGTGATTAATTGTGGATCTGAAAGAGAACACCCAGCTTGGAATTCAAACAGCTGAGTGAAATGGAAAATGTTCCTTTGGTATTAGTGGGGAAGGAACTGTAATCAGCAGGCATTTTATTTCTTGAATGTAGCATTCAATTTTCTTTAAACTTAGTTCTCGATATTGTGATGAATGTCCCCACCGTGGTGTGCACCTTTCCAGGGTACAGTAAAGGGACCCTTGCTTCTCCCTCATGTTCTGCCGTTTTATGTAGCAAAGAGGATATGATGGGGAAAGTATTCATAGAGAATTGGACCGGGGTCTATGAGGTATCAGATAATCAGGTACCAGAGTCCATATTCAGCCTGCCTGGGTTTGTAATCTCCTTCTCCTGTGCATCAAGGTAAAAAGTCTGTGATTTATTTGCATTCCATTCCTTATTGCCTTTCCCTGTCTAGGGCCATGGTGGTATCTGAATCCCTTGCCTGCATTCTGGTGGGTTATAGAACTCTATGTACTATGATGAGGGATGAGATCTTTCACCTTTCCTGTATTTTCTCAGTGCCATTTTGGATCTTCAGCACATGCCTTATTTTTATATAAGGATGATGGATGTTGGGACAAATACACGTCAATTTAAGTGACAACAAGATCTTTAAAGTACAAAGATCCAGCTGGGAACTGCGACCAGGTTCGTTAGCAGGTTCTGAGTACTCTGACTTTCCAAGTGTCTGTAAGAAAAGATGAATGGGCACCAGATGAGAGCCTTGAAGGAATCATTGCAATTATCTCTCAGGTACTGGGGCACCTGGGAGGCTCAGTTGGCTGAGCATCTAACGCTTGGATCATGATCTCATGGTTCGAGGGATCAAGCCCTAAGTCGGTCTTTGTGCTGAGCATGGAGACTTCTTGGGATTCTCTCTCTCCTTCTCTCTCCCTCCCCTGATCGCTTGCTCTCTCTCTCTCTCTCTCTCTCTCTCTCTCTCCCTCCCCTGCTCTCTATTGCTCTCTTTCTCAAAAATAAATAAATAAGCTTAAAAAAAGAAGTATCTTTTTATAGTGGAATGTGCCTTATTATAAGAGTAGAAGTGGCTGAATGCGTCTAACAAATGATACTGAGTGGGAGATAATGGCTTTAGAACTCTTTGAACGTTTGTCTCACTGGACTTGAAATAACACATCTTTTGGTCTCATGATGCTAGTGACGCTTTTGAGAGCCACACCAGTTTTTGTCTTCTCTGGGTCATCTTGGTGATTCCAGGAGACCATGACTCTCATGGCTCAGGCAGAGGAGAAAATGAGCTCAACAAAGACTACTAGAACAATTGCCAAAATATATAGCAAAGTTAAAGAATATTTTCATGTTGAAGAGCCATGTGAAGTTTTAAACTGCTATCTTATATACAAGAGGCCCTCATCTTGATGGCTATTCTATTGTTAGCTATATAGATCTTTCTCTTTTTTGGAGAACAGCGTCCTCTATTCTACCCTATAGCTTCCTTCCTGCTCCGAGAACATCACCGATTATCTTTACGCTGTGACTTTTGTTCACATTGTCTTAACAGGTTGAATTCCATACCATCCTCCCTACTATCTTCTCTGTCTTCACTGCTCATGTAAAGTACCATCTACGTACAACACCCTTGATTCAGTTCTTTGTTTTATTTTATCTTACACTTTAGAAGACTTCATGAAACGCCATGACTGTTTCAAGTGGCTGTAAGTACCAACTCTGTGAATTCTCTTAGATGATTCTGCCCTCAGTGTGGAAGCCCCATAGCACCCAGTAGTGGGGCCAATGCCTCTCAAACATCTGGGGAATGAAATCTGGCCTTTTGTAGCAACGTGGATGGAACTGGAGAGTGTTATGCGAAGTGAAATGAGTCATACGGAGAAAGACAGATACCATATGTTTTCACTCTTATGTGGATCCTGAGAAACTTAACAGAAGACCATGGGGGAGGGGAAGGAAAAAAAAGTTGGAGAGGGAGGGAGGCAAACCATAAGAGACTCTTAAAAACAGAATAAATTGCGGGTTGGTGGGGGTGGGAGGGAGGAGAAAGTGGGTGATGGGCATTGAGGAGGGCACCTGTTGGGATGAGCACTGGGTGTTGTATGGAAACCAATTTGACAATAAATTTCATATTAAAAAAAATAAAATACATTTTAATACACACACACACACACAAAAAAAAACCTATAAGAGAATGCAAAGATGAGCCACAGACTCAGAGAAAATATTCGTAAAAGTCATCTCCAATAAAGGGCTGGTATTGAAAATATACAAAGAACTCTTAACACTGAACAATTGGAAAACTCAAACAAGCCAATGAAAAAGCAGACAGGTACCTTGTGTTGCTGATTTTAGCTATTCTGACAAGTGTGGGGTGATATCTCACTGTACTTTTGATTTATGCTACCCTGATGGCAAGAGATGATGACCATCTTTCATGTGTCTGTTAGCCATCTGTACATCTTCTTTGGAGAAATGTCTGTTTATGTCTTCTGCCCATTTTTAATTAGATTAGTTGTTTTTTGTGGTGTTGAGTTTTATGCGTTCTTTATATATTTTGGCTATAGCCCTTTATTTGACATGTCATTTGCAAATATCTTCTCCCATTGTGTAGTTTGCTGTGGTATACGCACACAAGGGAATATTATTCGGCTATAAAAAATGAAATCTTGCCATTTGCAATGACGTAGATGGTGCTAGAGAATATAATGCTAAGCGAAATAAGTCAGAGAAAGACAAATACCATGATTTCACTCATGGGGTGAACCTAAGAAACAGAACCAATGAGCAAAGTGGAAAAAAAGAGAGAGAGAGAGGCAAACCAAGAAACAGACTCTTAACTATGGAGAACAAATTGATGGTTCCCGGGGGAGGGGGGGGGGAGGGATGGGTGAAATAGGTGATGGGGATTAAGGAGGCCACTTGTGATGAGCACTGGGTGTTACACGGAAGTGTTAGATCACTATACTTTACACTTGAAACCCATATGACATTGTATGTTAACTGGAATTAAAATAAAAACTTTAAAAAAAAAAAAAGGAGGGATGCTCGGATGGCTCAGCTGGTTAAACCACCAACTCTTGATTTTGGCTCGTCAGTTCACGATCTCAACAGTTCATGAGATCGAGCCCCGCTATCAGCACCGAGCCTGCTTGGCCTTCTCTCTCTCTCTCCTTCCCTCTCTCTGCCCCTCCCCTACCCCACTCGCTCTCCCTTTCTCAGAAGAAAACAAAAATAAAAATAAAGAAATATCAACAAATGGATTGAGACCAACACTCAAACAAACTGCAAAAAGTGGGCGGGACCTCACGACAGGAAGGTGTCCGGATGACAAACAGGCATACGAAGTGATGCTCACTATCAAGTGCCAGCAGGAGGATGCAAGGGGAACCACAAGGACATGTCACTACGCGTCTCTCGGAAAAGCTCAAGTCTAAAATACCAATTCAAAACGCTCCCAGGGATGGGGAGCAAAAGGAACTCTCATTCACTGCTGGCGGGAATGCAAACCGGTCCAGCCGCTTCGGAAAACAGCCCCGCCCTTCCTTACAAGACTGAACATAGTCTCGTCATAGGATCCAGCAGCTGTGCTCCCGGATATTTACTCAAATGAGTCAAAAACTCACATCCACACGAAAACCCACACAGGAATGTTTACAGCCTCTGTCTTCATAATTGCCCCAGACTGGAAGCAACGTGATGCCCTTCACTAGGTGAAAGGATAAACTTTGCGACATCTAGATAATGTCGCATCATGTAGCACTAGAGAGAAATGAGCTCACAGCCATGAAAAAAGGAAATCTTAAATGCTAAGTGAAAGAAGCTAGTCTGTTATTCCACAAATGAGTGAAATCATATATTTGTCCTTCTCTGACTGACTTAGTTTGCTTAGCATAATACGCTCCGGTTCCATCCACGTCGTCGCAAATGGCAAGATTTCATTCTTTTTGATTGCCGAGTAATACTCCATTGTGTTTGTTTGTGTGTGTGTGTGTGTGTGTGTGTGTGTACCACATCTTCTTTATTCATTCATCCATCGATGGACATTTGGACTCTTTCCATTCTTTGGCCATTGTCGATAGCACTGCTCTAAACATGGGGGTGCATGCGTCCCTTTGAAACAGCACACCTGTATCCCTTGGATAAATGCCTAGTAGTGCAATTGCTGGGTTGTAGGGTAGTGCTATTTCTAGTTTTTTGAGGAACCTCCATACTGTTTTCCAGAGTGGCTGCACCAGCTTGCCTTGCCACCAACAACGCAAAACAGACCCTCTTTCTCCGCATCCTCGCCAACACTTGTTGATTCTTGGTTTTTTGATTTCAGCTATTCTGACAGGTGTGAGGTGGTATCTCATTGTGGTTTTGATCTGTATTTCCCAGATGATGAGTCATGTTGAGCATCTTTTCATGTGTCTGTTAGCCAGCTGAATGTCTTCTTTACAGAAATGTCTGTTCGTGTCTTCTGCTCATTTCTTCACTAGATTACTTATTTTTGGGGTGTTGAGTTTGGTGAACATAGGGGAAGGGAAGGAAAAATAAGATAAAAACAGAGAGGGAAGAAAACCATAAGAGACTTTTAAATACAGAGAACAAACTGAGGGTGGCTGGAGGGGACGTGGGTGGGGGGATGGATTAAATGGGTGATACAAATTAAAGAGGACTTATTGGGATGAGCACAGGGCGTTATATGTAAGCGAAGAATCACAAGGTTCTAATCCTGAAACCAATACTACATGGTATGTTAACTAACCTGAATTTAAATAAATATTTTTAAAAAAAAAGAAAGAAAGAAGCTAGTCTGACAATGATCCATATCATTCTGGATCCAACTTTGTGACATTCTGGGAAAGGCAAACTATAGAGACAGTAACAAGGTCAATGGTTGCCAGAGGCTGGGGCAGGGGTGAGGGGGGAAGTGAAGGGCAGAGATAGATGGAGCACAGGGGAATTGGGAGGCAATGAAACTCTATTGTTTGATAATCCAGTGGTAGATTCGTGACATTATGCACTTGGCAAAACCCACCGGCACTGCGTAACACAAAGGATGAACCCATTCTTTGTGCACTGCAGACTTTAGTAAATCATAATGCGTCAATATTAGCTCACCCACTGAAACAAAAGTACCACCGCCATGTAAGACGTGTATAATAGGGGAAACTGAGGGCACGGGAGGGTTGAAGAGGGTGAAGCAGGATCTGTGCTTTCTGCTCGATTTTTCTTTAAATCTAAAACTGCTCTCTAAAAAGTCCATCAGTTTCCAAAAGTAGCGCTCATTTTTAAAATGCACACACCCAGGTTCCACCTCGAGAAATGCCGCGGGGCTCGGAGGGGGTCGGTGGTTTGGCGTTTTAGCTGGTTCCCCGGGCGACGCCACCGCAGGACCCGGGGCCGCGCTCCAACAGCACTGGCTTCGCATCCGTGTGTGCACCTGCTCGGTACCATTCACTGTTGCTTCTCCCGTGCTTGCCTCTTACCCCCAACATCCCCGCAAACTCTTTAGAACAGGGCTGTGTCCATCCTTGATTCTGTGTCCCCCGGTGGCTCAGACAAGGACGGCAGCAGGGTATCCACCGATAGGTAGTTTCTGACCAATGTCTGCAAAAGGACTTTCTGGATAGAACAGATGAAAAGCTTGCCTTGTCTTCTGTAGATAGAACACCTGTGTCCCAGCCTAGCGTGTTCTGTAAAGGGCTGTATGCAGAACCCCTCCCAATGTACAGGGATGGGGGCGGGGGGGTGGACAGAAGGACTCCGAGAACAGAGCCAGACACAGAACCGGGGCTGTGGTCAAAGAACCAAGAACTAGGAGCCAAATGAGCTGACAGCCAGTAACCAGGTCAGCCTCGCAGCCAGGCCAAAGCTCAACCCCTAGAGACTAAGTCAGAGGCCGAGATACAAATTAGGAGTCTATGGTGGAAACAGGGGTCAAGATCACTAAAGTAGCAGAAGACTAGCAGAGCTGAAACACACAGAACATGACCAAACAACAGCCCTTACTCTTTCCTGGACCTCTGTCCAAACCACCCAATACCAAACCCTGTGTGGAGGGGGGAAAGAGAAGGGGACAGTGGCCTTCATCACACAGGGTCACACACACACACACAAAAAAAAAACATGACCTAACATCAGAATTATGAAAAAAAAAAAATGTGAAGAAAGGGAAACCCAAGCAGAGAGCACAGCCACCACTCAGGCCACTGGGACCAGGGGAACGTCAGCCAGGAAAAGGGGGTACCAGGAGGCGATGGGGGTAAGCAAAGGCTAGATTTCGTGAGGTGTGGAGGCCCCGGTAAGGCAATTGGATTTGACTGGGAGTGTGATGGGTCCCTGGGGAGGAGGGTTGAAGCCAAGAAGGGACATGATTTGATTTGCCGGTGAATTCCGGTCTACCGTGGAGGGGGAGACACTAAGTGTTCGTGAAATTCTTGGTCCTAAAATAAATGTTGAGGGACACAGAGCCTCCTGCTCACACAACTTTTGGAAATGAGAAAAATGTCCCCTCTCCGGGTGGATGTAAGGGGGCTCCTGAGTCTTTGCGAGCAAGGATCTGCAAGTCCCCCCTCCCACGCACCCAGCCCTGCAGGTGCCCACCGGTGAGAGCGAGCTCTGACTCTGTTGGTTTGCCCTGGTGAGTGTGCACACCCTGAGCGGCCGTCTCGTGCACAAAAGGTTCAAGGTGCACCTCCTTCCCTGCACAGCCCCACGCTGGCCACTGGCCGGGGCTCCTGCCCACCTGCTCCTGGGTGAGCACAGCCCTGTGGCACAGCACAGACCAGCCCCAGAAGGAAGCAATGTGACAGAGGAGAACCGACACAGATCCGGTCCGCAGCCCCGAGGGCATGCCCACTCAGTTTGCTGTGCTTGGCTCCTTCAGCTTCTACGAGCTCATGTGTGAAATGGTGGGTCTACTGGACTTCAAGATGAGGGCGAAGCTTAGAGCCAATGGACGTCCAGGAATGTCTCCCGGATGCGAGTTCTTGCTGTTATCTAAACCGGCACCTCTAAGAATAGTAAAGCCGTGGCAAAGAAGGATTCAGATTCAGTCCATTGATTCCAGAAGTGCCCTCGTGGGATTGCTTCCTACTGTCGGGGCGGTCATTGCTTCTTTCCTTTATTCATTCAACAAACCTCATTTTTTATTAAGTTTATTTATTTATTTTGAGAGAGAGAGCATGAACTGGGGAGGGGCAGAGACAGAGGGAGAGAGAAGCCCAAGCAGGTTCTGCTCTGCCAGCGCAGAGCCCGACACAAGGCTCAGACCCACCAATCGTGAGATCATGACCTGAACCAAAACCAAGACTCTGATGCTTAACTGACTGAGCCACCCAGGCGTCCCCAACAAACCTCATTCAAATAAATTCTCACTACATTCCGAATAGACAGATATTTTTTAAGCTAGGGTATCTTATGTAACAGTTACTAATAAAATAAATGGTCCTGCAACAGAGATATTTAATACTAGGGAATAAAATTTCTTTTTCGAGAAGGAACCACATTGCAAAGGGCGGGGTTAGCTGGAGTCAGCCAATGCAAGGGCACCTGCGTGACCCGTGTGAGTTGCATCCGTGGGGGATGCTCTGAGCACCTGGCCTGGGTAATGCTGGTCCCAAGTGTCCTCTCTCACTCCACCCGTCACCAATGGGAAGACAGATTATCCCTTAACAGGAAATATGAAGCTGCTGGCTCAGACCGTAGGGCCATGCTGACAGCACGTGTTAGCCCCAGAGTCTGCTATCCTGACACCACCAATGAAGAGCTATCCAATTGGGGCACTGAAGAATAAAGAGGAGCGGGCCACCTGGGAGCAAGAAAGGAAACCAGGGGTCTCCCCTGGGGATGCACCTGACTCCTAGTCCCTGTTGTAATTCTCCGCTCTTTTGGGGCCCCCCTTGCCCCTCCTGCACTCCCAACCTTCTGCCCCCCCCATCCCCCTCTCCAAAACATTTGTGTGCAGGCATCTTCTCTTATTCTAAGGCTCTCAGTAGGGATGGAGGGATATTACAATTCTAAATATCTCCATTATCCAACACCGTCCCTTTGAGAAGACAAAGCGTGGGGCTCCATCCTCCCACGTAGGATTAATAAGAACATTGCGAATATGAGGGTGAGGTGTCTAGAGAAGGACCCAACCATTTCTAGGACAGTGGTGGCTGGAGATGACCCCTTCCGAGTCCCCACCCTTGGAGAGCAGCAGGTGCAACTGTAGACGTTAACTGAGGCTTCCCTGATGGCCTTGGTGCCTCAAGGAGGGCTTTTAAAACATCATTTTCATTTTAAAAGCACGAAGATAAACACATTATTTTCAAGTATTCACAGGGGGCATGCAGAAATGTGTTTGGTTCCAGATGCTGTGCCGGCAGAGCTCAGGAGAAACATTGAGTCACTTCCAATCCACAATTTTCTGCTGATGCTGACAAAGGCAACCCCCTTGGGGCTGAAGAGGAAATACTGTATTTACTCACATAATTCCCCTCTGTTCTCAAAGGTGTCTGACCACTACAGGAAGTGAGATGGAGAAAAAGGCCAGAGCGAGCACCAAGCACCCTCTCTGCTCATCTTCCAGCCCAGAGCCAGGAGAGGAGAAGGAGGAGATGAATGGATGTTGCTCAGATACAAGCTGTTAATTACACGTAATTGTTGATCACCTGAGGGTTGAGAGCCCCTGGTGATTACAGCGGTTAATCAGCCTGCAAAGGACACTAACTGCTATGAAATGCGACTGGGTGACACCTGGGGACCCCTGACATTTCTCCTGAAACAGCAGAACGAGAGAGTCTCAGGGATCCTGATTCCTTAAGTCCTAGGACTTTCAGCCTTCGTTTTGATTCTTACAGCATTCTAAACTCTCCAGTTACTTGGAAATTAACAAGACTTAGAGTCGTGTGATACTGGTGTCCAGCTTTGTATTGTAATGCACCAACTCATTAGTCTGAAACTTGGAAAAAACAGGGTCAGAATCAAGCGTTTTATCCTGCCTTGAGGATATGAATTGTATTTTAGGATAACTAAATAATTGATGAAGGAAAAAATCTTATTCTAAACGAATGCTAACTAATGAATGTAACAAGAATGATAGAATTAAAGAAATCATGATTTTACAACACCTTATGAGATAATCAGCCTTGACAATGATCATCAAACCTGTGAGTGAAAGATCCATGGGGATTTTTACAAAGTATGGCTCCAAATGACAACACGTGAATCCAGTTACCGACTGCAACACCTATATAGACACGATGTGTTTCCTGAAGTGATGCAATAGGAAGTCACCTGTACCACATGTGATGGCAAAAATTTGCCAAAAGAAAACACATTGATTGGAATCTGATGATGCCACTGAATTGACTGCCAGTTTGTTGTTAGTGCGGGAGACAGAGGAACATGTTAAAATCGAATGAAAGCAATCAGCCCAATCCAGAATGTGGGAAATTCTGCACAATAAACGACCAGAAAGAGCTTTTGGGACAATCAGGAGAAACCGAGGATGAGTGGAGTCTTCAACAAGAGTAAGCAATTACTAACGAATATGGTTAATTTTGCTTGTGGCGATAATAATATTGTGTTTGTGGATTTTTAAGTTCATCTCAGTTATGGGCACAAACTGAAGTGTATGCGGATGAAGTGATATGACACCTTGGATTTGCTTTAAAAACTCCTCCGCCAAACATAAAAAGAAATGGAAGTGAGGGGGTGACCATGATGGATGGAAGAAGAATGGCCAGATGTTGGTAATCGATGAAGGCGGGTCGTAGGTGCTAATGTAGTGCATGTTTTTAAAGGTTCGTAATAAAAGGTGTCCAAGATCCAGAAATAGCACAATGAAAACCACCAGATCGGTAAAAGAGCATTTAGTGAGAGTTTATTGTGACTATAAGAAGAGTTCACAAACTGGGAGCTTTCAAACGGAAAGCTGACTGAACTTCAGGGGCGTGGCCCCACAGGATGGCTTCTTAAGTGAAAGTGAGGAACTTGCTTGACCTTGACAGTTCCCGGTGATTTCAGTGGGGGTTTCTAGAAGACAGGGGTTCCGTTAAAAGTGATTATTTCAGGGGCGCCTGGGTGGCTCAGTCGGTTAAGCGTCCGACTTCAGCTCAGGTCACGATCTCGCGGTCCGAGAGTTCGAGCCCTGCGTCGGGCTCTGGGCTGATGGCTCAGAGCCTGGAGCCTGCTTCCGATTCTGTGTCTCCCTCTCTCTCTGCCCCTCTCCCGTTCATGCTGTGTCTCTCTCAATCTCAAAAATAAATAAACGTTAAAAAAAATTTTTTTAAATAAAAAAAAGTGATTATTTCACACCGTTTTAAGAAGATAACTTACATTTCTTTTACAATTATCAAAGGCTTTTACAAGAAATAACCTAGTTAAGTTTCATTTCTGCTAATGCACTATACTAGATTTAGTTTTGTTTACCTGGCTTTAATGGTTTTGTCTGCTCAGGGCATTTTCAAGTTTGGTCTCCACTGTGTATTTTAAAAACGGTAAAAAAGAAAAAATACACCTTTGCAAATTAATTATTAGCTGTGTGATACTGGACAAATTCTAAATTTTCTGAGCTCTCCTTTCCTCATCCATGAAACAGGGGTGATCATGTTTTCCTTCCCATGATGGCTTTGGAGGTTAATAATTGTAATTGGCCTGCATGATGCCAGGCTCCCAGTAAGCACTTCATAATGCAACAGTCCTTTGTAGATACTATAGAAAACCCAAGGAGAATCCTTAACATCTTATTGATACTGGTCTTTCCAAGTAGGTAGATTCCATCTCAGCAAGTCTTCCAACAGTCTTCCTTTTGAATCCAGGCTTAAACGTGTTCTTCCCTTGTAGCTGTCCTTGAGGACAAGAATCCTGTCTCATTCATGTCTGTATTCCTAGTATATAGCACCATGCCTCACTGTCTAGCAAGGACACCATGAATATTTGTTGCCTGACCGAGAAAAGGAATGAGTGAATGAATGAATGAATGAACAATGCCTGACAATCTAGTACATTTAAAGTGTGGCTAATATGAAAGTGGATACAAAGATCAAGTGTAGGCTGTCAGAGCTGTAGCGGAAAGAAAGAGAGTCGGTGAGGAGGATGAATACAATCTCCGGATTAAAACAGACGGTGGAGAAAAAAAGTACAACTACAAGACTTTAATTGAGAGCCAGGGGAACAGTGGCAAGGTGCATGGGGGAAAAAGGCAGAGACAGGCAAGCCAAGAGACCTTAGAAAAGTACACAGAGAGAGAGAGCGAGAGAGAGAGAAATGCAATCCCACTCAAAGAAAGTAGAACATTTTTTCAACATACCACCAGAGAATTTGTTCGAGTTGAGACATTAATTGCAGGCAGAAGTGTAGTTAAATCTTTGTTCAAGACCGAAAAGGGGCCCTGAAAATTTTAGTCCATTGAAAAGTTTTGCAAAAAGTTCGTTTTAGGTGTCTGCATCTCTTAAAACAGGAACCGCATCTTTAAGTACAGGAATGATAAACTATGTCTAAGTGAGGCATTAAAATGTAAGGGAAGATCTTACTAGAATGGCATAAAGTTTGGATTTGGGCAGAGGATATTTAGGATCTGTCAGAAATGTAGAAAGATGGGTGAGATGAGAGAAGAAGACCCATTAAGTACATCACTCAGGGTCTTGAAGAACTGGAACCGGCACAACAGGGATTGTTAATGCCACAGCTCAGCAGAAGAATCATTGTGCCCCAAGCAACAACAACAACAACAAAAAAAAGGATCCTTCAAGTGGAGCTACATTAAAGGCAAATGGCAGTGTAAGAGAAAATGTGTTATAGACACGGTATCTCATTACAGAGATGTGAAAATCTTTTCTGAAAGCAATATCAAAATCAGAAATGAAGTGATAAGAAATTAAAGGAATTGGAACGTGATTTATGGTATGTTGCAATTTTTCAAACACTGTATACTTCAGGGCTCCTATTAAACAATAATAGATTGATAATAGAGTCAAGTTTAAGGCAATCAGTTCATCGTGAAAAACAGGGAAATAATTTGTAACCCAGTAAACGCCCCCGTGCCTCAAGAAGTACGTTGAAGGGTAGATAGGAATGAATGAGGCTATTTTTCTTTGCAGATCATGTCAAAAACAGTGTTGATAAATGTGGATGCAATCTTGAACTGTCTGATGCTTTCAGAATTTGGAAGCCTTTTAAGAGATCTGATTAATTTAACATGTCAAACCTAATGGTGAATGAGTTCAATTTCTCCAAAGAACAATTAGTCACGGAATAAATTAACATGAGATGTTGTCAAATGCAAGATCGTGCTCATTTCCAAAGATAAAACACTTTTACTGTTATTGGTGAACTTGCTTCTTTTGTGTTCTGCAAAGGGTTTCTGTGGCATAATTCCTTCACTGACCCAAAGGTTCAGAATGAGCTTCCCCTGTCTCTCACTGGGACCCCTGCCAAAGCCTCTTAATTTGTCCATCATTAGCCACGCTCATGACTTCACGTCTGCTCTTGGTATCTATCCGCATGATACTGCAAGACCACCAAAACTCTCTTTTTCAAAACCTTTCAACAACACCCCGTTGCACATAGACAAGTGCATATTTGTACTTTGTACATAGACAAGTAAGACTCACGTGTCTCACAAAGCAAGGGGCCCTGGGTACACTTCGGGCTCCCTGTCATACCACTTTTCCATATTCCCTGCTTTCCATCTTCCATTTCTTGACACACGCCATGCCATGCGTACCTCTGAGTCTTCTCACATGCCGTTCCTTCTTCCTGAAACACTCTTTTCCCTCCCCAACTTCTCACATCGTTAACTTCTCATCCTTCGGACTTCAGGTCAGATCTCAGAGCCTCACTTTCCCAGGAACGCCTTCTTGACCGCCCCCCTGACCAGGGCCATGGCCCTCCAGAGTACATTCTGACTGCCTCCTGGGCTCTGATTCGGTGCCGATCTTGGTCTCCACAGCCTCAGCCTTCAAGCCCTTCCATTCCCCCTTCCCAAACCACCCCTCTACCAAAATTACTCTTTCCAACGCCACCATGATTCTCTGCGTGGTTAAATGCAATGACTCCTTCCCTGCCCCCTTGACAGCTCTTCAGCTTTGGACGCGATGAAGGCTTCCTTCTTGAAACATTCATTCCTGCTGATATCTTAAGGACAGTCACAACTGCCCCATCTTCCCTCTACCCACTAGCCATCAGATCCCAGTACTGGCTTTTGTTTTCTCTTCCTCAGCCAGAACCCTCAATTTTGGAGCACATGGAGCTAAAAACTAGACGGTCTTTCTCTCTCTGAATTCCCTCCTTGTGTGATCTCAGTCAGTCCCATGGTTTTAAATGACCCCTACCTGCCCATGGCACTCACATTTGTGCATCAAGGCCCAAGCATCTTCACTGAGCCCGACTATTCAACTATTGAATTGACCTCTCCTCCTTAATAAAATAGCCATCTCAAATTTATCTCAAACAAGATCCTTGATTACCACCCCTCCCCCCACACAGTAGCACACATAAGCTCACCCCCAATCTTAACCAATGATTCTACCATCTATCCAGTTTCTCAAGCCGAAACCTAGGAGTCATTCTTTTTTTTTTTTTTAATTTTTTTTAATGTTTATTTATTTCTGAGACAGAGAGAGACAGAGCATGAGTGGGGGAGGGGCAGAGAGAGAGAGGGAGGCACAGAATCCGAAGCAGGCTCCAGGCTCCGAGCTGGCAGCACAGAGCCCGATGCGGGGCTCGAACTCACAAACCGTGAGATCACGACCTGAGCCGAAGTCGGGCGCTCAACCGATTGAGCCACCCAGGCGCCCCTCTAGGAGTCATTCTTGATTCATCTCTTCTCCCTTTCCAAGTTCAGCACACAATCAGTCATGACGTATGGCTGGTTCTCTCTTGAAACATGTCCCACATCTGACCATTTTTTCTCCAATTCCATGAGGCAACCACATGGGTTGAAGCCGCCATTATGTCTTGTAGGACTACTGTCCATTTCTCCTCTAGTCTCCAGTTTCTCTGGTCTCCTACAATCCATTCTCCACAGTTGTCAAAGTGGTTTTTCATTAAGGTAGATCACGTGAGTCCCCTGGTTAAATTTCTCCAATGGCTTCCCATCACACTTAGAATAAAACCCAAACTCATCCACAGCGCCCACAGGCCCAACACGCCTACTTCTCTGGCCACATCATCCAGGTCTTTAACTGAATTCCAGGCACAGTGGCTGTGGGGAAAACCTGAGCTAAATGCTATCAGGAAGATCAGGGAGAAAAACAGGAAGCATAAGAGAAAACTAAAACTAAATTCTATCTTCCATGATGGAAACTGCACAGATCGTAACTATAGCTGAAAAATCTGGATGCAACATTTCAGGCTGTTATTGAGAAATACAATGGAAAATACGAAATAATCAGCTAAACACTACTGAGAAAATGATTATCTATGGAAACAAGACTTAGTGATGGTAATGGTGAGGATTGACGTAGTAGAGAAAATTATGTTGTTTTGTCATAGATCTCCTGGTACTCGTTAACTTTTAAAGAACATACACCTGGGGCGCCTGGGTGGCGCAGTTGGTTAAGCATCCGACTTCAGCCAGGTCACCATCTCGCGGTCCGGGAGTTCGAGCCCCGCGTCGGGCTCTGGGCTGATGGCTCAGAGCCTGGAGCCTGTTTCCGATTCTGTGTCTCCCTCTCTCTCTGCCCCTCCCCCGTTCATGCTCTGTCTCTCTCTGTCCCAAAAATAAATAAATGTTGAAAAAAAATTTTTTTTAAAAAATAAAATAAAATAAAATAAAATAAAATAAAGAACATACACCTAGTACTCTGAAAACTAAATTTAAAAAAAATTATTGGGAAAAAGGCAATGAGACCTTTTGGACAGACAGACAAAACAGGGTGAAAAAGCCAGGAGCCCTGTGGAATGGTTTACAATTTTCAACACAAAACAGGGGAGTCGGGAACATTATTGGTATTTGACTGAGGAGAGTTAAATTTGGGGTAAAAGACCAGCTGTGTTTGTATCACTCTTAGTTGCCTTGGCAACTTGGCTCCCTCCTAATGATAAAGATATTGTTATGTGGAAATACACATGCAAATTAACTAAAAAGTAATCAGGGCAAAGCAACACACGGCATAGACAGGCTACATCTGGATGGAAGGTCCAGGGAGGGATCCAGGACAGGACTGTTCCAAACCAAAGGATAAGATATTAAAGAAAAGAACTGAGGAGCTGGATTGAGTCTGCTGTCCCAGAACTTCCTAGAAACTTCAGACTTACTGCCTCTGCCTCTAATTTTGGCCAAGCCAGTGTACATAATAAGAATTTCATGGCCCCATACTGCCTCATCTATGTGATGGTAGCTATCACTCCCAGCAAGAAACCCCCCGGGGAACCAGGGTAGGTGAATCTAAACTCATTCACCACCTCCATGCTTTTCTCATCAGACCCTGTTGTTTGTTAGTTGTGGGATGAGTGAATGAAGGAACAAAATTTCTTTGAGGAATATGGCACACCTAGGAGCTGCCTCCTCAACTGGGGTTGAAAAGCTATCAAAAGGGATCCCTTCTTCCTGACTACACGTGCTGGCTAAGATCTTGAGTCCATATTGATGTGGGGGGCCTATCTGGGCTTTTGCCATTGAAACTCAATAGAGCTTGTAAACATTTGAAGGGGATGGAATTCTCCCTGTGGAAAATCAAGACTTAAACTGTGCAGATCACTTCTGTAAGAACACAAGCGTGTAAGTTTGCACAGATCTCTTGAGACATTTAGGCACTGTCATGTACAAGTAGCCATAGTACCGCCCATGGGTGTACCAGGCGATCACCTACGGCACAGTTCAAAGGGCCCTCCAGCTCAAAAATGCCTCCCTTTCCAACTGACCATAAATCTGAAACATCTCGATCATATTTGTCACCTACAGTTAATATCATTTCCAGAATCCCCTACTAAAATTCCAACACATTATATAAGAAGGTAACATCAAGCAAACAAGGAATGAAAAAGCATGAAAGGCGAGAAAGGGGATCTCATGAGCATGAAATCCTTAGGCCTACCCTAGTTGGGTGATCTTCTTAGAGTTAGTTAACTTCACTGAGCCTCCATTCTTTTTTTTTTCTTTAATGTTTATTTTTGAGTGAGTGCATGAGCAGGGGAGAGACACAGAGAGATAGACAGAGGGACAGAAGATCGGAAGCAAGCTCTATACTGACAGCAGCGAGCCCCAGGCAGGGCTCGAACCCACAAACCATGAGATCATGACCTGAGCCAAAGGTGGTCGCTCAACCCACTGAGCCACCCAGGCTCCCCGGTGTGTCCATTCTTAATGTGTAAAATATGAAGTAAAAATAAATCCCAACTTCATAGTAGTATTATGAGAATAATAAAATGTTTGGTGAACAGTAAACCAACATGTAAATCTTATTCTTGTTAAATGTGGTTCCCATTAATGTCTTGGGCTTAGTTGGGCTGTCAGATAAGCTAGCAGACTTCAGAGTTGTGGGACAATGGAACATAAATCAAACCACTTTTATTGAAGACTGAGATTCTGGGAGAAACTGCAAAGAAAATTAAATTATGAAGACACATTAGCCATTTTCTTCACTCAGTGACCTTTTCCTCAAACAAGACCCTCCCCCTGCAAAGCTCTGATTGTTGCTGGTTCTCCATCATTGTGATATCCACCTGACTACTCACACCATTGTTTTTTAACTGTCAGGGATGACTCATTAATGAATGTCATCAATGTAATAAGTCAAGATCACCATTTTTCTTTTTCTTTTTTTTTTTTTCATGTTTATTTATTTTTGAGAGAGAGACAGACAGAGACCACAAACTCAGGAGGGGCAGACAGAGAGGGAGACACAGAATCCAAAGCAGGCTCCAGGCTCTGCTCATGATGCCGGGCTCGAACTCAAAGACCACGAGATCGTGACCTGAGCCGCAGTCAGAGGCTTAACCAACTGAGCCACCCAGGTGCCCCAGGATCAACATTTTTCAAATGAAATAGAATAGAAATGAAGAGATGAGGGAAGAAAATACCAAGACACATTGTAAGTAGCAAGGGTAAATACTATCATGCTAAGCTTCTGTCTTTTGTTCCAATTGAATTTGTGTGCATAAATGTTGAGTACTGGATCACAATGTAAAATATATTTCTTACTACTGATCACAATCAGAAAAGTTTAAAAGCTTTACCATATGCCATAAACATGCTAAGATACTTTTTGTTCCCTAAATATGTGATATTGTTTCATATCTCTGGGCCCGAGCAGATGCTGTTCCCTCCAATGAAATGTCCTTCTGCCTACATTGGTCCATATGGGGGTCTCTCTTCAATCACACAAAACTAAAGTTTAATTAGCTATTCCGGGACTCTCAGCCCACTCCTAAATATACCTTTTTTTTCCTCCCTAGGATAAAAATGTCACTCTGTGTATGTGCCATGGCCTTATCCCATGGAATTTAGAGTCAATCAATCGCATCATATTTTATTTACAATTAATTGAGCACACTTGTCTGCCTACTAAATTCTTGGCCTCTCGAAGGCAGAAACTCTATATGCCTCTAACCTCTTTACACCACAAGCACATTGTATCATAAGTATGTTTGAAATATCTGCTGATCAACACATAAAATCAACACATTTTCACTGAAAACATGGAAGCCATCCTTCCTTTTGAAAAGCACTTCCTAAGTTGCCATGCAACCTACAGAAGTGGGATTTGTTCAGTTATCACACAAGACAGGACACAAAGCACCCACCTAGATGAATGTGCGAGCCTACATTCATCTGCCTTTAATGGCACTCTGGAGTTGCTCATGAATGATCGTCTTCAGAGTATAGACATCACATTGATATAAGAACACCTTCAAATCTCAAATTACAGATGCTTAAGAGAAAAAGATAGTCAACCAGGCCAATATCCTTGACTCAAAATGTCAGCAAAGGTTGTACCTTCAAGAAGTAATAATAGGTTTTCCATGAGACATGGAACACTTCAAATCAATATATATTGTATTAAAGCCTTGCTTTTGGAGGTTTGTTTTTTTAATAAAATATCAAAACAGGAAAAGAAAGTATTGCTTCAGTCTCCTAAATCCCTGGGG
Source organism: Lynx canadensis (assembly GCF_007474595.2). Lineage (NCBI taxonomy): Eukaryota > Metazoa > Chordata > Mammalia > Carnivora > Felidae > Lynx > Lynx canadensis. The sequence continues at coordinate 115,653,945 of NC_044310.1, forward strand.
AGATGCGAGCCTTTATATTCTGCTGACTTGGCCACAGGAAAGAACTATCAAGAGAAATGAAATCAGGCCTTTGTTTCCACACCAGGGTGGCCACTCAGGCTGGTTGCTCTGGGGATAGTAGCTGTCACATAACCTCCAGCTGCTTGAGGCTGGAACACTTCATGGAATAAAATGCAGCAAGGAAATAGCCAATCACTGCCATTAAAGTCTATCCTTCATTTCGTCACAAGGAAGTTTTATTCAACTGGCCCATATTTACTCCAGAAGTGCCCTTTCACTAGCACAAAAACTAGAAGAAACTCCAGGGAATTATTCAAATCAGGGCCAGCACCTGCCCTGGCTCAGACTATTGGAGTACCACATACTCCAAAAGAGTAAAGTAAGTACCACTTACATGCAAAAGAGTAAAATTGGACATATAGAGACATTAACACCAAATGGATGTATAACATGAAGAGCTGAAACTAGAAAACGCCTAGACAAAAATATAGGGATCAATCTCCATGCCCTTAGATTTGGCAAGTCTTACTTGTAACACCAAAAACATGAGCAAAAAAGGAAAAAGTAGACTACATTAATTTCCTCAAAATTAAAAAATTTTGCACATCAAAGAACATTATCAAGAAAGTGAAAAGACAACCTACAGAGTGGCAGAAAACATTTGCAAATCATATATCTGAGAAATATTTGTTTTGCAGAATATATAAAGCATGACAACTCAACAAGAAAAAGACAAACGTCCCAGTTCTTAAATGGGAACAAGTCTTGAGTAGACGTTTCTCCAAAGAAGATAAACAAATGGCCGTAGCACATGAAAAGCTGCTCAAATCACTGACCATCAGGGAGATGAAATCAAAACCACAGGAAGCCACCAATTCATACCTACCAGATGCTATAACAAAATAATAATAATAATAATAATATCCAGGGAATAAGTGTTAGCAAAGATGTGGAGAAAGAGGATCTCTTTTGCACTGCTGGTGGGAATGTAAAATGGCGCAGCCACTGTGGAAACAGTTCAGCAGTTCCTCAAAAAGCTAAACACAGAATGATCCTATGACTCAACAATTCTACTCCTAGGTAGATTTGAAAACAGAATCCCCAAAGAATTGAAAAGAAGGTCCTTGTATACTTGTGTCGATTGCAACACGACTCACAGTATACAAAAGAAGGAAACGACCCAAACATCCGTCCATAGATTGAGGAATGGCCACACCATGTATTCTATCTGTACAGGGGACTTCTATTCAGCCACAGAAAAAGCGTGAAGTCCTGACCCATGCTATGGTATGAGTGAACTTTGAAACACGACGCTAAGAAAAACAAGTCATGCACAAAAAGACACATATTTTACGATTCCACTTCTAGGAACTACCTAGAACAGGCAAATTCACAGAGGCAGAGAGTGATTTAGAGGTTCCCATGGGCAGGGAGAGGAAAGAATGGGGATTGTGTTTCATGGTTACACTTTCCCCTCAGGGTGATGAAAAGTGTTAGAAATAAATAATGGTGATGGTTGTTTACTTATTATTAGTTGTGAATAGTTGTGAAACTTACTATTATTGGTTGTTAGAATTAATATTATTAATTTTTAATTTAAGTAAACTCACATTAAATAATAAACAAAAGCCAAGTAAGCCAATGTCGCTTAAAAGAGACATACCTCTAACAAAAACATCACAAGAAATTTGAAAAAAAAAATGGAAAAGATACGCAGTGCAAATGCTAATAAAAGAACTACGAAAGTCGTGTTAGAATACTAACAATAAATGTTAACAGAATTCAATTTGGAAAACATTAAGAGAAACAAAGGAAGATATTTCATGTTGATAAAAGAAATCCAGACTACAAAGAAATAGGGACTAACATTTATTTATGTACCTGGCCACAAAGTTTAGAAATATATAAAGCAAAATCTATTGGAAATATATGAAAATTTCACAGCCAAAATCATGGAAGTAGATTTAAATACACCTTTTTTAGAGATCAATTGGTTTAAATAAAAAAACAAAAACAGAAAAGGAAAAAACAAACGATGCTTCTTCACAACATAAGCTTTTAAAAGCCTGACCTCATATCTATCCATACAAAGAAATGTATCTCTAACAAATCAGCATTTTCTCTTCAAACATACAAATAGCATTGACAACATGGATCCTGTGTTGGAGCACAAAGGAACTCTCACCAAGTTCTAAACTGTAAAAATCAAAGGGGCCATCTTCCTTGAACACTAATACAATCAAAGCAACAAACAGCTACCGGAAAGAAAACCCATGTGCCTGGATATTAAAATATACTCCTAAGTAAGTTGGGGGTTAAATAAATCAATGTTAAAATTACAGTTTTCACAGAAACATTAAAGACTATTTACATTGGGGCACCTGAGTGGCTCAGTCGGTTAAACGTCTGAGGGGCGCCTGGGTGGCGCAGTCGGTTAAAGCGTCCGACTTCAGCCAGGTCACGATCTCGTGCTCCGTGAGTTCGAGCCCCGTGTCAGGCTCTGGGCTGATGGCTCAGAGCCTGGAGCCTGCTTCCGATTCTGTCTCCCTCTCTCTCTGCCCCTCCCCCGTTCATGCTCTGTCTCTCTCTGTCCCAAAAATAAATAAACGTTGAAAACATCTGACCTCAGCTCAGGTCATGATCTCATGGTTTGTGAGTTCGAGCCCTGCGTCGGGCTCTGTGCTGACAGCTTGGAGTCTGGAGCCTGCTTCGGATTCTGTGTCTCCGTCTCTCTCTGCCACTCCCTTGCTCACACTCTGTGTCTCTGTCTTTCAAAAATGAATAAACTCTTTAAAAATTTTTAATAAAATAAACACTGTTTACATATAAACTGAGGGATCTAACCAAAGCAGTAATATGAGGAAAAATATAAAAGGTTTTATTGAAAAATTGAAAAAGGGAAAACCTAGAAAAAGCTTAGAAAAAGACACTCAATAAGCAGAAAAGGATTGATCAAGATTAAAATGATTAATAAAAATGATTAATTAGTTACTTTATTAATAAAAAATTAATAAAATGATTAATAAAAAATAAAGTCTTCAATTACAGTTGATTATAAAATAAAAAGATGATTTTGAAAAAAAATTATTGAAATAGTTAAAAATTAGAGAACCAATCAGGAAAAACAGATATTTGAATGAGCACTATTGGGAAGCAGTTTTTACACGTAGAAGAAAAAAAATGCTAAAGTGATAGGAGCATAGTATGTATAGCCTTTCAGTAATATCTGAAAACCTAGATGGAAACGTCTCAAGGAAAATTTAAATGATCAAAACTGACTCAATAAATGTAAGACTCCAATAACCAAAATTGCAATTGATAAATTAAGAACAGGAGCAGACTGTTCTTCTGAGTTCTAATAAACCTTCAAAAGATGATTCTTTGATTTCTTCCAGAACACAGGGAAAGAGTGAAAGCCTAAATTATTTTATCCATCAAACATTAATTATGGTACTAAAGTGGACAAAGCACAAATAGACAATAGAAAACTATCAGCAAACTGAATACAGAAGAGTAAAACAAAACAAAAACCCAAAAAACAACACACACACACACACACACACACACACAAACAAAACAGTAACTACAAAGGCAACCGAGTGGCCACAGATCTGTCTCAGGAGTGTGATCATGCCTCTACATCAAATTATTTCTCAGGCTGGCACCCTATATGACATGAAATTACATAATATTTGAGATGGAGTAAGGGATAAAAATTGTGTTATCATTTCAATAGAATCTGAAAAAAAAAAAGCAAGTGATAAAATTCAACCCTCATTCCTGGTTTTTTAAAAGAGACAGCTATTTGGGCTGAAATGAAAACTTGTTTAAGTTGAAATTTTTCTCTCTCAAAACCCATAGCCAACTTGAAACTTGATTTGAAACTAAAAACAACCACTATCAGTCATATGATTCAAAATTGTACCTTCAACCTTGGTCCAAGCCAGTGTTATAAGGACAGAAATAGTATTTTTGTCGCTCTTGGTATGCAAGATGATCACCTAGCCAGAAAGTTCAAGAGAATCACTTGATCTATTATTAAAATAGAGTTTAACAAGGCAGTTAAAATTGACATCAACTGGTAAATATCAAGGAACTCACCTATACACCCTGACCTCCTTTGAGGTGAAAATAAACATGAAATATACAACATTGTCTGTAACACACATATCCTCATAGGATGCATTTGCCTCTGAGTTTCATAAATGTTCGTTTAATGTGAATACTTTGTTTCCTTTGTTCTATATACATTTGCTTCTAGACTACAGAGAGGCACTCATTTTATCTGGATGAGCCCAAAGGAATAAAACCAGGGAGCTGCAAGTGTGCCAAGCAATCCCAGAAAAGGTAGGAATTTAGAAAAAGAGCAGCAAAGACTGGTCAGCAGTGTTACTCTCACCAAATTAAGCAGCATTGGCCCCAATATCTCACAGTGACCACATGTAGCGATCAAATGAAGAGATAGCTCAACAGTCGTCTCTGCAATGTTACAGTTTCCTGGAGAACAGAACAAACCAGGCAGACAATCCCCCTCCAGTGAGGAGATGAAAATTCTGGCTGGCTCTACCCATTGCTGCAAAAGAAGAATAAGAAACATACACCTTTTAAGAATGTTCCTAGACCAGCTTAATCCATTATCAGGCTGGAATGACCGGTCATATAAACAAAGGCCAGGCGAGATTTAAAAGCACGTAATTTAGGAGAAAAACAACAGATTGCAGGAATGAGAAGGGGAAGGGTAGGGAAGAGAAAAAAAAAATGTGCGGAGTGCACTTAAAACATCTTTGCTGTTGTAAGGAGAAATGTTTATCTTTAAGAAGGAAGCTCGGTGGTAGTTGATGAGTAACTCAGGTTACATTCTTCAGGGAAACGGTCACGACGGATGCTCTAACTAAAAATCAGTTTGGTGATAACTCGGATCCTATAACTTCAGCCAGCTGGAAGTCACTCTTTCTTTTAGAACTGGAAAGAACACCGTGCCTGTGGGAAAGACTGATTTTTTTTTCCCAGAGGTTGCCAGAAGCTGTATTAAATAATAACATAAAAATAAATATAATTAAGTAATGTAGCCCTTGGGGAGGCCAACAAATCTCTTACAAAAATGTCCTTAGCAGCTTTCTGAGGTGCAGTAATTTTTTAGAGCATACCCATCACTCTGATATTCCTGGAACCAGGACAGGATGCTAAATCTTGTCCCGTTGCAGAACACTCTCAGATCAGACCCATCTCAGTAGAGAGCTCATGCTCCCTAGTCTCCATGAGACAATCTCTGAAAGAGGATAATAATAAAACAATAAATCCAATGAAGCTTACAGTCCAACAGTGCTCAACCCATGACCTCTGTCCAAATAGAATGCTGCCACCGTGTTATCCCAGACATGGAAATGTCTGGGTCCCCTCTGTGCCGGAGTCCAGCCCCAGCAGGTCCAGGGGTTCCGGAAGGATGAACGGCATCAGTGAAAAATAACAAATGGACACAGACCACAGCAGGGTGTTAGAGTGGCCGCTTTATTGTGGCAAGCGTGGCATTATATTTCTTAGCAAATTCTGGCATTACCTAATTCTAAAAATGTTCCTTTGTGTAATCACCCATTAAGGAACAACATAGTTATTTTCGTGTAACGTTCCCTCCTGCCCTTTCAAGGTCATCTAGCTCTCAACACCTCAAGTGGAACGTTTACAAGAACATGACTTCTTAATTGTTCCTTTGAACCATTTGCGGTACGAGGAACAAAAGTATTCGCTTTGGTCTGGGGTGCCGGGAGGGAGCCAAGAGGGCCCTGGGAATCCACGCCTTATGCGCTCCCAGAGAGACAATGTATACCTAGGAACTAATGAACCATTCTGTACCTTAACCCACCAGGTCCAGTCATCATCTGGAATGCCTCCTGGGGGCCAAGTGGGCCTAGGGGGTGGAGTAACTTGTATCTATAGCTACGTTCCTTTGTTGCCGGAGTGGGGATTTCGAATCCATTTGTCCCCCTCCTTGGCTGGGAAATATATGGGGCTATCCTTCCTTTAGGGAGAGGAGTCTTTATGGGGGGGCAAGGGCTGGATGTAGGGCCGCATAATTTCCCTGAGGAATCTTATTTCTTTCCCCAAGGGTTCCTTTCCCGGGGGGCCTGTCGTGGGCAATCCCCCAACCGACAAATCCCCAGGTACTTTCATTGGAAGGGGGGCTGCCCTGACGAACGCTAAGGCCAAATTACACAAAAGCAGGAGTACAAGAAGCTTCCTGTCGGTGGACCACCACGCAGTCCCGACCCGTCCACCGTCAGGGCCCTGCCATCGGGCTGGTTGGAGAGCTTGGCTTCCGGCACCTCTGCCCAATTACCTCCTCAATAATTGATCATTCACTATGGTAGTATTACACTATCGCTATGCTATTCTTGATTTTTAACAATGAAAAATGACGCACAGATCATTGAATTATGGATAAGGAAAAGTGTGTGCACGTCCCCGTGACAGAAGGTGACAAGGGACTCTGAGAAACAGGCCGTCGTCCCACCACACCTTCCTCCTCCTGTTTAGGATCCACTACCCCCAGTTTCACCCAGACATGTGCCATTCTTTGGGCTGCGTGCAGACCAGAAGATGCTCTCTCTGCCTGAAATCCCAACACCCTTTTTCTGGCTCCCCGTCATTCTCTTACCCAGACTTAGCTCCGACAGGTACTTCCTTCCTCCGGAAATCTTTGGGGGTTTCTTGACGCTCCCAGTACACCCAGGACCACTTTACTCTCACCCCTCCCACATTGGATTAGCACTGCTTGTGACTGAGCAGTGTCACCCACATGAAGGCGTGGGGGCCAAGACAGCGATGAAGGCAACGGCCAAGAAGGATCTGCCTGTGGTCCACATCACCCTGACTTACAAGAAGCACTCGGCGGGTTTCTCTGCCGAGTAAATCCCGGGCACCGTAGAAAAGGGAAACTCTACTGCACAGTGAAAAGCAAAATTAGGGTGACGATTAAATGCAGTTGGCACCACTTTCCCTCCAAGTGAGAAGTGAAAGGCTGTAGCAGGTTTGGTTGCGGAGGCAGGAGACGGGGGCCACCCAGGACACAGAAAGAACAGTGAGCACTTCTGACAATAAACCAGATTGAGAGGCACCGGCCGATACTGCACATAACTCTGGCCCACTGTTGTCTTTCCAGCTCAAGAAATCCCGGGACACGTGAGAGTGCCACACTGCACAACTCCCACAGAATTTGGCAATCTCTAACAAATACGTGCGTGCATTCCGCCTGAACTTCAACATCCCACTTGCGCTGATTATCCACTTCAGACACACGTGCTATGTTATGGATTGAAGCATCATTTGATTTTTCAAAATGCATATTTGGAAACAACCCAGTAGCTCAAGTATAGACAGACTAGAGGAATAAACTATGTTACCTGCATAGGTCAGAGTACCGTGCAACCATGGAAAAAAAATAAGATTTCTGTGAACTCATATATGGGGGTTTTTTAAAGCAAACTGAAAAGACCATAATATATGCCACCTTTTGGTAGAAAATAAAGAGTAGTAAGGGCAGGCACCTGGGTGGCTCAGTTGGTTAAGTGTCCAACTCGGTTTTGGCTCAGGTCATGATCTCACAGTTTTGTGAGTTCGAGCCCCACATCAAACTCTGCACCGATAGCTTGGGACATGCTTGGGATTCTTTCTCTCTCCCTCTCTCTCTGCCCTTCCCCTGCTCATGTGCTGTCTCTGTCTCTCTCAACATAAATAAACTTTAAAAGATGTTTTAATAAAGAGAAATAAGAAAACATGCCTGTTTCTCCTCCTCTTCACCAACAGAAACAGACGAAGGATAAGCCAGAAAACAAAGATGGCGGTCACCTGCAAGGGGTTGGCAGGAATGAGGTACAGGGATATGGGAGGCACCTTCCCTGGGTGCATCTTTTTGAATAGTTCTTACTCTTAGGAGCTTGTTCGTGGTCTTCATATTCAAAACACAGAATGAAATCAACAAAAGATGTGATTCAACAAACTGAAACAAAGGAAACCTGTTATAGGTCAAATGAACACCGCAACCACACTGAAGAAGAACACAGACAGACAACCGATCCACACAACTCATAAATGTGACCACAAATGCTCAGTCTTGGGCAAGATGGAAAAGAACTGCAAACCCGAGTTAAATTCTTTTTTTCAGTACATTTGGTTTTTTCTAAGGTACAGGTGAAGGATTTCTGAAATAATTGTAGATGTTCTACGGAATTGAGCTAAATTAGAGAAGACAACGTAGTTGGGAAGAAGAAACACGTAAATATGGGATGGTCTGGGGGAGTCAGAAAACACCCTTTGGGGACAGTTTGGATTTAGAGGTTTAGATATGAATTTATACTTTCTTTTTTTTTTAATTTTTTTTAACGTTTATTTATTTTTGAGACAGAGAGAGACACAGTATGAACGGGGGAGGGGCAGAGAGAGAGGGAGACACAGAATCGGAAGCAGGCCCCAGGCTCTGAGCCATCAGCCCAGAGCCCGACGCGGGGCTCAAACCCGCGGACGCGAGATCGTGACCTGAGCTGAAGTCGGACGCTTAACCAACTGAGCCACCCAGGCGCCCCGAATTTATACTTTCTAAAATATGTATATTTTTGTGTGTGTATGCATATGTGTTTATGTGCATGCAGAAATGTATACATATGTATTTGCATGTATGTGTACATACGTGTGTGTAGAAGCATATATAACTAGCTTGGCCCTTTGAAAGCAAAGACCCACCCCCCCCCCAGTAGCAATGAGTGTGTTAGCCCCCTGGTATTGGTCTTCAATCCATGGACCACCAATGACGAACAGGTGCACATCATGTGCCTCCAGATATGATACCTGAGAAGGACATAACATCATGTTTGCAGGATTCCGGCTGAGAATGCTCCATCAGATTCTAATTACAAGGAAATACGTGCACACCCCAAATGAGGAGACTTCTATTTAAAAGAATAGAGGGGGCTATGTTCTTCACAGAAACGTCCATGTCAGAAAAGACAACGAAAACGTGAGGAAATGGCCCAGACGTGACAACTAAATGCAATGCGTGACCCCAGCTGGGTCCTGTCGTTCGCAGTTAATTGTTCATAAAGCAAATTGTCAGGCCAACTGACAAAATCAGGATACAAAAGCAGCTCAGATAAAAACACTGTATCCGTGTTAAATTTGTTAAAGCTGATAACCGCGTTGTGTTTGTTTGCCGAGAATGGCCATATTTTTAGGAAGTACCTAGTACAGTGTGCAGAGCTTGAGAGCCATGGTAGGTGCAATTTACTGGTTCAGAAAAGAAGCAGAGAAAGAGAGAGGGTGAGGGAAGGAGGGAGGGAGGGAGAGGGGAGGGAGAGAGAAAGAGGAAAGGGGGAGCAGGAAGGGAGGTAGGGGAGAGGGTGCACACTAACAACAGATGAATCTAGGTAAAGGGCACACAGGCATTCTTTATATAGTCTTATCTCTCCCGCTTTCCTAAAGTTTAAGTTATTTCCAAATCAGTTAGAAAAATAGAGAGTGGCACCTGGATGGCTCAGTCGGTTGAGCATCCTTTACTCTTGGTTTCAGCTCAGGTGATGATCTCACGGTTCTACGAGTTCAAGCCCCACATCGGGCTTTTTGCACTGATGGTGTGGATCCTGCTTACAATTCTCTCTCTCCCTCTCTCTCTCTGCCTCCATCTCTCCCTGTCTCAAAATAAATAAATAAACTTTAAAAAAAAAAAAGAGAGAGAGAGGAATCTGTGGGAAGATCTAATTTAGACCCTACTTCCTAATAAATCCTCTAAGAATAATAATAGCTCCCCCCTGCTGTGTCCCTACTTTGTGCCAGTCCTTGAAATAGGAATTTTACACACATTTTCTTTAATATTCATATTTCATATTCATTTTCTTTCATATTCATGTAATGCAGGTTCCTATTTTTTGCAGTATTTTTCATTACTTCTATGATCTTCCAATGTCCAGAACAAGTACAGCTATTTGTAGCTTTTGCATTAAAAACGTGATTCCAATCACGGATATGTAGATGTGCCCCCAACCTATTAAAAAAAGAAAAAGTATTGCAACCATTAGCTGATTCTCCATGATAAGCCACAAGAGATAACCATACAGTGAGGCTATTTTTCTTTCCCTTCTGTTGTCCCCAACTTCTAAGCCTACATCAAGCCTTGTTTTTTTAAAAAATCTTTCATTTTAACCGTACACATTGAAAACTCAGAGATAACCATGTTTTCTATTCATGGCTTTCTCTCTAATCTCCAGAAAGTTATTAGAAACTGTATCAGTAGCACCTCGCATTCAATCATTCTATTACACGAAAATATTTCCCTTCCAAAATCAGGAGTTGCCTTCTACCTCCTCCTAGCAAATTGCAAATGAAGCTGGTCATTTAGAAAGATCAGCTTGAAAGGCACATGGATAAATGCGCTGTCAGGAAGAAAGAGAAAGATAGATCTAGGGAAAAACAAATACACTGTATCATCTAGTTTCCTGCTTCTCTCCAGGGCTGCAACTTAATACAAATGTTTGCAAACCTCGCAGGCAGACCGTCTCCAACTTTCCCAGTCATCTTGGAACCAGACTTTTAAGTGGCTCCAATAAAAAATAAAATAAAAACTAACTTAGCTCTAAGAAGTATCTCCTTGGTTAAGGAGATTAGTCAATCTCTTCCACTTTAATATAGCTTTTAAATAACTGATAGTATAATTCATTATTTGACCACATAATTATCACTCAGTGATCAGGGATGACTATAAAAATGCAATCTCTGGTTTCGAAGACATTTTATCGTATTAGCGATAAGGATGATGAGTTGAATTCTCTGCCCCCATGAGACAGAGAACTTCAGATAAAATACATTGTCAAACCATAAACATCAGCATTCTGTCTGCTATGGGCTTTGCAGCTATGTTCCTAGATGAGAATCATAAATCAGAGAATTTTAGAGGTGAAAGTAAATAAAAAGATCGCCCAACCCCTTGCTTTGCAGATGACGATGCTGAGGTCCAGAGAGGACCCATGATACCCCAAGCCCCTCAAAGGGTGGTGTTGGAGTTTTCCCTTTTGGGAGGCTATACTCTCGACTTCCTAATACTCTCTACTTCTTAATACCAAGGATCTTGGCCCTCCGCAAACAACATTTACACTAGCTGTCCATCATGCAAAAGCTTCAAAACTTATATTTTCCCTTACTGAACTATATTTTTTTGCTTTCTTCTCTTAATTCTATTTTCATTTTTTTATTGTATTTTTTATTTTTTTAAATTTACATCCAAATTAGCATGTAGTGACACAATGATTTCAGGAGCAGATTCCTTAATGCCCCTTACCCATTATATTTTTTAAATCTAGTATGTTATATGCTTTTAAATGGTAATGCATACCCCCTACTTTCACTAATTTAGTGCACTAATGGATTACAACCGATAGTCTGTTCTAAGCCAGAGACAAGATCCAGATCAGGATTCCTCCACGGGAATTTTCCTAATCACATACTTTTTCCCCTTAGTAGTTGTTATTTAGTGCATGCTGGGGGGGCGGGGGGGGGGGGCGGGGCGGGGGGGGAGACAAGTGAATGAATGGCTTAGAAAAAAACTGCAGGAGAAAGTCCAATCCTGTGCAGCCTTCTTCATGATCAAGAATTCAGGAATCCCAAGTTTATGGTTCTTGCCTTCTCTGAGCCCGTCACTGTCACTTGGCAGGAACAGAGCTGTGGGCAAGAAGTCATGGTCCCTCGTATGGGAGGCTGCAGACCCTGCTAGGGGAAGCCACGTGCGTCCACGTGAGCAAGTGGCCCACAGGCCGGTAGAAGATGACTGGACCATCCCGGGAGAAAGGAGTCACAGCTCTCAGGATGGCGGGCCAGTCTGGACGGACCTCCTCCACACGCCTGGCCGTGCCTCCATTTTCTCCACATGATGATCGATTTCATACCTCTGCCCTTTCTGACCAGCTCTTCCCACTGCCTGGACCAGTTTGCTCTCTTGTAACTAGCAAAGACTTCATCATTATTCAGGCTCAACTTAGATTTCACCTTCTCGGGGTGCCTGCGTGGCTCAGTCGGTTAAGCGTCCGACTTTGGCTCAGGTTATGATCCCACAGTTCATGGGTTCGAGCTCGCCTCGGGCTGTGTGCTGACAGCTCAGAACCTGGAGCCTGCTTGGGATCCTGTGTCTCCCTCTCTCTCTCTCTCTCTGCCCCTCCCCTGCTCACGCTCTGTCTCCCTGTCAAATATGGATAATAAAACCTTAGAAAAAATTATTTTTAAAGATTTGATCTTCTCTGTGAAGCCTCCTCAACTCCTCTAAAAAATTAATTCACCTTTTTCTCCCATAGTGATTGGCACTTGCAGGCTGCATTGTGGTATTTCCGTGATCTCTCATTTGACCAAACAGGTACGTTTTCACATAGAGGATGGAGGTGGTGTCTTATCTCCCCTCTTTGTGAAGACATCAAACACGACCCCCAAGCGCTCCCTGACCCAAGACTGCACGCTGTCCAAGAGACTTGTCTCCTAAAGAACGATCGGACTTTTGCCCAGACGTGGAAGCTCATGGGGAAATAGTCTCCAGCTACCTCAGTCACCGCAGACAAGCCGGGGGGCTCATCCCCTCCACGCTTGACACGTGCCCCAAACTGACCCAACTGCCGTCTTCCCTCAACCCTCCAAACCCGATGACAGACCGTGAGTCCCAGAGGGCGACTCTCTCTCCATCCTACACCTTCTTTACCCGGAAGGTCCCCAGGAAGCCAGCTGGAAGCCTCTCCCTGATGACTCCGTATCTCCCGCGATCCTTTCAATGGGCAGCTGTGTCCTCTCACACCCGAGAGAAAAGAGCTGGTCCCTCTCCTCCTGGTCAGTTCCCCTCACTAGTGAAGAATTTGTCGCCTGGACTACCATCCTTCTCTCCCCACGACTTCCACCCTGATGCTTAGTGACTTCAAACCCCCCTGCACAATCCACTCAACACCCAGACATGTGCCTCCTCGCTGCCAATGACTTTGTCTTCTGCCCGTTGTCAGCCACTCATTTCTCGCACTTTACAAACCAGAGGGTCAATTTGACAGCACGTCATGATATCCATTCTTTCAATTACACAAAACAGAACTGAGCAGAACAGGAAACTTCAGAGTCCGGTTTCTGCAGTCGGGGTAGGAATTCTTTCCCAGCGTAAAACTCGGTTTCAGTTATATGCGTGTTTACTGAGTAGAGTTATAAAAGGTATCTTTCTTCTGTTAAGTCATGGCCAAAAAGTTTGAAAAACGCCGCTCTAAACATGGTGGGTAATCCAGCCCCTTCCAGATTTCTATTTCAAGCCTCTCACGCTGTAATCACCACCTCCCGTGGTCCTGTCCGCTCTCTCCAGGATCCCGGCTCTGACAGTTCAACCGCACCAAGCCTTCCGGTCCCTTAACGCCGCTCCCTGTCTACCCCTCGCCCATCTCAGGGCTCGCTCCCTCCTTGCCTGGACGCTGAGATCCTCAAGGACAGAAACCACAGCCCTGATGACCTTTGCATCCCTGGCTCCAGCACTGTGCCTGCCACGGAAAACAGGTGTTGGGCAACATCTTTGTTAAATTAACAAGGCCGTGGAATCAACGAGACAGAGTCCCGCTGAGCAGGCTAGCAAAAGCCTCTGCCATTTGTGTTTAATTTGGGGTATCACTGGGCCCCCCCACCACACCCCCACACCACTCCTCTTAATTTCTACTTGGCAGAGCTTGATTTCCACAGATCAATGCCGTCAGGTCAGGACGGCAGAAAGAAAGATCCTGCATGTTCTGCCATGCCACGAGGAAAATTTCAGGGAGCAATTTCCGCCACAACTCCTTCGGTCGTCCTGAAACAGAGAGAAAAAGAAAACCCTCGATGTCTGTCAAAAGATTAATAAGTTTTTATATACAGTTCAAAGCTGTCAGCCGTAGTTCATTAGAATAATAAATCTATTAAATCTTGGAAGGATTAACATCTCATTATCTCATCCTTGTTATAAGAATGAAGGTTTTATTATCTCAATGGCTTAAATAATTCTTGTCATGTAATGCATTCTCCCCACCCCATCCCCCACCCCCCATAGTTAAGGCCGTGATGTTAATTTTTTTTTTTTTTCTCAGTTGCACATTATCCTTTCAGGAGAGCATCAAAATGTCAAGCCTGGCCATGGGAGACCGATGGAAGCCTGCATTTTAAGCGATTCTCCGCATTTGCTTCGTGTGTGTTCTACACACTCTTTCCTAAAATAGCCTTACTGTCACATTCAGCATTTGTTTAAAGCTGAAACCAAGATGGAGAACATTGCAGTGAAAAAGAGCACTAGATTAGGAGTCCCAAGTCCCTGGCTTGACGGCCAGCTCTCTCTCCATCTCTGGCTTACTAGGCAAGCCCGGACACTTCCGTACTTGGAATGTTCTCTGCCTCGTTCAAAGCCAAGCGCTGGCTGCTCACGTCTCTGAGTTTTCCTTGATCCCACCAGTCCTGTGGACTCTTCTCTATGCTCTGACTAAAACTTCATCATCTCTATCCCTGTATTTACACATTTTCTTGGAAACTTTTTTTTTTTTTTTTGCATTGACTTTAGTACCCGGCACATAATAGATTCTCAGTAAATATTTGTTGGATGAATAAAAATAAATGTGCCTCTCCAAATTAACTCTGGTGCACAGTAGCTATTCAATACATGCATTGATTCCTTTGAAGGATTTGAGATGTCGTGTTTTTGTTTTTTGTGTTTTGTTTTTTGTTTTTTGTTTTTGTATTCTGTTTGAGAAATCTAGAACTCAGAATGGTTTTGAAGCTCATTCTGGGCCATAGAAGTGATAAAGTCCTGGGACACCTGGGTGGCTCCCTCGGTTGAGCGTCCGACTTCAGCTTAGGTCATGATCTCATAGCCTGTGAGTTTAAGTCCTACATCGGGCTCTGTGCTGACAGCTCGGAGCCTGGAGCCTGTTTCAGATTCTGTGTCTCCCTCTCTCTCTGCCCCTTGCTCTCTCTCTCTCTCTCTCAAAAATAAATAAACATTTAAAAAAAGTTTTTAAAGAAAAAGAAGTGATAAAGTCCTGCATCCCTTGATTTGAGCATTGGCCAGCCTGGCTCCAAGCTTTCACACACTGAAGTACACGGGCCACCTCCTGCGTGAGCCCCAGGTATCTCCATGGCATCATCAGAGACTGCGCAGATGTTATGGACCCATTGGAATACCTCCAGGGTCACCAATTGTGCCAGTGGCTCAGAAGAGGCGTCCAGTTTGCGGCTGCTCCTCTTTGGCAGAACCCCTGACTACGGAGTGCAACTCCTTCCCTAGGGCATCTCAGATTGTCCTCACAAAGGAGGAAGTGCTCAGGCAACGCTCACAGCATAGATAAGGAGCCCTCGAAAGAAAGACGAAAAACATAGTAATGCATGCTCCTGGTGGCATCTCCCCACCCTCCCCTCCCAAAAACATCAACAAGAGAACTGTTAATGGCACTTCTAATGATTTTTCTGGACCACAGAGACGGGCTTCTCAATCATGTTGCCGAAACCAGCCCGGCCATTACACGTTTATTAAGAAGATAACATCATTTCATTTCACCTTGTCAGGTAATTTTACATCTAACACAAAGAGGGTGTCTAAACAATAGCAAACAGCTGGAAAGGAGAAAAATGGTCGTGTCACTCCACCGTGCAACATCCTGATGATGAAGCCAATCTCCAAAACAGATGGCGGGCTCAGCTCAAAGAGCTGCTGGGTTGACCAGTTGAATGGTTTTCTTTGTTTGTTTCATCATGTTCAGAGTTGATGATAAAGGGCTCATCCGTTCACCCCCAGCCAAAGTCTGTTCTTTCGGACGAGGTAGGCTTGCTGAGGGTGGGCCGTGGATGGGTCCCTTGTCTTCAAAAACAATTCAGCTTCCTCCTGGTTGCTTTTTTGAAGCCCAAGTATTTCTCCTCCTTCAGGTTTCTCTGGTTCAGCTTTTGTAATCCCTACTTGTATGTTCTTTGAGTCTGCATGTTGAGTTTTAATGAAGATATTTGGGGGAGTTTTACTCTCTCCTTCTAAACAGCACATAGCGTAACCTGATCCAGTCCTTCAACCACGGCCTCACGACACCTTAGGACATCTAGACATGAGGCAGGGGGGCAGGACGTCTTTCCTGGGGTTGGCTTCCTTCTTTTCCATCTGCCAATGATACACAATGAGTCTTTATTTATGCAGCCTCTTGTCTATTCCCAAATGAACTTTACCTACTGGCAAAGTTTAGAAAACTCAAAGACAATGCTTTGGACAATCCAAGAACTTGGCCGTAGCAATATTACGTTTTCTTTATTTTTACCAAAAATCTTTTACATCAATTCATTTTTAAAAATTTTTTCCACGTTTATTTATTATTGAGAGACAGAGAGAGACAGAGCATGAGCATGGGAGGGGCACAGAGAGGAGGAGACGCGGAATTTGAAGCAGGCTCCAGGCTCTGAGCTGACAGCACAGAGCCCGATGCGGGGCTCGAACTCACAAACTGCAAGATCATGACTTGAGCCGAAGCCGGACGCTTAACTGACTGAGCCACCCAGGCGCCCCCGATTCACTTTATTTTTAATCTGAGTGTTTAAAATAGTTAATGTGGAGGGGTGGGGGCACCTGGGTGGCTCAGTCAGTAAAGCATCCAACTCTTGATTTCGGCTCAGGTCATGATCTCACAATTGGGTTCGTGGGATCAAACCTCATGTCAAGTTCCAAGCTGACAGCATGGAGCCTGCTTGGGATTCCTTCTGTCCCTCTCTCTCTCTGTCCCTCCCCCTCCCTCCCTCACACTCTCTCTCAAGTTTAAATGAATAAATAAATAGATGATAAATAAATCAGAAGATAGTTAACGTGGAGTTTCCAATTATAGATGCTGAAATAAAACATTTTTGTTCTAATTTCCTCTCTGAAAGCAACAGAAAATGGCAAAAAGAATTGACATGAGAATTGAAGAACTCTATCGTCGTTTATACATGTATGAAGAGGTTAAGTACAAGTATACAAGTATACAAACCTAGCTCTTAAAAAGAAATCATCCTTCTCTTTCTTTTTCTCTAACAATCAAAACCTACCCAGTTGAAGTGCTGGAAAATTAATCCCAGTTGAATCTGCTTTCCCTCAGTATTCCTCCAGGACCATGTCCAAATTCCAGAGGTTTATGTAATACCAAGAAGATCAGTGTTTGCACCTCGCTGTCCATGGGAGAAGCAGGGAAGGCAGAGGGGAGCCATCTAGGATCAAGTTTACCCATCCGCAGAAGAAAATGCTCTGTCCATGCCTCAAAGATCCTCAGTCATGGATACACGCAGGTTGCCATGGCAGGACTGGCCACTGTGCCCATTGGCCCACCTCTCTGGCCCTTCTGGATACTCTAGGTGAGATTTAAGGGCAAGGCCACCCTGTTGCCGCCTCTGGGCCACCACACCAGCTGGCCATTGCTGAGCACAGTGTGCACAGTGTGCCTCTGGACAGCCACCACTGTCCTCCAACCCCTGCAAGAAATGTGCACGCGTGCCCTTCACCCTTGCTCCCTCCAGAGCTCACAGAGTCTTGCCGTGTGCCCAGGCCAAGGAGCGAGGCCCGGGATCAGGGCACAGAACCCCTTCCTCTGGGTTGCACACACCCTTTATTATCATCCTCAATCAAACCCCTCTCTGCCTCAATTCCCAACTTTTAGGGAATTGCTTTCCAGTCCAGAGAGAGAGTGGGAGAGGGAGGGACACCTTGTCTGCCTTCCTTAATAATCTTCTATAATGCTTTAGGGTTTTGGAACACAAACGCCAAGGTCTCCCAAAAAGAGATTGTGCAAACCATTTGTATCATACAATAAACAATATGGTCTTCAAGGTGCATCCATTTGTGGCATGTGTCTGTATTTCAGTTCCTTTTACGGCTGACAGATATTCCACTGGGTGGATATACCACATTCTGTCTGTCCATTTGTGAGTTGACGGAAATTTGTATTGTTTTCACCACTTGGCTGTTGTGAAAAAGGCTGCTGTGAACATGTATGTACAAGTCTCCCCTCCCAGTTTTATTGAGAAATAATTGACATTTATCACTGTATGTTTAAGGCACCCAAGCATGACAGTTTGATTTTTATATATTGTGAAATGATTACCACAATAAGTTCAGCTACATGCATCTTCTCGTATAGATCAATAAAAAGAAAAAAAATAGAGACAAAAGGTGAAACATGTGCTTGATGAGAACTCATGGGATTTGCTCTCCTAGAACTCTTCTGTCTTACAGTACTATTAGCTAGAGTTGCCGTGTTGTGTGAATATCCCTGGTGTTTATTCATCTTATAACTGGACGCTTGGACTTTTGTACCACCTTCCTCCAAATTCACCTTTTTCCCACCCTTCTCCTTTGGTAACCATGAGTCTGATCTCTTTTTCTATGAGTTTGTGTTTTGTGTTTTGTTTTTGTTCTGTTTAGATTCCACGTATAAGCAAGATCATAGGACAATTGCCTTTCTCTGACGTGTTTTCTTTTCTTTCTTTCTTTTTTTTTTTTCTGTGCAGAAGTTTTTTCATTCGGTGTAGTCCCACCTGTTTATTTTTTATTTTATTGTGTGTGTTTTAGGTGCCATATCCAAAAATTTACCACTAAGGCCATGTCAATACGCTCTGTTCCTGTGTTTCCTTCTAGAAGCTTCATGGCTTTGATTTCTTTCATCAATGTTGTAGTTTTCTGACTAGGGATTTCTACCTCCTTAGTTAAATTTATTCCTAAGTATTTTATCTTTTATTATTTTTTATTTTTTTTATTTTTTTAACGCTTATTTACTTTTGAGACAGAGAGAGACAGAGCATGAATGGGGGAGGGGCAGAGAGAGAGGGAGACACAGAATCGGAAGCAGGCTCCAGGCTTCGAGCCGTCAGCCCAGAGCCCGATGCGGGGCTCGAATTCACGGACCGCAAGATCGTGACCTGAGTCGAAGTCGGACGCCCAACCGACTGAACCACCCAGGCACCCCTAATGCTATTTTAAATGGGACTGATTTCTTGATCTCTTTTTCAGAAAATTTGTTGTTAGAATACAAAAACACTACTGATTTTTGCATGTGGATTTTGTACACTGCAACATTCCTGAATTTGTTTATTAGATCTAAGAAATGTTTTGCTGAGTCTTTAGGGTTTTTTATACATAAAATTACGTCTTTGGCAAATAGAAACAATTTCACTTCTTCCTTTCCAAGGGTAATACTTTTTATTCTTTTTCTCACCTGGTGGCTCTAGCTAAGATTTCGAGTACCATGTTGAACAGGAGAGGTGAGAGTAGACACTCTTGTCATGATCCTGATCTTAGAAGATTGGCTTTCAACTTTTCCCCGTTGAGTAGGATGTTAGCTGTGATCGTGTCATATATGTATTTACTGTGTTGAGATATGTCTCTTCTATGCCCAAACTGTTAGGAGTTTTTACCATGAATGGCTGTTGTATTTTGTCAAATGCTTTTTCTGCATCTATTGAGATGATTCTATGATTCTCTTATTTCATTCTGTTAATGTGATACATCACAGTGATGGATTTGTGCATGTTGAACCACCCTTGGATCCCAGAGATAACTCCCAACCAGGGTAAATGATTCTTTGAATGTGCTGCTGAATTAAGTTTGCCAGTGTTTTGCTAAGAACTTGTGCATCTATATTCATCAGGGATATTGGTCTGTTGTTTTCTTCTCCAGTAGCATCCTTTTCGGGCCTTGTTATCTGATTAATTTGTTTCAATTATTTTGTGTCTACACCTAGGAGTAAGATTGCTGGGTCTTATGTAAGTGAAAGAAGCAGACACAAAAGGCCACAAATCATATGATTCCATTTATATGAAATGTCCAGAATAGGCAAACCAATAGAGACAAAAAAGGAAAAAGAAAGAAAGGAAGGAAGAAAGAAAAAAAGAAAGAAAGAAAAAGGAAGGAAGGAAGGAAGGACAGCTTAGTTGTTAGGGTCTGGGAACAAGGAAGAATAAGAAGTAACTGGTTAATAGATGAGAGGTTTTTTTTTATGTTTATTTATTTATTTTGAGAGATAGAACATGTGTGAGTGGGGGTGGGGCAAAGAGAGGGAGAGAGAGAATCCCAAGGAGGCTCCACGCTGTCATCACAGAGCCCAACACGGGGCTCAATCCCACAAACCACAAGATCATGACCTGAGCCAAAACCAAGAGTCCATCGCTTAACCAACTGAGCCATCCACACGCCCTGAGAGATTACCTTTTAGGACGATGAAAGTTCTGGATCTAGATAGCGGTAAGGATTACACAACATTATGTAAGTACTAAATACCACTGAATTATACACTTTAAAATGATACATTTTGGGACACCTGAGTGGCTCAGGTCATGATCTCATGGTCTGTGAGTTTGAGCCCCACATCAGGCTCTGTGCTGACAATGCAGAGTCTGCTTGGGATTCTCTCTCTCGCTCTGCCCCTCCCCCATTTGCATGCTTTCTATCTCTCTCAAAATAAATAAACTTAAAAAAATAATTTTAATAAATAAATAAAATGATATCTTGTATGTCATGTATATTTTACCACAGTCTAAAAAACAGGAAGATAATAGCTTGTATAGTATATATTATCTAAAATATATTATATAATAAAATGTATAATATGTTTATGTAACATCAAATAATATCAAGTTTTATGCTTATGTAAATTTATGGTTTTTATACTGCTATAATGCACATATAAAATGTATATATGCACAAAAATACCTCAAAACTGCTATAACCCCAATCCACAGTGTGTGAAAACTGGGTGTAAGAATTCAGTGAGCTTTGGATGAACTTACAGAAGGACACGCAGACCAATACAGCTTTTGGAAGAAGGTGAAGGGCACTAAGTTGTTGGTCAGCTCATTTCTCGTAACAGAAATTTGATAGGTATCATTTAATACTGAAAATCAAGAAATAGAAGTTCAAGTACATTATTTAAACTATAAAGATAATCACATATGTCATTACAGTCAGGTCATGACCGTAGGGAAGGGGCGGAGGTAGGAAGGTGAGAGGTAGGGGGAAGGTTCCCCTCAAAGGATAGAAAAGAAGCAAGTCAAAAGCCAGAGGTCAACAATGCAAAAGGCAGGACAAGCAATTATATTTGCACTAATCATTTCCTCTTGCAAAGTGGGACTCCAGTAGACACTGCCAGAGTTTCATAAATCAAAGAACAGCAGGTTCAGCATACTGTTGAAAGCTACCAGGTAAAACAATCACAACAAAATAAAAACAAACCTCAACAATATTAATGACGAAAACTCAACACGGAGCAGGCTCTCAGAAAGAAGGCAGGCACAGAGCCAGGCATGAAAACACAAATTACGTACCAAAATGTGGAAACCAAACTGAAAGTATAGGTTAAGCAAAAATGAACATATCAAATAAACTGTCATATCGATAAGTGTTAATAAGATGAACTCATCTTTTAGGAGAAACTATTTCTCAGGTTGCATGAAACATAAAATCCATCCACACGCTGCAAACAGGAGACACCAGTCAAAATGCTGACAGAAAAGCGGTGGGTAACAATATGTAAGCAAATGCAAACAAAAAGAAATCAGGAGTCCTGAATATTAGTCCTAGGGGAATGCAGGACATAAAGCAGGCAGTGAAACCAAGAAGTGAACTTCATAATGACAGAAGGCGCACGCCACATGAGGGCCGGCCACGGATCTTCAGACAAGAAAACAGAAACATTTACAAAGCAAGAACAGAAAAAGACAAATGGAAATACAAAGCCAGTATGATGTTTTTACTCACTGTTTTCTGGCCATCAAAAATATGGTAGAAAAAAAAAATACATGAGACAATTACAAACCTGAACTACCCAATTAACATGTTATAGACATATCAGACCCTACATCATGAAACTAGACCATGCACCTTCTTTTTAGATGCCCAAGAAGCATTATTTTTACCTGGCTGTATTTTGGGTCACAAAGAAGACTTCAATCGATCCTACAAATTAGCATATATTCTCTGAGCTCTCTGATAACAGTATAAAAATTTGGAAATTAATAGGGCAAATGGACAACAAAAATATCAAACCACCAATATATTCTGAACATTCTCCTTTAACTATACCCTGGCTCGAAATACAGATCAAAACCACAATGAGATACCACCTCACACCTGTCAGAAGGGCTCACATTAACGACTCAGGCAACAGATGTTGGCGAGGATGCGGAGAAAGAGGATCTCTTTTGCATTGCTGGTGGGAATGCGAGCTGGTGCAGCCGCTCTGGGAAACAGTATGGAGGTTCCTCAAAAAACTAAAAATAGAACTACCCTATGACCCAGTAATTGCACTACTAGGCATTTATCCAAGGGATACAGATGTGCTGTTTTGAAGGGACACATGCACCCCCATGTTTATAGCAGCACTATCAACAGTAGCCCAAGTATGGAAAGAGCCCAAATGTCCACTGATGGATGAATGGATAGAGAAGATGTGGTGTATCTATACAATGGAGTATTACTTGGCAATCAAAAAGAATGAAATCTTGCCATTTGCGACGACGTGGATGGAACTAGAGTGTATTATGCTAAGCGAAATAAGTCAGTCAGAGAAAGACAAAAATCATATGACTTCACTCATATGAGGACTTTAAGAGACAGACCAGATAAACATAAGGGAAGGGAAACAAAAATAATATAAAAACGTGGAGCAAGGACAAAACAGAAGAGACTGTTAAATATAGAGAACAGAGGGTTACTGGAAGGGTTGTGGGAGGGGCGATGGGCTAAGTGGGGAGGGGCCACTAAAGAATCTACTCCTGAAATCATTGTTGCATCACGTGTTAACCAACTTGGATGTAAATTAAAAAATAAATAAATTATAAAAATAAATAAATACAGACATACATAGCACACCCTGGCTCAAAGGGAAAATAAAAAGTCAAGTTGCGCAATCACGGTATCTAAAAAATATCAATATTCATAGCCTACTAAGTATCACAATTTTAATGCTATAAATATGTATCTTTTAATGCAAAAATTTATAATAACACAATAAATATCATCTAGTGTCTTTCAAGGTTTATGCATGTTGTCACATGTATCTGTGCCTTTTATGGCTGAATAAGACACCATCGTATGGATACATCACATTTTCTTTGTCCATTTATCGGTTGGAGAGTATCAGTTTGTCCAGGTATCAATTGGAGGAAAATTAATAGCTTTAAATACTAAGTTCCTACGTAAAAAGTAATTAAAATAATTGAGTTATTCATTAAAATTAAAAAGATAAAGAAATAGGGGCGCCTGGGTGGCTCAGTCGGTTAAGCGGCCGACTTTGGCTCAGGTCACGATCTCGCGGTCCATGGGTTCGTGCCCCGCGTCGGGCTCTGTGCTGACAGCTCTGAGCCTGGAGCCCGTTTCAGATTCTGTGTCTCCCTCTCTCTGACCCTCCCCCATTCATGCTCTGTCTCTCCCTGTCTCAAAAATAAATAAAACGTTAACAACAACAACAACAAAATTTAAAAAGATAAAGAAATAAACAAAAAATAATACAAAAACCTAAGTATAAAAAGTAATGTGGAAAAATTAAAGCAACAAAATAACAGAAGAAAAAAAAAACTATTGAACAATAGGCCTGAGAGTTTTTTTCTTAGAAAAAAAAAAGTATATAAAGAAACAACAGAAGGGCATAAGCTTACAACATTAAAAATGAGAATTGAGACATAGTCACAAACAGAGAGAAGTTAAAAGAATCACAAAAGAACATTCTGTTTGTTCCTATATAAAAACGTTTCCAGAATTGGATGCAATGAGTAGTTAATCTAAGACACTGTAAATAGCTAATACTCACTGCAAAAGACAAAATATTGAACAGATCAACTTCTACAGAAAATTTAGAACAACTTGTCATAAAATTATCCCCTCCAAAAGAAATGGCATTTTTACGACAAATGAAAGAATGTGCAATCTCACTCCAAATTAAAATAATAAAAATGACGTTTAGGGGCGCCTGGGTGGCTCAGTTGATTGGGCATCCGACTTCAGCTCAGGTCATGATCTCGCAGTCCGTGAGTTCAAGCCCCACGTTGGGCTCTGCTGACAGCTCAGAGCCTGGAGCCTGCTTCGGATTCTGTGTCTACTTCTCTCTCTGCCCCTCATCTGCTCATGCTCGCTCTCTCTCTCTCTCTCTCTCTCACAAAATAAATAAATATTAAAAAAAATTTTAAAAAAATGACGTTTAAAGTGAAATACAATTTTCAAATACCGGAAGACGAAGATTACCCTAGTTGGTAGCTTACGGTGTGGAAGGCATTCTGATTCCCTGGCGTAGAGTACAAAATGGTATAGCATCTTTAGAGTGTTAACATGGCAATAACTATAATTTAAAACGTTCATTTCCTTTGACTTCAAAAGTCCGCTTCTACTAAATTATCTACATATACAACCTCCAGGGTATAAGAAATTGCGTACGAAGATATTAAATGAAGCAATGTTTGTAACCAAAAATAACAGCAAGTACTTGCCCGTGGACAGGAAAATGTTTAACAAACGATTCCATCCAAACAGTGGAATATTACAAGGCAATGAAAAAGAATGCTGGCAGGGGGCACCTGAGTGCCTCAGTCGGAGGAGCCTCTGACTCTTGATTTCGGCTCAGGCCATGACCTCAGTCATGAGATCAAGCCCTGCCCTGGGCGCCATGCTGGGCGTGGAGCTCGGTTAAGATTCTCTCTCTCTCTCTCTCTCTCTCTCTCTCTCTCTCTCTCTTTCTCCCCCCTCTGCCTCCCCTTCCCCGCTCTCTTTCTCACACATGCATACATAAAAACAATGGCGTCAGTATTGAGAGGAAGTGAGCATGAAGAGGTGCTGGCAATATTCTGTTTCTTGATCTGGAAGCAGGTGACATGGGTGTGTTCATTTTGTTAGAATTCAGCAAGGTGTATACATATGTGCATGTTTCTGTACATCGTGCATATCATATCATACTCCAGGGGTTGAACAAGAGCTTCTTAAGGGGCCACTTGGTAAATATTTAAGGCCTGTGGGCCACGTGGTCTCCATCACAGCTACTCGAACTTGCCCTAGTGGGAAAGCAGCCACAGACAACATGGAAATCAGTGAATGTGGTCCTGTTCCCATAAAATTTTGCTTACAAAAACAGGCAGTGGGTCCGTAGCCAGAATTTGCCAACTTCTGTTATACAGTATATAGAATAAATATGTATATATTATCCTAAATAACTATTGTTCAAAGAGCAAGTATATCTATGTTTACTAATAGCTTAAGAAAATCTAAGTGAGGGGCGCCTGGGTTGCTCAATCGGTTGAGGGTCCAACTCTTGATTCTGGCTCAGGCCATGATCTCACAGTTCATGGGATCAAGCGCTGTGTCAGCCTCTGCACTGAGCATGCTTGAGATTCTCTCTCTCTCTCTCTCTCTCTCTCTCTCTCTCTCTCTCCCCCTCTGCCCCTCTCCCCTTCTTATGCATTCTCTCTCTCTTTCTCTCTCTCTCTCTCAAATTAAAAGAAAAAAATAAAGTCTAAGTGACAACCATCAGTCTATCTAGGACAATGATTGTATTCCAATTTTATATATCCAAAAAGAGGATATATAAAATATTCATGTGCTTGTTTGTGAATGTCCATGCAAGGAACATTTTTGGAAGTGTTTATAAGACCCCAGGGCAAGGGGTCACCTGAGGGGGGGGGGGCAGGATCTAAGCTTAGAGAGAGGCTAAATTTCCATCGTGCAGAATTATTTTCAAATATAACAATTCTAAATCATACGGTGAGATATGGCCAGTTTGAGCATATAGAGAGATGTATCTACCCAGTATCAAATTTCCTAAAAATGATCATTTTTCCCTTGTGAAGATGATAACAAAACAACAATCACTAAGATAACGCATTTTTGTATTTGTGGGAGCAAACTATCCACCAGGTAACAGATAGGGAGAAAAACACTTTGAAACTGGAACGCTAATGGCTCTTCGTTTCTTGAACTTCTTTTCTCCTTTATTTATAACAGCAAATTAAAATTTCATTATCTTGAAAAAAAAACCCAATACCATTGGTTTTAATTACTGTTTGGTATTTCCTTAGGGAGGTGTGAAAATAAAGTAAAAAGGAAGGAGAATGCAATAGAAAGGAGTATGCCGAGTCCATTAGCAGCTATTTTTTTAGTACGCATTACAAATTTTGTGGGTATGGTCTTCGGTGCCAAAGTTATCAGGATAAATCCCATTACAGGGAAAAAAAATCAAGATATCCGCTCCATCATTGACATATAAGAAACATCGCCACAGAGGGGAAAATCCTTGCAAGCTGTGCACCCTCCTTTAGCATCAGCTGAACCTGGAGAGCAACTAGGAAGTGATCTGAGCAGAGGGTAGATGCAGGTGCAGAAAACAGAGCTGAAAATAATGCGCATGAGTCTAACCTGAAAAATGAGAGGATTGAAACACACACACAAAAAAAGTTGTTTGGGAGCCGCCGGTACTTTCCTGTGAATGGCTATTACAAGGCCTAATGGAAGACACAGGGCTACAGAACATACTTAGAGCCAGGATAAAAGAAATACAGACAAAGGTCAATGTCGGGAATACACAGAACACATCTGGGTGGCGGTTGTAGGTAGGATGTACAGGGACAAACAGGCCCTGTGTGCATCTTTTACCATCACGTGAAATGTCTCTTTCCTTCAATATTTTTGCTCATGTAGAATTCTCAGGTTTCTCGGGGATTTACCGAAAAATCTGCATCGTTAAAACACGGGAACAGTGCCAGTTGTTTAAAAAGTAAAAATGTTAGTGAGGTTGCCGTCTCTTCTATAGGTTTTCCCATTTTTTTATTTACCTCATGGGCTACTTTTGTCACAAAATGTTTGTGGTCCTCCAAGGTATTGTAGCTCTTTACTGGCGCGATGTGAGGAAATTAAAGATACAGTTAAAAACTACGGAGATTTCATTGAAGATATCCACAAAACGTCTCCTCCAGTGAGTACTAGTCTTTTTATCTTTAGTTTTAATGAGAACACGTCCTGTCTGAACTCTCAAGGGGGCATAGACTTGGATTCGTGAGCAAATGACAATTCTGGCAGAATAATAGAAGTCAAGAATGCTAGCAAGACATTCACTGTCTTTGGCCTTATTGTTTCCCATCCAGTCTCTGCATGAAGAGTCCATCTTGGACCTCGGTCTTGGCTCACTGAAGTGCCTGCTTTGATAGGATGCCAATTTAAGTTTTTAGGTATGTTTCTAATGATTTTACAGGTATCTACAAGTATAGGCATTATAGGTTTTTTTAGGTATTATGCTACTGATGGTATGCTTCTAAAGGTTTTATGATTCTGATCAATTCCTAGATCCCCATAAACCAATCGTTATATTAATTATCTTTATAATAGCCTAAGTGTCTTTTCTAATGTTAAAAACATTGGATATGGAGGGGAAAAGTCTTAATCACCTTTGACACTTAAAAAAGGGTTAAATTTAATGGCTGTCCATCTTGTTCACTGATCAGTTACCTCCTGAAATACCCCCAAGACACAGGATGGGGATACATTGTCAGGGTAGACTCTCATAACTTTCTTATTGCCCCAATCTCTCTAACTCGAACTACAAACACTCAAAATAATAAGCATCTATTGAGCACCTTCTAGCTCTGCATGGATTGAGTTTAATTCTAATTGCCATCTTAGAAATGGGTACTATGATTCTCCCCATTTCTCAGATGAGGAACTTCGGTTCAGATTGGTGAGCTAAGTGCTCACACTGTCTGTGATATTCCCAGAGTATATGGGGTATTTACAGCAGAAGTGAGATTTAAAGCCAGGCAGCTGGGCCCGGCCCTCCAACGCCCCTCTGTCCTGATCATGTATTAAGAGGGCTCAGGTTTACAGAACACTTTCAAATACATGTGGATGAAGTCTGGTTAAGCTGTGTCTTATGAATTTATTTGTTGTGAGAAAAGGCTCTATTTATTGGTATTATTTACATGGTCAAATCAATGGCTCATGAACGGTGTCGCAGAGGTGTCTTACGTAGATTCACATTTCCCCTGGAATTTAATTGGCATTCTGCATTTACCAGACAAACATTTTCTTAATTATAATAGCTGAAATGTATTGATTATCTGCTATGCCCCACGCTCTCCTACATTATCTCTGCCCACAAGGTTTTTCATGCTCCCTCAACAGATAGGGACACTGCAGCTCAGAGAGTGTGAATGATTTGCCTCTCTTCCCAGAGACGGTGAAGCTTTCAGCTTGCCCTGCCAGCTTCAAAACCTGAGCTCATTTGATTGCCCAAGCATCCCTCCCCCTTGAAAACAAGTATCTCCCTTTCCCCTGACCAATTTGTCATTCTCCATGACAAAAGTCTAGTAGCGTAGGAGAATGACATGTTCTTTAGGTTATAAAATAGACCTAGAGCCACTATCCTCTGAAAAAGAAATCATACGGACATTACCACTTAGTTACGCATTTTTAAAAAAAGAGGTTAATGTTAATTTCCGGGCTGACTTTGCTGCCGTTGCTTCTCTGGTACCTGGGAGTCCCACTAAGGTAGCAGGCATCCAGACCACAGTGGACTCTGTCACTGGAAATTTCCCCGCAACACCTTCAACAGAAACCACCTTCCAGAATTTTTCTACGTTGGAATAACCCTGACCCGTCCTCAGACAGCATCCTTCTATTCTGCTGAGTCGAGCAATGCGTGTACAGAAATAACAAATTGTTCTGCTATTGCACAGCAAAAGGAATTCGTTTCCGATGCTTAAAACCCAGTAGACATTCGCAGCTATTGGACCATTCTCCTGATGGAAATGATCCATTGGAACTCTTCCACACTCCAGCTGGACTCATTCTGATTGATAACTGCAAGAGTTCACAGGCCAAAATGAAATCTTTGGCTCCTTATTTTGGGTCTTTGTCCGTAGCCTCAGCCAAGTTCTCCGTAAATTCTGCTCATCACTCACAACATAATTTTTCATTCGACACAGGAACAGTTTAATGTATTAGGCATAGGATAGTATGACATGTTTCATTTTTACGTAGAAACTACATGCTCTGAATCATGTTCTACATTGGCATTGCTCTGGCCGAGTGTGCTAAAATGGGAGAAACATTCGATTTCTCCCGCTGATCAGTATTCATCCCGTTGGGAAGAAGTACAGACAGAGGGTAAATTTTGGCTTATAATGAGATAAATCACTCCACATATTACACCTCAAGCTATGGAATCACGAGACTGTTATACGTGCTGATTGCCTCGTACTTGCATGGGCAGTTGGCGTTGAACCTTTCTCTGTAATTCTAGGAACAGATGCTACTATGTAACCTGCAGCCAGGTAATTTTTGCAAGCATTCTCCCCTATAGAAATTTAGCCTTCCTTATTACCCCGTCAGCTGAAAATGAGGCAATAAGGTTTAAGAAGCAGACCAACAATCATCTATGGGTTTTTCAAGGGCAATTGCATCTGAAACTATGGGCGTGGATCTTGAGACACTCTGCAATTGTTTTCTGCCTAAGGACTGCTGTATTTTATGACACTGCCATTCATTTGATGAAGACAAAGTATATCTCAAACTTGGAGAAAGAAAAAGATGAAAACAAAGAAGAGAGGAGGAAGCATGAGGCCAGGGAGGGAAGAAGGAAGAGAAGTGGGGGGCGGAGAAAACCAGTGGCAGTCATTTCGATGTAACAAAACACTGTTCATCTCAGATTCCTTAGTGAAAATATTTCAACAATTCCTATCTATTCGTTCTCAGTGCACTGACTCTGGTTTTCCACAAGTTAATTACCCAGTAAATTTGCAGGGCACCAGAGTGGCTCCGTCGGTGAAGCATCCAACTCTTAACTTGGGTTCAGGTCATAATCCCACCGTTCATGGGACCGAGCCCTGCATCGGCCTCTGTGCTGACAATGGGGAGTCTGCTTGGGATTCTCTCTCTCTCCCTCTCTCTCTCTCTGCCTCTCCCCCACTCAAGCGCATGTACATAGGTGTTCTCTCGCTCTCAAAATAAATAAATACACTTAAATAAATAAACAAATAAATAAACTGTACATATGACTAGCCGTCCAGTTAAAGCCAAACAAAAGAAAGCCTACCAAGGAAGTTCTGTTCAGATTTGGGGAGTTTGCCTACGTTGGCCTCCATTTTAGTTTTTGTTTGACTTGTTAATTTGAAGTACCCGTTGTAGTCATGACTGCTCAAATACGCGTACTATCATGTGTGACGAGGACAAAGCCTTATCAATCGTACACAAGCAGCAAGGATTTGTCCGTTGATTGTCATCTGTTCCGAAAAAGAAAAAAATTCCCAGAAGCCTTCAGTTGCACCTCTGGTATTCTCCTAGAGAAGATTTAAGAACCAGACCACTTATGCAACCACCAGAAGACTGCACTATTTCAGATACAGTTAAACATTATTGTGTAAAGGTTTTATGGCCTATATACCATTAGCAAGCCTGTAGAGATCCCGTCTAACATATAAAAAGGTTGACGATACTACATAATAAATGGCATACCATTATTACTTTCTTGGGTGTTTATTGTAATGGAATAAACCATGATGAATCCTTTAAGCTCTCCTGCACAAATTCATAGCGTTTCCATCGTGATTTACCAGGAAATAATGCACAACAGTTTTACAATTCTGCCACCTTACCGAGATGAGCCAGAGGAGAAGTGTTTTAATGGGAGAATTATTTTTCAGTCTACCCTGAGAGCCCAAGCCACTATTGTATTTCGCCCTTCATGGGAAGTCTCCTATCATCCGTGTTCCCCATACCATTTACATTTTATTGGTCTGATCCCCCTTCTAATTCCCTGACCTGAAGAAAACACTCTTCGATTCCATATCCCTTCCAAGTATTAAGCTTTCACTCCAACCGATATCAAGCTCCGACTTTGACAATTGCAGGTTATAGGGAGGTAGCATTTACAACGAGGGAAGAGTTGCTTGATTCAAGAAGCTTCCTGAATATAGTAGAAAGTTGAAGAGCCTATCGATTAAGAACCTACCATGAAATACAGTTGCTAGGAACATAAAGGGAACTCGGTCACAGACACTCCCGGAGACTCAGCATTATTGCACGTAATCCTTACAAAGACCACAATATGGTACAGATATCATCATCCTTCACGAGAGGACAAAATGGAGACTGAAGCCAGTAAATAAATTGGTATCATAAAGCAACTACTGGGTGCCAGAGCTGGGATTTGAACCCAGTTGTGTCAGACATACAAGCCTATACACTACCCCATGTCTCTATAACGGGTCAGAGAAAAGAACTCTTACTGCACACATAAAATGCATTATATACAAAAAATTAGAGAACTGGGGCAGAGCACAAATAACCAACATATATGTTCATGAGGAGTAAGAAATCCTCGTGATGAGTTACCCTGAAATGACCAGGTGGCTATAAACACATAGAGAGAATGTTAACGCATTTAAACTTTGTTGGCCATATTTTAAGTCAGCGTTTTTCTGTCTTTTAAATACTCTTTTGGAAGTGCTTAACTTTCACAGAATATGAAATAAAACTCGCAAGAATGCATGACTGAAGTAAGTAAAATGAATGAAAATTCAAACATTAACACCTTGTCCAGGGCACCTCGTGGCTCAGTTAAGCATCTGACTCTTGGTATCCACTCAGGTCATGATCTCACAGTTTGCGAATTCGAGCCCCACGTCGGGCTCTGCACTGATAGTGTGGTGCCTGCTTGGGATTCTGTCTCCCTCTCTCTCTGCCCCTCCCCTGCTCGCTCTGTCTCATAAATAAACAAACGTTGAAAAAAGAATACTAATAACTCCCTGTCTTATTTTATAAGACACAGGATTTTAAGGTTAAAAACTTAAGAGATTTTTTCCCCAAGTCTTCATGTAAGCCAAGAGTACAATATAAACAGCACAGAGATCACAATATTTTTGCCCTTCTTTAGCTAAAGACACAACAGAAGGGAAAAGCTGGGTCTCATCCTTAGACCAAGGTTTCCCCAGCGTTATAATAAAATTTTCCTCGTTCCTTCGCTACTTTACTAATCCGATTATCCAACAGCCTTAGAAACCAAAAGGCCAATTAATCCAGTGCCACCCAAGGTCAGCTAACCCTTGATTTAAGCACTCACCTTCTGCACGAAATAGAGCAGCCTTCTCTGATTCGGCCACCTCTTGCCTTTGTAATATATTATTGGCTTCTCCTCAGTCAGGCATGTTGGCACTTTATTTGGTTCATGCTTGCCCCAGGGATGGTATAATGACACTGGATACATAGAACCAGTTCGTTTCCACGACAGACATTTATTACGTGGCCAATGTGTGGCATGACGAAACAGCTCACCCCCAGGGTCCTAAGAAAGCAGCATCGCCCATTGAGGAAAGAGTAATTAGATTATTCCAGGGCTTCTCTTCTCTAATTCTGTAAGTATTCGCTGAGCCAAGCGCTGTGCTACACCACGTTCCCAGTTCCCCTAGCCTCCTGATCAAATCATCATAAAATACGTACAACATAGCACCCAGGGAAAGAGCTGGGAAAGAGAGACGTGCCGTGTCAGGAAAGTTAGCTGTGGAGACATGCGACCCAAGTTGGCCAAGTCGAGACAGATGTTTCCTATTTGTAATAAACAAACAAAACAGTGTGCTTGCAGTTGGTGAGAAAACTGTCGCAAGAAAAATATAACAATAATAAGGGAGGAATGATTAGAAGGAAAGTGGCAGGGGAGCAGAAGCCTAGAAAAAGCGCAGGGTGAACTGGTATGCATCGTGCCTCCCGGAGCCACGACTGACTTCAGTCCAACCAGATGCACTGTCTCCATGGAGAGATTTTAATACAAAGTCGTACCATTCACCAGCGATTCACCTGAGCTTAATTTACTGAAACTTGCTTAAATGCTTACAGTCATTTGCTGCAGGAATAACTCACACATGTGGGAAACCACGATGCTAGGACTTCAACAATTTGAAAATACCCCTTACATAATTGCCTCAAAATAAAATACTCCTAAGTCATGTCTGCCCTTGGAAATACACGGGGTCCGTCTCTAGAATTAAAAGAATCTAATATTAAATAGCAACCGTTTTTGAACGGGAGGGTCGTAGAATAACAGGACCTAACCTCAGCACCAGAAGAAAGATTAGAAGGACAAGCGTTGGGGCGCCTGGGTGGCGCAGTCGGTTAAGCGTCCGACTTCAGCCAGGTCACGATCTCGCGGTACGTGAGTTCGAGCCCCGCGTCGGGCTCTGGGCTGATGGCTCAGAGCCTGGAGCCTGTTTCCGATTCTGTGTCTCCCTCTCTCTCTGCCCCTCCCCCGTTCATGCTCTGTCTCTTTCTGTCCCAAAAATAAATAAACGTTGAAAAAAAAAATTTAAAAAAAAAAAAAAAGAAGGACAAGCGTTAAGCCCGCTTGTGCAATCCTGCCCAGGGCCAGCTGTCCAGCTCAATAATATCCTGCAGACAATAGAAGCTCTGAGAGTGTTGCTGTGGGGGTGGGGGAGGGGGGAGAACTAGCTTCCATCCACTCATTCATTTGACAAACATGTATTAGTTGTCCCCCATGTGTGAGACGATGACTAGGGGAAGGTTATTATCTGGAAGTACAGAAAATTGCAACTCGGAAAATATTCTCTATTTCAGTCTTGTACTAAATCAGACTGCCCTTTTCTTCCCTCTCCTACCCAGACTTTCCTCCTCCCCCCTACCCATATGCACATTATTCTTAATTAGGGAGATTGCCCTTTATTCTTTATTGCTAGGAAGGGTAGAAATAAATAAGACGATGCAACTGAGAACAAACAGCCTGTCTATTCCGAACTTGCTATGACAAGGGAATCAGTCACCAGCACTTTGAGTTTGGCGGAGAGTCAAAGGCAGGGGAGTAGGAGAGCAGAGCAGTGAAACAAAGGCAAGGCTCCGGGGATGCCCTGCCTGGAGGTTATTGCCACAGGGTAGGAGAGGTGAGCTGACTAGGAGTGAGGCACCTGACTTCATCGGTTTGAGGAGCCTATCTGGTTTCCTCTGGTTGGTCCTCGCTTAGGAACAGGTCGGGGATGAGAACAAAAATTAGGAAAGCTGTCATTGATCAAGCCCTGAGCATTCTGGGACAGTTACTGCAGAGGTTCTGATTTGGCTTCCTGCACTGGTTGCTGCTGATATGGGCCAGAATTCTATTGTCATATACGGTCTGGCCATTGTCCGTTTGTATGTTCAGTCTCTCGGTGCCCCCTTTTGGTCAACCTCTTGACCAATACAGACAAGGCTAGCGATCCAGATCGTCACTATTTCTGGACTGTAGAGATTTCCCCATAGTCAACTGTGTCATGATATCTTCTTAACCATTTTATTACTGTGGCATCATGGTGACCCTCTGGTAACAGCTGCGTAGAACCGTTTAAGACTCTGGATGGAGTGCAACAGACCAGCATCGTGACAAAAACAACAACAGTTAATAGTCTCTGTAAAATGCTTCAGAACTGGAAATCCCAACTGCCCAAGCCAAGACAAGAACAAATCCCATATAGGCCATGAGGATCAACCTTAACAGAACCAAGTAGCTTTTCCCTAAGGCAATGTAAAAAGCCTGCCCCACCCCGTCTGTTTCACTGGCCAAGTTCAGCAAAAAGTATATGCAGTGGCACAGGCTCCATCTTAACTAACCCAGAAAAACATCCAGAGCAATGTCCGTTACTACTCATGCCAATGAGTTGAAACTAAACTGTATTCTAGCTAGGGCAGAGGTGGTATCATTAATAGCCTGCACAAGAGTTAGTGCCCATTGGGAACACTGCTCTGATTAGTCACATAAACAATGGGTCAGTAACTCCTCCCAGGATAGTGCCTGAACAATCAAGGGTGGCTTTGTTTAGGACCCCGCATTAGGCTCAGAATTGTCAGCCTTCACGATTTCTAGAAATAGGGCCTCTGTGAACCGACAAGTCTCATAATACTATTTTTAAAGTGCACGAGGTCTCAGAGGCAAACAGAACCAAGCATCCTGGCTGTAAAGGAAATAATATCCAGTAGGGCACATGGAGATCAGGAAAAAAGGAGCTGTGTGTGATACGAGATTGGATCCAAGGCCTTAGGTTCACCGGGTTACATGAGGATCTCTAGTATAGTCTCTTTCAGGTGCTATTTAGCTCATCACCCTACAAAGGTTGTTGAATTCAAACTTTGGGGTTTCCTAGGGTCTGATCAACATATTGTAATATATCGTTCTTTTTCTGGGAGAGAGGAACACTAGCAAAGTCACAGTGTTAGACTGTAGTTAAGGTGACTTATTTAGGGTCGGTTGTCCATGGTGCAAATGGAAATGCCTAGGTTATGACTGTCTCATTTGATGAAACCAGAAGGGCCCAGAAGTTTGTATCATGGGGGAGTGATGACGGATGGCATATCCAACAGTCAGTAGGTTGAAGGCAGTGGCTATTATTTGGGATAATGTAAGAATGGTGTTACTGGGACACCTGGGTGGCTCAGTCAGTTGAGCATCCGACTTCAGCTCAGGTCATGATGTCATAGTTCGTGAGTTCCAGCCCTGCATCGGGCTCTGTGCTCACAGCTCAGAGCCTGGAGCCTGCTTCAGATTCTGGGTGTCC
Organism: Lynx canadensis; assembly: GCF_007474595.2. Taxonomy (NCBI): domain Eukaryota; kingdom Metazoa; phylum Chordata; class Mammalia; order Carnivora; family Felidae; genus Lynx; species Lynx canadensis. Next base: position 115,689,501 of record NC_044310.1, read on the forward strand.
CTCTCTCTCTACCCCTCCCCAGCTTGCTCTCTGTCTCTTTCTCTCTTTCTCTCAAAAATGAATAAACATTAAAAAAAAGTTTTTTAGTGGTGTTACAATATGACTAGGTTCATACTTAACAGTTATAACAAAGATGAAAGAAAATACTAAAAGGTCCAATATGCGTTGACAATAATCAAGGGTCTAGAGAAAATAAGAAGAATGATTATAAGTGAACAGATGAAAACAAAACAAGAATTAGATGACAGGTCTTTGTCCACATTCTTGGGCAGGATTTCTACTATCTGAAGTCCAAAGGTCCTTTGTTCCAAAGGTCAGCTGTCTACTTCTGAAGATCGGCTCCTACTAGACTTCTAAGAACCCACAGTTTGAGGTACCCTTTTGGGGTACCTTCCAGTTGTATGCACCTTTGCGTTGCTTCTTTGGTTGTGAAACGTGAATCCAAAGATTGACTCCCGTGAGTTGCACTGCTGTGTTTGCTGCTAACAGAACATGACATGATCCCTTCCACAATGATTCAAGAGCGGTTTTCCTTTGATGCCTCGTCTAATAAATAAAATCTCATGTATTGAAGTTCATGAAGAAGTTGCTCAGGAAGATATTGTGGAAAGATGGGTTAAGCTGTTGGTGATAGCCTGGGTAGAATACATGAGTTACTTGCAGTATTTTAGTAAATCTGTATGCAACATGGCAGAATCTTGAATTGGAACTAAAATCTTAAATTCATCGGACTTCAAGTTACCAATTAATAGGGAGATAATTAATGTGTTTTAGAGGAAATAAACTTAATGACCAGAAGGCCTATATCAGAATAGCTTTGACCAAAGGAACGAAAGGATTTCTAAAAATTTTGCTAGTTTTATAATAAGAATACCAGGGCACCTGAGTTGGCTCAGTCAGTTAAGCATCCAACTCTTGATTTTGGCTCAGGTCATGATCTTACAGTGCAGAGACTGCTTGGGATTCTCTTTCTCCCTCTCGCTCTCTCCCTCTCTCTCTCTCTCTCTCTCTGCCCCTCCCAACTCGTGCACTCTCTCTCTCTGTCTCTCAAAATAAATTAAAAAAACTTAAAAAGAAAAAAAGAATACCATTGGTCCTTTTGTTCATTCAAGAAGATCATGCATGGTTAGAGCAATGTAGTTCTTGAGTAACAGGTAATGTCTTACAGAGTTTTTCTATAACGGTTCCCATTAGTTTATAGTTTTTTCAGGATTATGTTCTTGACAGGTGATGTATGACCTCAGAATAACCTCAGCTTTTCTTTGAAAGTTTCCCCACAAATGTTGATTTAAGATGGTAACCAAGTTGTTCTAAAATGAGTCGTTTCATACAGACATTTGGCTAATACCTATCTGAAATAATCTGGTTCCACCAAGTGGCCACCTTGGTTGTACCAGAAATAGAGTGAAGGGGGCAACCAGATTTTTTTTTCCATTCTTCCCTTTCAAAGGCACAGGTTAATTATTGATATTTTATAATGATATGTTTAAATCCTTTGAGGGTTTAATTAAGATCATAACCTTGGTTAAGGCTGCTTATTTTTCATGATGATATTACCAGAGCATTTTCTTTAGTTTCTAGATTATCCCTCTTTTCCTGGGCCTCGACCTTTATATTAGCCACCTCTGTGGGCAGTGGGGGTGAGTCTGTCAGTTCCTTAACTTGATGCACAATTTTAATCGGGGTTCGAGCAGAGATAAGAAACCTTCTTTGTTTCCAATGCATTACAGTCAAGCACTCCTCCAAAAGTATACCTGATATCTGCATGCATGTTTGCTCTTTGTTTTTTGGCTAGTTGACAAGTTCTAGAAAATGCGATAAATCTTGGTATCTGGGTTGATTTTACCTATAGTAAGAACTATGTTCTAGAAGACAGCTTAAAATGGTAATAGTATATTCTCTTGATAACTTCCAGTTTCAGCTTTGAGGAATGATCCACAAACAAATAGTGTTAGGTCTGAGTTCTTTTTTTTCCTAATGTTTATTTATTTTTGAGAGAGAGACCGAGTGTGAGTGGGGGGGGGGGGGTAGACAGAGAGGGGGAGCCACAGAATCTGAAGCAGGCTCCAGGCTCTGAGCTGTCAGCACAGAGCCCGACGTGGGGCTCAAACTCACGAATTGTGAGATCATGACCTGAGCCAAAGTTGGACGCTTAACCAACTGAGCCACCCAGGCACCTCTATTAGGTCTGAGTTCTCAGTGGGGGTCTCTAATAAATCTGAGTGTGGTACAAACAACCCCTAACTGAGGTAAGACAGTTGTAAACTTCCCCTTCTTACAGGGGCAAGAGATTGGTAGGAGTTAGGGTGTTGCAACAGTGAATAGTGATGAGAATCACAAGGGAAAACTAGATTATTTAAGTATTAAGGACCTGAGGAAAATAGGAGAAGCTTTCAGTGACCTTCTGGGGTATGTCTGTCCAGGTGTATTGTTGTCCTTATCAAGTAAAGTCAAAAAGGTACTGACAATCCTAAGCTAGAGGCACACTGAAAAAGGGAGACCAAAGGCATAGGGCAGTAAGCAAGTGGCTTCAGATGGAATTGAAGACATCGTTGGTATTTAGGTTGGATACTGCTACAAAGTGAGAGATAATTTTGATGTTTTAAACAAATCAACATCCTTTTGTCCATTTGGTGCCTTTACTGCCACGACCAGAGTATCATCAAGCCTAGTGCAGAGTATTACAAGGACTTTGGATAGAAGGCTTTTAACTATGGATTGGAGCCTTTTCTTTGCTTCTGGCTTCAAGGAGTATTAGGGCAATTTGTGTAACAGTTTAGTGGATCCTTCTACAGATAGGTTCTGCTCCATTTTTCTTCCTATTCAGTGAAATTTTTGAGCCCATAGAATGTCAAGTACGGTATCAAGATCTTGAATTGGGATATACATCAAACATAATGGAAAAGGCAAATGTGTATTCGAAGCAGAAACCATCCAATTATAAGTAGAAGAGTCCTCAGGGGCCTCAAGAAACAGTTCCTCTGCTGTGCATATCATATTACAATTCCACTTGGGGGGGGGGGGCACTGACTGGGGTGACTCAGTCAGTTAAGCGTCTGACTTTGGCTCAGGTCATGATCTCACGGTTCGTGAGTTCGAACCCCGACTTGGGCTCTGTGCTGGCAGCTCAGAGCCTGGAGCCTGCTTCGGATTCTGTGTCTCCCTCTCTTTCTGCCCCTCCCCTGCTCACTCTCTCTCTCTTTCTCTCTCTCTTTGTCAAAACTAAATAAACATTAATTTTTAAAAAAAAAAATCCATTTGCAAAATAAGTCTTTCCTTATTAAATGTGCAAGGGTGGTATAACAGAATGAGAAGGAATGTTTTTGAGTCAAGGGCCAAAGTGTTACAAATAAAAGCTGGGAAACCGGGAAAAGCTGTGTGTTATCTGAAACACATACCATCTGTTGGTATGTTTATTCCAAGGAAGAGTTTGAACAAAGATGTCAGGGTTTAATTTGGAAAGAGTAGTGGCCATATCCACCAGGAATTGATGAGGTTGGCCATCTATATTTATAGTTAATCCACCGTGAGTGTTTACGGGTTTCCAGGTATTGTCGTTCAAATAAAGGGACTATTTCCCATTCTACTTTGTTTTTGAATTAGGTCTCCAATTTCGGATTTAATTTCACTGATGAAATGAAATTAAATGGCCATTGTCACACTGGTGCCTTCTTTAAAACTCCTGAATATTGTTGTAAAGTGCTTTCTTGTCTTTCCTGAAAATCTGTGGTTGCATGTTTTCTCTGCTTTTGCGATTAAATCATGGTCCAATCAATTTCTGTTGGAAATGTTTCAGATGTGGCTTTTAGGAGACTTAGTTTTTCTAGACCTTTTTTTAAGCATTCAAGTTCATTGTAGGAAGTGGCATCTTGTAGATTCCTTTCCAGTCTAACCATCTTTTACCATCCAGAACTTACCATCCGAGGTCTGATTGCCACCTTTATAAGTTGATACAGGTCAGGTAACTCTGGGTCACAGGCATCCAAAATAATTCTGAATTCTTCCATGAATAGTTGTGTATGTTTAGGGATACCTTTAATACAATCCAAGTGCAAAGGTTAAGTGTTAGAGTAGCCTGAATAGCTGGCTTCTGGAAGGAGTGGATCTTAAGAGGCAGCTGGCATTTTAGAGTCTAGGAGAGTCATTACGAGAAAAGTAGGGGGTCTGGACAAGAGAAGGGAGGAGTTGACAAAGATGAGGAAGGAGAGAGACCAGAGGATAAGAGGAAAGGGAAAGCTGATATAGGAAAGCAACTGAGGACATGGGGAAGAAGACTTACTAGGGAAATGAGTCATCTGTTGTCATTGAAGTCAGATGGCTCATTCGCTCTGGTCAAACACTCTTAGAGAACTACGGTTTGAATCAGAATTTCATTTGGGGGTTCTGCACATCAGTCAAAAATGTTGCCCATTGGATCTTAGAAATTGTATTCCCTTTCTTTCCTAAAGAATCTGTCATATGAACAATTTTGTTCCAGTCAAATCTTACCCAGAGTGGCTACTAAAGGCCCAAATCGCCCCTGGTGAGATTGGTCACAAGGCAGAAAAGCATGCAGGGGCCAGGCCCCGTCACCTACAGCGGACTGGGAGGCTCTGCCTCTTCCCTTTGGCTCTGTATTCTGCGGGTCCCTTGGGTGACGGAGGCCCCGTGAAGCAGTGCATTCACTAATTTGTTTTGTGGAGAGAGCTTTTCCCGAAGATGGTGACCAATCTTCAATGCCATTGAGAGACGGGCATAAGAATTAGGACTGAAATGAGAGGATGTGTAAGAAAGACACTTTCCTGCAGATGTCTGAGACAAGCCCACATGACCTGGCCATGGTCAGTGGAACGTGATGCTTGTGCACTTCCGGTCTCAGACTCCCAACCTGATGGCCATCCTCCTCCAAATGCACACTCGGCAATCTGCACCCCCAGCAGGCAAAAATGGAAAGAACACCCTCTGTGGATCAAAACCAAGCATGTAGGACAAAATAATTGAGATGGAAGGAGAACCTCATCAAGTGTCACTAGTCACAGCAAAGTTTGTCCCACTGGACTGGAGTCCAATGAGAATCATGAACTCACCAGACTGTGAGTGGGCTTGAACAACAGGCTTATGGGGTCTACACTGATGTCTCACCCTGTGATTCTCTTCTTATGACAAACAACACTTTGAGACAGTGCGACACAAAACAGAAACACAAAAGACAGCAAAGAGGGATGAAAAGAAATGGCCCGATTCCACCAAAGATGGGAACCACATGGGAATCAAGAGCAGAATCTAGGTTCCAAACTGAGAATGTGAATGCAGAGGGCATAGTTCTGGTGCTCACTTGACACAGGGACTCAGTAAAGCCCTGAGCAGAAGGTTCGAGCGGCCTCACAGGCACCACAGCTGGCTGAAGGCCTGAGCCCTGCAGGGCTGCTTTGACCACAGCAACCTTACCATCCTCAGAACTGTTTTGGAGGTTCATTCTTCCCCTTTCCCAAAAGGGACCACGTGTTTACACCTGAATAGCACTGTCAGCCCATGTTTTGCCTGTGGGATGTGATAAGGTTTTGGGGTGATGGTGGGGTTCGGAGCCAATGGCCAAGAAAGAATTCTTGGAGATCTCTTGGGTCCAAAAGGGTGATTTTATTAAAGCATGGGAACAGGACCCGTGGGCAGGAAGAGCTGCACTGGGGCTTTGAAGAGTGATAGTTATATACTATGGAGTTGGGGGAGGCGAAGTCCAGAGGGAGTTTCTTAAAGGGATTTCCATATGCTGGAGAGGATTTACAGATTACTGGAGACCTAGCTATTCTCAAGCTAAGGTTGTTTTCCCCCTCTAGCAAAGCATTATCATTAAGATACCAGGGAGGTCCTGGAGATTACACTATCGATAACATTGCCCTTTTCTTATAATATTACTAAGATATTGGTAAACTGATGGAGACTCTGTCAGTTTAACCATTTGTTTTCTGTCTTTTCCTTTGTTCTAGGGCAGCCAGGAGTGCCTGCGGAATATCATTCAGATCCCATCTGGCAGTGGGGGATGGAGGGTGTCACAAGGTTGGGGGGCACGGGGGCAGGGGTATGTTAGCTGGTGCTTGGCCTCAGTTTGCCTTATGTTCCCTCATCAGAATCCTAGAAGTCCAGCAGGCTCCCTTCATTTCATCTCATCTCTGTCCCCCTTGATCCAAGCTGGCAGCATTCTGCTGAGATGGTTGATTGGATCACAAGCCACAGCCTTAATCTCTTTAGTAGAAGGTTGTCCAACCCATTCAGTTCTCTTTTCTCCCATTTTACTAATGGCAACAAGAAGAAACCAGACCACACTTTCAACACTTTGCTTAGAAATGTCCTCAGCTAAATATCCAAGTCCATTGCTTATAGGTTCTCCTTTCCAAAAATAGAGCACAATTCGGCCAAGTCTGTGCCATATTTTTTTCTAATGTTTATTTAAAAAAAAAAAAAATTTTAACATTTATTTATTTTTGAGACAGAGAGAGACAGAGCATGAACGGGGGAGGGTCAGAGAGAGAGGGAGACACAGAATCTCAAACAGGCTCCAGGCTCTGAGTGGTCAGCACAGAGCCCGACACGGGGCTTGAACTCACAGACCCCGAGATCATGACCTGAGCCCAAGTCGGACGCTTAACCGACTGAGCCACCCAGGCGTCCCAAATGTTTATTTATTTTTGAGAGACAGAGAGAGACAGAATGAGCAGGAGAGGGCAGAGAGAGAGAGGGAGACCCAGAATCTGAAGCAGGCTCCAGGCTCTGAGCTGACAGCACAGAGCCCGACGCAAGGCTCGAACTCACAAGCCGTGAGATCGTGACCTGAGCTGAAGTCGGGTGCTCAACCAGAGCCACCCAGGCACCCCAAGCCTCTGCCACATTTTAACAAGGATCTCCTTTTCTCCAGTTTCCAAAAACATGTTCCTCGTTCCATCTGAGACCTCACATTAACAATTGTCTTCCTACTAACAATCTCCTGAAGGCCGTTTGCTGCTCTTCTCCTAGTGTCTGGGGAGTTTGCTGGCAATCTTTGACATTCCTTGGCTCATAGAAGCAGCACCTGGGCCTCTACCCTCATCTTCATTTGATATTCTCCAGGGTGTGTCTTTGTCCAAATTTCCCATTTTGATACGGGTCATATCAGATTAGGAACCCACCCCACTCCAGGAGGACCTTATCTCAACTAATTACATTTACAATGACCCTATTTCCAAGCAAGAGAACATCCTCAGGTGCTACTGGTTAAGACTTCCACATATGAATTTGGAGAACACAATTCTGACTATAACAAACTTTTTTCATACTTTTCGTACTTTTTAAATATGTCTTTCTTTCCTTGGAAGTGGATAATTTCTTAAGTCTTTAATAGCCTGTAAGTACAGGAAAGAAAATTCCTAGCTTAGTAAATATATATTTTCTAATTAAAGCTTGGTATTAAGTTCATATGCAAAGAAAAAACCAGACGTCGGATAATCTCTGAGATCCGAACCAAAATTTATCTTTGAGATTCCAAGGAAGTGCTGGAAAACAAACACAGCTAGCTAAAAAAGGTTATGTGTATCATTTTTATAGTTATAGCTACAAATGGTTATATTTAAGTCCATTGATACTCAGAAGTAGATGGGTGTCTGAATAATTCAGACATGCAATACATTTCAGAGGGATCAGCAAGGGAGTAGGGAGAGATTCATTAATTTATCCAAGATTACTCAGTAGAATCAAAGGCAAATGCAAATTTTAAATCCATAGGGCTTTCTACCATACAACACTCTTTGTCTTTGCTGTTCTGAAATAAAATTCACCCAAAGTACAATCTCATCAGCACACAGTGAGGGAAGGTCTATGACCTTGGTCTAACCTGCTGTGACACAGGTGATCTTTAAAAAGTAAAGTAGTCTCTGAAAAGACAGCATTATATTATACAGCAATCTGAATAGGAGTCCCTTTATCCTGTGAATGAAACCTACATCTGGATAGATGTTTCCTCATTCACAAAGACCACCATTCCTAATTTTCACTGAAAGACAGCTTTCCTAAAAATGTGAATTAAAACAATCTCTGGACCTTTATCTTCTTTCAAAGAAAATGCACAATTTTAATAAGATACTTGCAAAATACTTTGTAGTTTATTGCATATATAGGGCCATAAAATATATATAGTTATATTTACATTTCAAAATACTTTACATCCTTGTGAACTTTCTCTCCATTTTATGAGTGAAAAATTGAGACAGAGAAATGAAATTCAACTTGGCCGACTTCATGTTGTCTAATTGGGACGTGTAAGCTATACAGTTAGCTATAGGGGTACGGTTAACAGTAAATTCATTCAGAGAGTCAGCTGGGTTGGTTTCTGGACAATGCAGTCATTCTGATTCCCCACAGCTCCTTACACAACTTCTTAAGTTCTCAGTTGACTCTTGGTGTGCATCTCCCTGTGAAGAAATAAAATTGCTTGTTTTCGAACAATGTATATTTTACAAACCACTCTTCCTCTAAATTTCCCCAAAGCAACAGCTGCCTTCTTGGGGAGCACTATTGTTACTTCTATAATTAATGCAAAACGGCCAGCTGGCCTCCACACAAAACCACCTTATTTTACTCTACCTAGAAAGCCACTTAAATCAAGGAGTAAAGAATTTCCAAGGAATTCTCCACAAATGTGGAGAATGAAAAGAATTAAGGGTATGCAACGCACTACCTGCAGAGACATGCAGGCCGCCAGGGAAACTAGATGGGAATTTCTAATGGAGATGTTGGCAAAAAATAAGAATGAGAATGAGAAAAGAACAAGAGACATTTATCAAGGACTTACTCTGTGCCGGGCACTGACCCAAAGGCTGTTCAAATAATGTACATTTGGTCCTCACAGCCATCCTCTGACGTGGGCACTCTTGTTATCAGACCCGTTGTGGATGAGAACACGGGGGCAAGGAGAACTTAGCCGAAGCCACACAGCCCCTGCAGAGCAAAGTCCACAGGTGGACCCAGGCAGTCTGACCTAAAGCCCTAGGCTAAAAGCAGCTTTCTGTGCAAATGCGTTTGTAGATGCAGAGGAGAAATAAGGGTTTTGATTGCAGAAGATGCAGAGAGAATGACAAGTTGTATGGGTGTTAAGGATTCCATTTCTGTGTCAAATATACTTCATAAATAAATAAGTAAGTTATCAGTCTAAACCAGAAGGAGGAGGAGGGGAAGAAGGAGAAGAAGGAGGAGAAGAGGGAGAAAGGGGAGGGGGGGGGAGGGGGAGAGAAAGAAGGGAAAGAAAAAAAAAAATCACATTTCTCAAGCCTCTGAAGAAACGTTGAAAGGGGTAAGTAAAAAGAGGACCAAATGGTATGGACATCTTATGTTTAAAAAATAAATCTACAGATATTGGAAATAAAGGCAGCAATGGTGGTGGTGGTGACTGCTTTGCTACTAAACATCTTAAACATATAATTAAAAGGTATTTCAGCAGAGGGGCGCCTGAGTGGCTCAGTCGGTGAAGCGTCCGACTTCGGCTCAGGTCATGATCTCGCGGTCCGTGGTTCGAGCCCCGCGTCGGGCTCTGCCTGGGCTGACAGCTCAGATTCTGTGTACCCCCCCTCTCTCTTCCCCACCCTTGCTTGTGCTCTGTCTCTCTCTCTCTGTCTTTCAAAAATGAATAAACATTAAAAAATTTTTTTTCTAAGGTATTTCAGCAGAAATTCCTATGAAGAACCATGTCTAGGCTTCTGAAAAGCTAACAAGCTAACTCTATGGAAAGAGCATGTCTATAAAGCAGTATGAGCCCTAGCATAAGAAATGCGTGTGGAATATATTTATACCTCAGTGTCAATGCCAGAATTGTATTAAGTGGTGATTAAAAATAGCTGGGAAGTTGAACTAAGCCAAGTACCGATTGTTAACTTAGTGTGTATTATTTGTTTAAGGCATATTATAAATCTTATTTACAATTTGAATACAGTGAATGCTTAATAACGGGAATGCAATTATTTTAATAAAAAGTAAGCTAAAGGAGTAGGGGGGGAAAAAGCCAATGTGCTTTTTGTGGAAATACCTGAATGTGGAAATAAGTGATTTAACTCTCATTTTTCCCAATTATTGACATTTAAATTTTTTCTAATGTTTCATTTATTTTTGAGACAGAGAGAGACAGAGCATGAGCAGGGGAGGGGCAGAGAGAGAAGGAGACACAGAATCCGAAACAGGCTCCAGGCTCTGAGGTGTCGGCACATAGCCCGACGCCGGGCTCGAACTCACGCACGGCGAGATCATGACCTGAGCCGAAGTCAGCCGCTCAACCGACTGAGCCACCCAGTTATCTACATTTAGATCTCTGTTAAGCCAAACACTGTTAAATACTCATCACCAACTTCCTTGTTTGTAAACTCAAACCTATTTCATGTTGGCAATATGGCCTGCTGTTGAGCCTGAAATAACACTGGTGACTACTGCAAGGTCCAATCTGAAAGACTTAGCTGAAAAAAGAGAGAAAACCATATTCACAATTGAGGGAAGGAGAATAAGTAAAGCTGACTGGCCTGTAGCAGCTATTCCCTACCCAAACCAAAAACAAGCAAACAGAACACAGAAGTGGCAGAACATAAGCTTGGTCTGAGTGTGAACGGGCCAAGGGCTGCATCCAAGTCAGCGAAGAGGTCCTTGTGAGGATCCCAAGGACTCAAGTTTAGAATTCACAGAAATTGTGCAAAGAGCCCTGAGCTCACACAGTCCGTTAAATTGATTATTTGAGTCATATTTGCCTAAATATCAGGAGGCCACGCAGCCTGGATGACACTGGGCCACTAGCCTAGGATCCTAAGGCTGAGAAAGTGGACCCCAGTGCAGAGGAACGTGGATGAAATGACCACCCTAGGGATGAGCCCAACTGCCCCTTTTTCCTGACTGCCAAACCAATGGGTGTACAGGTCAGGGGGGAAACATGATCATTCCTGCAAGGGCCATGTTGATGTTTGGGTCAGAGGACATCAATGACAATGCTGAGATCAACCTGAAACTGTGAGGGAGTGACAGGCAGCTCAAGGCACGTAGACAGCAATACATACAGAGCATGCCCCGGTATCCTGGCCAGCGGGATGAAGAACAAGAAATGACTGATCAGCCAGAGGTAAACCTGGAAATTGGTGGTTAATGTAGCTTCTAATGACACTCAATCCTAAAAGAGGTCAATCCTTGATTACCCAGCCTGAGATAATTGAAAAGGGCTTTCTGCTTCTCCTGCTGGCACAGATATCCCCAGAGCCTGGTCTTCTGCTAAGGGGCAATTTCAAGCAAGCCTGGAATCCTCTGGTCATGGACCCGTGGACGCCAGCCTAGATAAGGCACCTGTGAGAAGGTAATGCCAAAGTGAAGAGCAGGATTTGGGGCTGCAATGAGAATGTGCCACTGAGATGTTCTAAGGAAGGCAGGCCTCAGATGTGGAGGAAAAATGATTAATGTAAAAACTGCACGGTCCAGGATTAGAAGTTACGCAAGGTCAAAAGTCACAAAGCTCTATCCCCAGGGAAGAATATCCGATAGCACTCACACTGGCCTACAGCCATGTGGATGGTATCATGATCCACGAGGCATGTTTCGGAACTTGCACCAACAGGAAGGAGACAAGACCCCAAGGTGTTAAACCTCCTCAGACTTTTACAGTGAGCTATCGACTAACCCCTCGTGGTCGCAGTTTGGAAGATCAGACCCAACTGAAGCAAGGTGGCAAGGAAATGATTGACCATGAGATGCAGCTGGAGAAACTGAGGCTACACAAAGGACTGTGAGTTTCTGCTCCCAATCCTTGTGAATTTGGGGAACAGTAGACTGCTACCTTCAGGGAAAATTCTACCTCCAGGAGTTAATCCTCACAGAGATCTAGAAGCTTACGTTCAGATTCCCAGAACCAAAGTTTATGCAGGAAGCTAACCTCCCAATCAGGCACGGTTCTCAGAAGAGGTCGTCTTAGGTTCCTCAATTCTGGTCAGAAGGAATCCTGAGAACAACCCAGAGGCTTTGGAGGGATACTACACCCATCCCCTCCAGGTACATGGGTGATCTCCCAGGCAACTGCCCCAAAGCATCCTTCAGAGCCGAAGCATGTGGAACAGATTCAAGAAAATACAAAATGGCGCCTAACATTTTGTGAGTGGAACTGCATCCATTTGTTTTGAATTCAACTCTTGATGGATATCTCGGGGCAAATTGCACCAAAATGATGAATTCCAAGTGGGGACTCTAGATATTGAAGTCAGAGAATGAAGAAGAGCCAGTTAGTATCTTGGCTCATGATCATGGCTCCCAAAGGATACGGTCAGAGACATGTGGATGAACCCTGGCTCTAAGGATGGAGTTAGTTGTAGAAGATCCAGCTTGGGAATTCACAGCCAGCTGCCTTCAAATTTTCATGAAGTTCCCGTCTGCACCCATGACAGCTGACCCGCAACTACCTGACAACTTCCACTGACCATGAGTGTCCCACCCTGGCTAAGAAGGCCCGTGTGGAAGGGGCAAGATATGTCTCATATCCAGACTGTGCCATGGAAACAGATCCCCAAGCAGGGTCTCAGAAGAGAGGGATACCCATCACCTGAGGTGGAAGCCATGTTGGGTGGGGATGATCAGAGGCCACCACTGGGCACTATTTGTTGTCTTCTCCTTATCCACCCCCCTGGGGAAATATTGTGCATTGGAACCATCACTTGAGATTGAAATACTTTTCTAGCAGATGTCATAAGACGTCGTAAGATAAGATGTCATAAGATGGAAAAATGTATTTACGAGAATTTCAGAAAATTGTATGAAAGGCAAAATAGCCTGGCTTGATTGATCCCTGAAAATATTTTCCAGAAAAAGTGGGGAAAGGGACATAGTGGTGGGGAAAGAGTGAGGGAAATAGATTCTATCTCCCAAGTGACTGCTCAGGGCAGGGAAGGTCACTGGCTGGGATCCAGGTAAAGGAAGTCAGCAGACCATGAACCGGCAAATAGAGAACACTCAGGAGGCTGGCTATATTCAGTGGTGACCCTCCGCCATAACACCACAACATCCCTCACAAAGTCACTCAGCACACGATGCTCGGCTGGGGTAGATTTTCTCTTTTTATGGCAATCCCATAAATAGCACACCTCTGAGCCCAGGTTGTCATGGGAGTGTCACTGAAGTGACAGGAACACCAACGGAAGTAAAAAAAAACAAAAAACAAAAAACAAAAAACAAAATACAGAATGTGGGAGGGTCCAGTTCTTCCGCCAGCCCATGAACTTGGAGGGTTGAGCCAGGCTTTCCAAATCTCCAAGCGCCAAGTATAGGGTTGGGCCGCGGACTGTACCCCAGTTTCTAAACATCGTACATCCTCTGTGACACCTGGCCATAGAGTGGTTAACACGATATATAGCGTTGCCCGGTGGAGGACAGCTGAGAGAGCGCTGAGCTAGAAGAAAGGGATAGCACCCACTGGACCCACCAAGGCTGAGAGTTTATCAAGACACCGGTTGTATGGGATTTTGATGTGTGTTGACGTGTGTTGAAGAACAAGAGAGATTGTTTTTTTATTCCTTAGCACAAACTTGTATTTAACATCTTGTTAAATATATTCCAATGGAATGACTTTTCTATGTAGTCCCAGATATTTGCTTTTTATTGGGGTATAATTCACACACACGGAAAGGTCTGTGTGTTCAATGGGTTTTGACAATCGTGTAGCTACACATGGCCATCATCCCAATCGTGATTTAAAAAGAAAATATTTTGGGGCACCTGGGTGGCGCAGTCGGTTAAGCGTCCGACTTCAGCCAGGTCACGATCTCGCGGTCCATGAGTTCGAGCCCCGCGTCGGGCTCTGTGCTGACGGCTCAGAGCCTGGAGCCTGTTTCCGGTTCTGTGTCTCCCTCTCTCTCTGCCCCTCCCCCGTTCGTGCTCTGTCTCTCTCTGTCCCAAAAATAAATAAACGTTGAAAAAAAATAAATAAATAAAAAATAAAAAGAAAATATTTTGCAAACCTCAGAAAGTTCCCTCCTGCCAAACCCCAGACCAAAGCCAAACAACCACAGCTCTGACTTCTATCACCGTGGATTAGTTTTGTCTGTTCTTGAACTTCACGTGTACCTTTTTGTATAGGATTTCTTTTGCTGGGCGCAATGTTTCTGAGATTTGATCCACTGGGCATTCATGGAGTGTATTAGTCATAGTATTAACGACTTGGAAGGAAATTCAGGAAAATGTTAGGGGAGTTTAATAAAGTGGTTATACAACTTGTGTGCAGAGAATAAGGAATACCCAGTCACCCCGGCATGAGTAACCCCCGGAGCACCACCTGAGGGGACAGGGGAGGAGTGGTCACCTGACCCAGAGAACAAAAGACAGCAACATTAGGTGGGGTGGCCTTCAGTCAGGGGCATAGCCAGCCTGGGCAACCAAGCAGGGAAGAAGCCAGGAGTAAAAACCTATCTCTCCCTCTCCTCCTGATGTGCACCAGTGAGCCAGCACAACTGTAACTGAGACAGTGGGAGAGCCTGGAAACTTCCTCCAAGGAGGCCAACCCAATGAGAGATCTCGAGGGGAAAACAGATCCCTCCTAAGTCTTACCTAAATAGATAAGGGATTTAGCACATAGCAGTACTTTCAGGAAAAATCCAGAAAACGAATAAAGGCATAGAGGTGGGTTGATGTGTGCTATGCCGGAGGGGCAGAAGGATAGGGTCTGACTGCAGAGAGGACACGGTTAAGGAAGTTCTAGCAGGTAGCTTTACCCCATTCTCCCTTTCTTGCCTTCTTCCCTTCCTTCCATCCTTCCTGCCTCCTTTTCTTCCTCCCTCCCTCCCTCCTTTCCTTCCTTCCTTCCTTCTTCCTTCCTTCCTTCCTTCCTTCCTTCCTTCCTTCCTTCTTTCCTTCCTTTATTCCTTCCTTCTTTCCTTCCTTCCTTCTTCCTTCCTTCCTTCCTTCCTTCCTTCCTTCCTTCCTTCATTTATTCCTTCCTTCCTTCCTTCCTTTGTTCCTTCCTTCCTTCCCTCCTTCCTTCCTTCCTTCTTTCCTTCCTTCCTTTATTCCTTCCTTCCTTCCTTTATTCCTTCCTTCCTTCCTTCCTTCTTTCCTTCCTTCCTTTATTCCTTCCTTCCTTCTTTCCTTCCTTCCTTCCTTTATTCCTTCCTTCCGGCCTTATTCCCGGATCCGAGGGCGGAAGGAAGATTCAGAGGAAGGGGCGGATGCCTCCTTCTTTATCCTTCCTTCCTTCCTTCCTTTATTCCTTCCTTCCTTCTTTCCTTCCTTCCTTCCTTTATTCCTTCCTTTATTCCTTCCTTCCTTCCTTCCTTTATTCCTTCCTTCCTTCCTTCCTTCCTTCCTTCCTTCCTTTCTTCCTTCCCTCCTTTATTCCTTCCTACCTTCCTTCCTTCCTTCCAAAAGAACTGTACATACTATGGACAACAATTGTGTGTTTACTACAGTGTACCAGACACTCTTTTTGGAACTTATATACTTATGTCATTTAATATTCCCCAAACATCTATTTTGGAAGAATGGCTATCCTTTTTTTTTTTTCAATTTTATTTA
Organism: Lynx canadensis; assembly: GCF_007474595.2. Classification (NCBI taxonomy): domain Eukaryota; kingdom Metazoa; phylum Chordata; class Mammalia; order Carnivora; family Felidae; genus Lynx; species Lynx canadensis. The sequence goes on from NC_044310.1 coordinate 115,705,017, forward strand.
TTTATTTTTAAGAGAGAGAGAGACAGAATCCCAAGCAGGCTGCATGCTGCCAGCGCAAAGCCCGACATGGGGCTCAAACCCACAAACCGTAAGATCATGATCTGAGCTGAAGGTGGACGCTTAACCAGCTGAGCCACCAGGTGCCCCAAGAATGGCTATCCTTATTCTACAGACTGAAAAAGAAAAATAGGTTCACAAAGTTTGCCTATGAGGCTACAAGGTAAATGAGTTACAGTCCAACAGGGTTAGCAGTCCATGGACAAAAATAGCCATAACACCCAGCAGCCTGTGAGAAATGACACACCCAGGGAACACATACGGAGTGACCAGGAAAGGTGTTGGGCAGACAGGGTGCCCCAGGTGACCTCTGAAGGAGGGGAGCAGAGAGGGCATTCCAGGCTTCCAGCTTGTGAAGGGCAGCAGGAAAGGCACAGGGGAGACAGGTGAGCTGTGAGTTTGGGGAGTGGAATCCATTCCCTCCGATGTAGTAAAGTCATATGAGATAAATAAGATCTACAGATCTGCTGTACCACATAGTGTGTCTAGTTCATAGAATATTGTACACTTACCAATTGGCTAGATCTCTTGAATGTTCTTATTATTAAAAGGGGGGAGGGGCGCCTGGGTGGCGCAGTCGGTTAAGCGTCCGACTTCAGCCAGGTCACGATCTCACGGTCCGTGAGTTCGAGCCCCGCATCGGGCTCTGAGCTGATGGCTTAGAGCCTGGAGCCTGTTTCAGATTCTGTGTCTCCCTCTCTCTCTGCCCCTCCCCCGTTCATGCTCTGTCTCTCTCTGTCCCAAAAATAAATAAACGTGGAAAAAAATTTTTAAAAAAAAATAAAAAAAAAATAAAAGGGGGGAGGGACGGGGTGGGGAGCTGAGAGACTAAGACAAAGATAGCAAACGCTGAAATTCTGAGTTCCGTTTCCTAGATATTAAGAAAACAGTAAGAATTTTGATCAAGGGATTTACAGAATCCCACGAGATCTTCAGGAAAAATTGTCCATGTCAGGGGGCAACACGGATGACCCACAACAAAGACAGGTGGGCAGTTATTTTGGGAATCTAGGAGAGAGGTTCTGACCATAGCGTGGCCGCAACAATGAAAAGAGACAGGCCTGAGACGGATTGTGAGAAAAACATCCACAGGACTTGGCAACCGGGTAGACGAGAACAATGAGTCGTGAGAAAACCACGGGTGGCTTCAAGTTGGGGGCGGTGAGCTCAGGGAGGAGGGAAGGGCTCGTACAGCAAGGTGTGAAGGGCAGAGCCAACCGTAAGGGGAGCAGAGACACCAATCTGATTGGGACACAGGGCAGAGAGGCACCTGCGGGGTACTCAGGGAGAGAGAGAGCTCTCCAGAAGACCACAAGGAGGGAGGGGGAAGGAGACCAGTGGAGCACTCCTCCTCAGGAGGCTGCTGGTCAGGCTGGGAGGGGTGGACATTGCTAAGGGGGGAAGGGGGAGTAAACTCTCGAGGCCCCCCTGCACTTAGCTGTTCAGCCACCATGGTGCACAGATCTCAGGGTTTAGCACTGCTCACATCCCCGGCTGGCTGGGGTTCTTTGGCCAGAGCACATTCAGAAGTACAATAATACTCCGCAAACCCCAGATGGCCCGCATGCTTTCCTTAAGTCACAAGTTGCCCATGGCCCTCTATTTCTGGACCCTTGTTTATTTGTTTAAATCGAACCACGAGGAACTGTGCTTCTGGGAAACGCTATACCAAACACTCATTAAATATGCAGCCGTGAGGTTTGTCTTTACGGTTTTCTTAAGGGTAACAATTAACCTTTAAAAAGTCTGACCTTTCCAAAAAGGTAGATGTGTTGGTGGGAGCTCTCCGAGGTGCTGGGTAAATGTTTTGGAGAAGCGCGGGCTTCACAGGGAACGCGGGCTTTGAGCTGCAGTGGTTTCCTTACACTGTGAGTCTTTGAAAGGACTCTCCTAGTTGATATTTTTAATTTGTGAAATGAAGCCATCAAGTGGAGTCATGGGGTTGAGCCTCTGGCAGAGCGAGAATATCACCTCCCAGAGGAAGGGGGCGAAGGCTTTGATTAGGTTTTTTGCTTCTTACAAACTCACCAGGGGGCACATGCCCAATGGCAGAGACTGATTTGAGATCATCCTATTTGCAATCGCCACCTCCAGGCTCAGCCAGTGTCAACCCAGATGGGTGGGAATCCAGCCCAGCAGCCTGCCAGGGGCCCACCTGCCCCTGTCACCAGCCTCTTCCCTGCTCCATTCATGCAATCACCTCTGAGGTGATCTTTCCACTTGGAAAACTCATTCTGTGATTCACTGATTAAAATCCCTGAGGACATCGTGTTTCTCCAGGATACAGTGCAGACCTCGTGACCTTGCCTCTATTCACTCCTCTAGCCGTACTGGCCCCTCTGAAACCCTGCTCCTCCCTTGCACACTCAGGCACACGTACGCGTGCACACACACCGTTCTTATGCCCAGCTGAAGTCCCGCGGCTCCCTAAATACCTCCACACGTGGGCGCTTTGCACGCTCCGTTTCCCAAAACCCTCCAGTTCCTGGTAGGCAAATGCTTGCTTTTCCTCTGAACTCATTTCAAATGTTACCTCCTCTGGAGAGCCTGCCCTGAGCTACTTCCATGGAGCTGGGCAGCCTTTGCCTACCCATAGCATTCTACAGGTGCCTGTTTCATAGCATGGGTTGGCTCTGTCCTATCTGTCATGGAAACCGGTCCTGGCTCCCGCAGAACCACGCACAGAGGGGAGCCCTAAATAATGTTGATGCAATCCATACAAGAATAATTCGCTGAGGACACCTTCTCTCCTCCAAGAGTGATACCTGAAGAGCACACAGACACACAGTGTTCCCAGACCTTTTCTGGAAAATGCAAATGCTTCTAGCATCCATAAGATTCCAACAAACAAAGACGGCGCGTGCAAAGGGCTTAACTGAAGAAAGCCAGAGGGAAGGACAATTTGCAGAAACGTAGGCAGCATTAAGGGGACCAGAGGAGGATGGAGAAGCACTGGGGCCTGAAGGGGCAAAGGGAGAGAACAGAGTCCCTGAGCCCAAGGGTACACTTGGCAGGTGCTGTCTCTGCAGTGATGCTTCTCAGGCTGTGGTGCCCAGGCCAGCAGCATCAGCACCAGCTGGAAACACGTGAGCCAGGCAAACCCTCAGTCTCCGTTGCAGATCCCCGCCATCAACACGTCTAGGGGTGCGGGTCTGTGATCCGTGGTGGAACAGCCCTCCAGCTGATCCTGGTACGCACCGAAGCTTGGCTCTAGAGTCCAGCCCAGTGGTTGGCAGACTGCGGCCAGTGGGCCAAACCTGGCTGGCCGCCTGCTTTGTGATAGCTCATGAGCTAAGAACGATTTTACATTTTCGAATGGTCACATTTAAAATCGTTATGTAAGTACCTAAATCACATCCTTAATTTTGTCTCTTGGGCCGCAAAGCTTAAAATATTTACCATCTGGCACTCTATAGAAAGCGTTTGCCAGCCCCTGCTCTGGGAGAGCACAGGGAGGGAGCGGGGCAAAGAGACACCCTGCCCTCTGTCCCCCATCCCAGGCCTCTGTGGGCCAAACATGCGGGAAGCCAGAGAGCCAGGGAAGAAAGAGCCCGCAGAGCTGAGCTCCTGGGACACAGTGGAGGGCAGACAGAGCCCAGCCGTTTGTGCAGGGGACACGGGGAGGGTGGCAAATGGAAAACAGGCAGCATGTGGCACACCTATGCTACATTTTTAGACTTTACGAACACCACCATATTTTCTTACAACAATATATGTCCTCGAAGAGCGGCAGGAAGGGCATGGAGGAGAAAGCCTGTCACAGAGCAGGGGCCAGAGAAAAGGCATCCTCGCTGACAGGGTTTGAGGCCCAAGAGGCCAGGGTTTTGTTCCTGCCTCCTCCGCTGACAAGCTGAGCCGTCTTAGACGAGTGACTTGCCCTTTCTGCGCCTCGAATGACTCATCTGTGAAACGGAGGAAAAGACTAGCACCTACTTCACAGAGGTGTGGTGCAGGTGGAGTGAAACAAGACACACGAAGTAATGTGTACAACCCTAGGGGCTGTATCACACGGGACAAGCTGTCCCTCAGTTAGCAGCTGCCAAGCGCATCTGACGCCAGGCTGCATGCTAGGTGGTAGCGACAGAGACATGGGTAAGACAGAACCCCCCTCCTAAGGAAGTCACAGTCTGGTGGGGGAGAGAAAAGGACAGACAGCGAGGACTCCAAAGGGAGAAACCGGGCAACTCCTCTGCAAGGCAGGGGATGGGGTGGGTTCTGAGAAGAAGGGCCATGCAGACTCAGTGTAGACGTGTGGCTGAGGGGCGGGACCTTCCAGGAAGATGGACCAGCACCTTTACGAGGCACCTTCAGGAAACTGGGAGCCGCTCTGCCTAACAGCACCTCGGGCTCCCCTTACAGGGGCCGCCAATGAGGCCAGAGAGACAGGGACGGATTACGGGGGAACCTCTATGCCGTGCTGAGAAGTTTAAGTCTAGCAAAATGGGAGCCACTTCTAGAGGGAAGAAGAACATCACCGAAAACCCTCAACATGGAGCGTGAGGAGAGGAACGAGAGTCCTTGTCGGCCAGAGCACCAATTATACAGCCAGACTGAAGCTCCCCGGAGCCCCAGACAGGCAGGGACACACCTGATTGAACAGCCCAGGGACACGGATGAGCACGCCTTGTTAGACGAGGCGCACGGGGCCCGCAGAGAGGGCTGGCAGCACAGGTCCGTGGTCGGAAATGGACTGTGTGGGCGGCAGACCCTCATTTGCCAGTGGCCAGTAAAGCTCTCCCAAGACGTATGTTGGACAAAACCCCGCCCCCCACCAGCCCAGACATGCAAGCAAACAGATGAAAAGGATTCATTACCTCGCAAGGCTAGCGAAGATCGCCTTCTCTTATCAGATAATGAGAATGCTCTTCGGGAGCTGGGCATAAAAGCGAATCTATTACAAACACTGATCCCAGGCATGATGGGAAATGCAGCATCATTACAAACTGCCTGTGTTCTTTCCAAGAAAAGAAAAGGAAAAAAAAAAAAAAACCTCCATAAATTCCAGACCCAATTAGAAACGCAAAGGTAACAAAGTCATAGAGGGAGAAGAAGGGAAGAAAAATCTCAATTCTAGAAAGATGGCTAACAGTGAGGAGACATTAATATTGATTTCTGCTTTAACAGCAGCAAGGATAATCCAGCTGAACGGGCAACTCAATTAACACCCCAAACGTTAACCTGAGCACAACGTTGGCTGTGCCGAACATGTTGAAATTCTGCTCAAACCCATTTAAAATAATTTCTTCTCTTCCCGTTTTGCGATGAGTTAACAGACTCCATTGAAAGACTTATTCGATCTCCACAACCCACCCATGGGTGAGTGGGTTACAAGGTACTATTAAGCAACTCAGGTCCACTAATGGAAGAATCAAAGCATGGAGGGGGGCAGCAAGGGGGGCAGAGAGGAGAAAACATGCACGTGGATGCCCACTCCATCCACACGTGACACGTCCCCGGCGACAACCGAGCAGGGCCAGCACAGGAGTGGTTCCACTGACGAGCAGGGTGGTGTTTGCTCCGGCTTCAGTATAGATCAGCACGTTCTGTGATGAGCAAGGAAGCACCCAGAAGACAAGAACCAGATTTCACACTTCGTGACAGCCAGTGTCATTATGAAAGGAACGTAGGGAGACGAGGCTATAAAAGGAAGAGCCATCATTAGGTGTTCCCCTCCCCCACCTCCAGCTCGACTCAATGGCCAAGTCTTGTGAATGCTGCCTCTTGGCTACCTTGTGGGCTCCACCTGTGCCCCTACTGATGCTTTCCTAGTTCAGGCTTCCATGCTGTCTCCCCTGGATCTTCTGGAAAGCCTCCTTATCCATCAGCTGGGGACAAGTCCTGTGCCACTCTCAGCCACCGTCCCCGGAGGACTGCCCCCAGAACAGCATCCCCAAGGCACATTGAGGATCCAAGCTCTCGCTTAACATTCCCCGGTTGTCTCCATTGCCCGCTGTGTAATCCTAAAGGACAAGCTCTGCCCTCCAATCTCTTCTGCCACTCTTGTCTGCCCCCCCCTCCCCAGCCTTCCCACAGATCATCTCATAACCCTGGCCAATTTTAGTTCCCAGAGCACTCACGTGGGGGCTTCTCACTGCTCCACGCCTGGACTCGCGCTGTCCACTCAGCCTGCAGTGCCCTCCTTCTGCTCATCGGCCTGGCAAGGTCCTGTCCACCTGTAGGAGTCAGGGAAGCCTCGCTGCTGTGACCAACCCCGAACCTCAGTGCCTTAGTTCACCATTCAGGGCAGGCGACCAGGGAGGGGAGGGGGTCATTCCGGGATAAGGCTCCTCCCACCCAGCGGCTTGACATTCCCAGGTCCCAAAGCATTCTATTTGTGTCTTGCAGCCAGCCAGCAGGCAAAAAGGAAGACACCCTTGGAGGACCAGGAGGGAGGGTTCAGGGGCCAGGCCCACAGGGAGGGGAGACGGGTGGACCTCGTTTCTGCCCACAGTCCACTGGCTAGGAAACGGAGCGGATCTGAAAGAGCGAGCGCTGGAGAACAATCAGCCTGTGTCTCTGTGGCAACATCTCCGGGCCAGGCCGGATGCCATCCCTCCCCACCCCCCCCCCGGGGGTGCTCAGGTTTCCTCTATTACTGTCCCCAGACATCAGGACCTGGAAGCACTGACTGAGCCTTCGCCTCTGTCCCCAGAGCCCTGCCACCAAAATGAGCCACGGTGCGTGTTTGCCAAATGCGTGTTTGGCTTTAGGGTAGCACAGCGCAGGCTTCTGCACACGAGGATGAGGGAAGGAAAAAAGAACTTTTCAAGTACCCCCGGCAAAGAGAAGGCATGAATGAGCCAAGCGAAGGAGGAAGAGAGCATTTGATCACTTGAGAAATTGACAGTTTATCCACTTCATTCGTATGCCAGGCACTAGGCTAAGCTCTGTCTACCTGTTGTTTCTTTTTTTTTTTTTTAATATTTATTTATTTATTGGGGGGGGGAGGGCAGAGAGAGAGGAAGAAAGAGAATCCCAAGCAGGCTCTATGCTCAAAGCCCGACACGGGGGGCTCGAACTCATGAACTGTGAGATGGTGACCTGAGCTAAAACCAAGCGTCTGACACTTAACCGAGGGAGCCTCCCAGGCGCCCCTACCTGTTGTTTCTTTTAATGCTCAGCTGTAATCCTATTACATAGGTGTTATTAACGTTGTTGCTTTCAGAGATGCAGGAGCTTGGATTCAGAGATGACGTTCTAGATCATTCTCTCAGACAGCGAGGCAATCAGGGTTCGAACACGAGCCTCCCACACCCCACGGTACACAGGATGACAGAGGGCGTGAGTAGAAAGAGGACGTTTCTCTAAACTGGGGCGTGGGTTAGGGCAGGCATGGGTCAATCGGGATGCCCCAGAGTCTAGAAGCAGCACAGACAGGTTTTCCTGAGTTCTCTGTGATTCCAGGACAAGACCCCTCCTCCAGGCACCTGCAAACCTGGCCCTCTCTTCTCTCGAGAGAACTGAGCAGATCTACGGTACCACTCTATCTTCTTCCTATGGAGCACACTTCTTCAGCCATTCTGCCCCATAATCCTGCAGGACGGAATCCGTGAGGACGGCTCCATTCATCCGAGAAAAGCACAGGGGAAACACTGGCATTCAGAGCTGCGTGTTTCATTTTTAAATTAGAAACACTTACGAATTAATTCATATTCTCACCATTTTTGTTATTCCTTTTGAGCACTCAAATTATTGGTCCCCAGCTTTTATAAGGCCCCTGATCTCAAGCTCTAAGGGCCTAAAATTGTCATGCAGACTAAATTAATAGCAGTTTTATTGGCTCATTATTTTTGACATCTGGTTGGAAGTGCAAAGCAATAACTATTAGGTAATAATCACAGTAGGCTCTGATTAGAAACTAATAACATTAGCAATAAACTGTATTCTATGGTTGCCATGAAGCCTGATCAAAAGGGAGAGACAGAGGGCTGTTCCACATGGAGAAGAGGAAGCAGGGGGCAGAACGCACCTCCTGATTCCCGCCCGATTGGACCACCCGCGTATTTGTAACTTAGGTCACCAAAAGGAAGATCCGATTGTGTAACAGGGAAGAAAAATGATGGCAGACAGTAACGGCATTGCTTGCATGAAAAAAACAGCACAAGAAATAGTCTGTCTTTCTCACATTTCCAAATCCTGCATGAATATTTCCAATATTTTCCTCTCAACATTTTCCTTCCCTCTACAACAAACGCACGTAACATAAAGCCCGCTCTTGCCTTGGTGTTGCTGATATTTGCTGAGCACTGACTGTGGCCCAGACCCTCTTCTGAGCATGTGACACACCTTGTGGGCAACCCTCACAACCAAGCTTGTAAGGTTGACCCTGTCATTAGTCTCAGCTCGGGAGCCTGAGGCATGGAGGGAGAAGGTCACCTGTCCCCGGTCACACACAGCCGTGGACCCCACAGCACTGAGGCGGAGGCTTGAACCCCGGCAGTAACGCCCACGCTCTTTAAACCCTACTCCACACTGCTCTGCCCCACGTTCTGTTTAAATAAGGGTTTATCCAGCACCTACGGTTCGCCAAGCACTCTTCTATGAGCTGTAGAAGGAGGGCACGATGCGAAGGACGCAGGCAGATGAGGTCCTGGGCGCTGACCACTCGCCTGGATTATTGCAATAGCTTCCTGACTTCTGGCTTGTCCCTGCAAAGCAGGCAGAGGTGCTCAAATGTCGCCTCACAGCGAGGCTCCCTCTGAACAACCCTATTAAATGGTAACCCCCTTCCCCAGTGGTACTTCCGTCCCCTTTCTTGCTGGTTTTCTCCATGGCAGTTTCCACCCTCTAGCAAATGGTACGTGTTTGTTAGCTGGCTAGTCGGTAAACTTCAGGGGAGTCCAATTGTCTCCCTTCCCGCCGGAGTCTAAGTCTCGTAAAAAACAGCAAAGTGTCCATTTTGTCCATTACTATATTCCTAGCACCTAAAATGGCGTCTGGAACCTAGTAGGCGCACAGCTCATATCTGTTGATTCAGTCAACATCCTGCCTTCAGGGATCTTACCTGTTTAGAAAACAAACCATATTCTCCCCCCTGCCTCCACCCTGCAAACAACCAACCTTCTGAATACCACACGTAAGCCACCCCCACAGGACATCTAAGGGGTAGTACCTGGAGAAGATGCAAACCAGAAGCCATGGGGGTCAGTGGAGCCCAAAGGCGAGCTGGTCTCCACCAGCCCCCAGCAGCAGGACCAGAGACTCTGAAGTCCCCAAACAGGCCATAGGTGGCCTGTGTCACAGTCTGTCCATGCTCAGGCAAGAGTCACGCGCAGGGCCCAGCCTGTCCTCCCTCAGAAACGCGGTCAGAACTCCCTGCACCCTGACAACCTGGAAGCTGGAGGGCCTCAGACTTTGAGTTGTAGTTTTGTTAAAGCAGTAGCTCTTTGTAAAACCTTAACAAATGAAGGCAGATCGACCAAAAAGAAATCCTCTCGGAGGACTGATAGTCTATAGCTAGTCCCACCAAGGGGCCTTGCTCCTTACCTCCTCCAGAGCACCCGGCCTGCCGGCCCTCCCCAGAGCCATAAGCACAGGGAGCCCTGTTACAGTGCCTGGGCCTCTGGACGGAGGCTGGAAAGACAGCGGAAACAGAACAAGGCCTTCACGACCAGAAAGCCCTGGGCTCGAATTCTGCCCTCACGCCCAGCCTGGGTGACTGAGGACAGACCACTACACCCACCTGTCTGTGAGTCCCAGTGCCCCAGCTATAAGACAAGGGACAACATCACTCCCAAAATGTGGCTGTGAGCGTTAGAGCCCAGGATCCAGGGGAGAAGGCCTGGCACAGAGCCTGGCACGTAAGAAGCGCACAGCGGTTACCTTTCTTCCACCATCACAAAGGGACACCCTGAGAAAAATGTTGAAGGCGAGGAAGGGGTGCCGATGTCCACCCAGAGGTACATCGGTGGATATCAAGAACCTGTCATCACGGGTGCCAGGCTCTGAGACAGTGGCGGTCAGTCGGCTTTCTGGCAGTAGGATCTCAGCGGTCAGCGGTTTATTAATTCCTGTTGGTGGGAGTCCCGGGGACCCCACCCCTCCTCGGTACATGTGTCCCCCTGAGCTACGAAGGAGCTAAAACTCTTGCATAAGTAGTCAAAGCATTGCTGCCTGCTGGAAGAGGTCGAGAAACAATGACTCTAAGACACTGACGTGGCGGCATGAACCCCGTCTCCCAACCTATCGTCACTCCCCGTTGTCCACAGGATACAGAGAAACCTCTGGATACAGCTCTGGCTGCTGTTTAAAATCTGGCCCGGAAAAAAAAAAAAAAAAATCTGGCCCCGATGTCTGTTTCCGGACTCGACTCTCACAAGCTTTCCCGACACGGTGACAACCACTCCTAGGTCACACGCCCTGCTGTCATCCCCCACGCCCGCCGTGACCCTCCACAGCTCCTTGCTTACAGCCTGGTGGCTCCTCTTCCTGAAACACCTTCCTTCTGCTGGCCTGTCTCGTGGAGTTGAACGTAGGTCCCCGCCCCAAATCGCAGAGTCCCTTGCAGGCCGGGCATGCCTCTGGCTGGGGACAAGGAAAAGGAGGGAAGGGAGAAGGCGACTCATTTTCGGAACACTCGCCATGCGTTCCAAGCACCGTGCTGAGTGATTCACATAGATATGCCTCTCTCACTTTGATCTTCAGAACAACCCTGGGAACGATATATTCTCTCAATCATGTAGGACAGAGACCTCAGACATAAGAAGTGGGTGCAATGTGTTGTCCAAAGTCACGCTGTTAGAGAGCTTAACAGGGAGATGTGACCCCAAAGCCGTGGCACTTACCTGGCCATTACATCACCCCCACCAGTCACTGGGTTAAGCGTTTCAAATGTCTGAGATGGAGGTGCCTGGATGGCCCAGTCAGTTAAGCGTCCGGCTCTTGGTTTCGGCTCAGGCCATGATCTCGCAGCTTCGTGGGTTCAAGCCCAGCTGAAAGAGCAGAGCCTGCTTGGAATTCTCTCTCTCTCTCTCTCTCTCTGCACCTCCCCCACCTGCCCTGTCTCTGTCTCTCTCAAAATAAATAAAAATGAAAGACGAAAACTTAAAAACAAATGTCCGCGATGGGCAATTGCCGCTGGTGGGCTCAAGGCCACCTCTGGCTCTGGGCCCTGGCGTCCACACTCACTTCTCCAAATCTGCCCAGAATCCACCCACAGGAGTAACTCAGTACATCCTGGCTTTTCCTTCCCTTGGCCGCTGATGCCCACCTGTCCTGAGGACACTGGACTTTAATCGAGTCCTTTAGCTCACAAGAGGGCTGGTCCAGGACTTTCCATTGCCAAGAGCATCTGCCCGTGGTTCTTAGGTGAGAGCAAAAAGGAGGGAAAGTAGCCCAGTGGACACCTGAAGCCATGAACAGTACCAAACCCTCTGTATGCTGTGGTTTTTCCCGTACATACCTACCTAGGATAAAGCCTAATGCATGAATTAGGCACAGAGATCAACACAATAACTAGTAATAAAATATAACAATGGCAACAATACACTATAATAAAAGTCATGTGAATGTGGTCTCTCTGTGTCCCTCACAATATCATATTGTCCTGTACTCACCCTTCTTCTCGTGATGACGTGAGATGATAAAATGTCTACGTGATGAGGTGAAGTGAGGTGAATGACGCAGGCACCGTGACCTAACGTTAGGCTGCTACTGACCTTTTTGACAATGTATCGCAAAGAGGTTCGTCTGCTTCTAGAAGGCAGTTGACCGTGGGTAACTGAAGGCTACTATTGACCTTCTGACTACATCACAGGGCGGATGGTTTGCTCCTGGACGGCAGTTGAGCACGGGTAACTGGGACCATGAAAAGCAAAACCACAGATGACGGGGGTGGGTAACTTCTGGTGAACACAGAAGTTACCAAGGCTCAATTACATAGCAATGGCGAGCAGGGGAGTACGTGGAAAAGAGCAGGCACATTTCTGTGCCGCCATTCTGGGCCTCCTTCATGGGCCCTCGTTCTCTACTCCCCACAGTTCTGTCCTGCCCCTTCTGGACTCTTCACTCCAGGTCTTCTCCATGCTTACTCTCTGCTCACAGGGCTTCTGGCTCCTGCCGAAGGCTCCTACACTTCCAGTCCCTTCGCTCCAAACCTGGGATTCTCCCAGCTACCGGGTATCTTCTCCCAGATGGGCCAGAGGCACCTACAACCCAACAAATCCCAAAGCCATCTTGATAGTCCTTCTTCCCCCCACCCCCAACAAATACTTACTTTCCTGCTTCCTTTCTCTTACATGGTGATACCCACCACGCTACCCAAATCATAAACCCAGGAGTCATCCCTGACCCCCTCGCCTCCCTCCTCACCCAAATGCAATCAGCTATTGTTTTGCTGTTTAATTTACCTATTTTCAGTCATCTCCCCTCTATGCCGGGACCACCCCTGGAACTTGGGATGGCCTCCTGTTTCATCACCTCGATTTATGAGCCACCCTGATGTGAGCCACCTTTCTGGAACGCAAATATGATTTCGGACACCCCTCCACAAACTCACCAGCATCTCTCCACATCTTGCAGCATAAAACTCCTTAGTTGTGACCACATCCTGCCCATCTAGCCTGTCCTCTGTGACTCCCTCTGCCATACGGCACGATCCCCAGCCCCCAAGCCCCAAGCTGCTTCATGCTTTGCGTCATTGCACACATCACTTTCTCTGCCTCAGATGCCTCTCTCGCCCCACCCCTGCCCTGCATTTGTCCAACTCCTACTCATTCTTCAAAACTCAGCTTAAGGGTGGCCCCTTCCGGAAAGCCTTGAATGGTTATTTCCCATAACCGTGGGCTCCCTTCTGTCACAGAACACATTGCACCTTCCTGTCATCTCCCTACACACCTACACACACACACACACACACACACACACACACACACACAAAATACACGGGCTCCATTTGGTTCATATTTGTATTCCTGCTGATTATCACAGTTCCTGGCTCAGGGCCAATTAATACATGTTTGCTGAGTGCATGAAAGAATGAGTGAATGAGTAAATAAATGAATGAATCCCGGGAGCATCTAAACACTCTCCTGAGGTCAATATTCCTGAAAGAAATGTGCAGACAGCAATCTTGCGAGTTTCCTCTTCATACTCACAGCTGCCAGAATTTTCAGGCACTTTCTTGCTTCTCCAACTAAGCAAGTTAAATCAGGCCGCTGGCATGCTGACCCTGGCAGGTTGGAGGAGAGGAGAGGAGTCTTTCTAAATGGTGCATTTTTTCTCTCTTGGATTTCTCAGCTGCAAAAACTTAATTCAAAAGTTCAGAGGAACCTGGGGAGAACTCCACACAAAGCACCGGGTGCAGGAAGTGGGTTCCCTCATCCTGAGTTGTGAGATGAGTTTTGTCACCACTTCAGCTCAGATTTGATGGGCATAGAATCCCCTCATGCTTTTTCCGAAAGCTTTCTGGGAATTGCCCCCAGACTTTCTGATTCAGCGGGTCTGGGGAGGGGCCCAGAAAACCCATTTTTAACGAGCAAGTGCCGCCAGTGGTTCTGAGGCAGGTGGTCTGTGAATCACACTTTTCAAACATTGCTTTAGGTGTTTAGAAAACAATCCTCCCTGTTCCGAAGCCAAATGTAATTTGCTATGATTTTCAGAGGTCTGCTCTGGGACGGAGTGCTTGCAAGATCAAATATATTTGATATTCCATTCAGGGCTAATGGGAGCAATCACTTCTCCTCAGCTTGGAGAGCCCATTAGGAGAGCAGATGAGCTAAGTATTTAGAAGATCGAGATGCATGTGGAATATCATTTACGACTCCTCCCTGCAGGGTTACTAAAAACAATTCCACTGCAGAGATTGTGTGTGTGTGTGTGTGTGTGTGTGAGCGCATGCCTGAGCACTTGCATGCACACACACACACACACACACACAAGTTTGCCAGGTAGACTCACTGATTTCACCCCACCTTCTACAAACTCAAAGATCCTCGTCTTGTCTATTTCACCTTTTAGGGGAAAAGGTAGCACAACAATGAAATCTAGAAATTCTGCGTGAGCTTAGTTTCCTCTCCCTCCTACCGTGTTTATCTGTTTTTAGTGATGACAGAGTGATCAATGTGTCCAGATATGGACTTGAGCTTGGAATCCCGAAGACTCTTCCACAGGTGGTCCATGACTGCAGAGACCAGATCTTTTATTTGCAAGCATCCAAATTCCTTTCCAACCCCAGTCTAAAAGATTATGTGCACCAACATCAACCTACGTGTAGATTATTTGCAGCAATAATAATAACACAACATATATGCTTACCACCGTGCTTAACTAAAGATCTCTGACCCATCAGCATGGTGGATGCTGGGGCTCACTTCTGAAGTCAGAAGAAATTAAAGGTGAGGGAACTTTGAGCCAGGAAGAAAGAGCTAACGTAAAGCACCAGAATTTTCTATTTCATTCTACAGTGAGAAGAATCTTTACTCATCTATCTTGTACATCATGGCAAAATTATTCCTCTCTGGATCTGAGGCCCTCTTACTACCTTCAACAAGAAAACAGTTTTGTTTTGGCTCGGGGGTTTGTTTGGTTGGTCGGCTGGGTGTTGTTTTAGGGTTTGTAGTCCTACTAGAAAAACAAATTGGCATAAATAAAACCACGAAACCATCATGCAGTCAGAACTTTCTGAGAAAATCAATTGTATTCCCAATAAGAGTGGCATCGCATATGTAGAGATTTCCACTTCACGCTCCAACACAAGTCTTCCTTCAGGCCTGTGAACGTCGGTTTTCCACAGCGAAGCAACGGTCATGGCAACCGTAGTAAGAGTACCAACACCATGTTTGAGACCTCTCCACACACCGGGCTCCATTTTCAGGCGTTCGCTCATAACGACCATTTGCACCTTACCGTAGCCCTACGCATTGTACAGATCCAGACTCTGAAGCCAGGGTGACCACCGGGTTTGACCTGGTTCATGGGGCTAGTAAACAAAAGGAGGACCCGAGCAGGCGCCTCCTCTTTGTTCGTAGCCCTGACTCCCCACCCACCACCTCTGCGTGACTGAAGAACATGTCTGTGCTGTGTGGGGTGAGGTGGGGTGGGGATCATCATGCCATCAGCCCTAGACTTTCATCGACTTTCTCAGAATGAAGCAAGTTCAAGCTATGAGGCGCGGGCCCAGCTTCTTACTAAATCACACAGTGGACTGAATCCGAAGAGAGGCGTGTACATAGTTTCTCTATAAGTAAAGATAAGAACAGGAGTCCTGTCTCCCCTCAGAAGGCCGGTATAGAGTCAAAAGAACAGAAAATTGTGATCGACACGTCGAAGATCCAGTTTTTCTAAATCACTGTCTTTACCACCTCAAATTCTTCTTGAAAGTATACCTTTTTGGTCCCAACAATGTAGATAAATAGTGACCAGTTTAAAGGAAAGAGGGAGGGAAGGGAGGAGGGAGGAACTGAGGGAGAGAGGGAGGAAAGAAAGAGATGCTAAGAGAAGAACAAAATCCCGTGGCGGAGAAATGGCAGGACTGAGATTAGATCGTGATTCCTTGTACTCTAAAACCCAATATGAGGAGAAATCACTTCATATGCCTTTTAATTTAGTTTCATGATAGGTTTTGAAATTTGATTTCATTTCTCTGAACACTTCAGAGGAATCTTACCCTTGGGAGTGTATTACTCATGTCATGGGTGTGTTGGAGGAAAATGGGGGTTTTGATAATCATCTCACAAGAGATACACTCAATGTAGCAGAAAGATTGTGGGTAGTTAAATGAAGTTGCTCCATGAAGACCTAACTGACAAAAATGCCTGCCAAGTGAGAAAAAGTGGTGTTCTTTGGTTAAGGGCAAAGCCTTCCTGACTTCCTGCTCTATGTCAGCTTTGCAGTTTCTGTGGGAAGGATAATGCCACCCCCTCCAGAGCCAGAGTCTGTTGGGAGGCCACCCACGGCTCCCATGGGCCCATGAATGACTACTATTGGGATGACTCTTGTCCTCGTCAGTTTTCTTGGTTGCGCCCTGATCTCAGAGTGATAAAGTGTTCTCTGGAAGTAATCTCTCCCACCATATTTCTGAGAGAAGAAAGACATCTCAGAGGAATCACTTTTTCTTTTGGCCAAAGTGCATACGACTCTGTTATGTGGCCATTTCATAACATGATTAAACTTAATCGTTTCACCTGATGAAGGAGGAGGGTCACCAAGATGGCGGCCTCCTCTTCTCCTATCCCCCAGTAAAGCCTCCAGCTCATAGAAGAAGCAATCGAAGTGAACTAGGGGAACCACCTGGAAGGCCAACAAAAGCCTCAGAGAAAACAACCATTCGTCCCCTCAGGAATAGCCCACCCCCACCACGATGAAGTACAGGGATTGTAGGTTCAGTTGTCTACTGAGGCCACGCAGGTGACAAACTGGGGAGATCTGGATGAATGAGGCCCTGTGGGCAGTGTTCAGAGCAGGGACTTGGTATGCTCTCTCCGCATGCAGCCTGAGTGTTGCCAAACTCAGATTTTTTTTTTCCCCCAGAAGAAAGCAGGAGATTGGGATTTGCGTTGAAATATCCCAATTTTCGAATTTGGTAACTATTTTAGTTTAATATAGTTTGTGGGCCAGTGAAACCCTTTCTTGATCAAATACATGGTAGGACCTCCCGTGGGCATCTGCTGAACAGCAAAGACGTTCAGTCCAGCAGGTGATTCATCATGACACACGGGCATAGACTGGAATCAAGGACGTAACAGTATTCGTGTGCCCTTGATATTTGAAACCCTCAATTTAATGAAATAATCTTCGACGTCTTAAATGCATGCGGCTACTAGAAAAAGAATAATACTCTTCTTTCTTCTCTGCAGAGCGGTGGTAGCGGTGGGGATGGGGGCTTGGCAATAGCCTCTCTGAGCCTCAGTTTACCCAGCAGTGGAACAATAGAAAGGACAATAATGCTTACAGGTTGTCGTCGGGATTGAAATGTAATAACACAAAAAACTTGGGCAGAGTAGAAGCCACACAGTCGGCACTCCATAAATCTTAGCTCCCAGCTAAATAGCTATGTGACCTTAAGCACGTCTCTTCACTTTTCTGGACTTTGAATGCGCAAATCCTGGGTTTGGACCATGTTGTCTATGTGGTTTCTCATTCTGGGAGCCCCTGGTGACGGCCTCCTAGACCCTGGTGCACTGTCCTTTGGACATCTTGCTCTCTCTATACTTGCTAGGATGGCTTTACTAAGACACTTAGCTCAGCACTGAGATCCAGCAAAAGAGTCATTACTGACTGAACTGTGTTTGAAAAGACAATATAAAAGATCTCCAGCTCTCCCACAATGCTATATAAAGGGCAAAAGGTTGTCATTTCACTTTTGACATAATTATAACATTTAAGGTTAAATGCGCACCGCTCGATAATCCTTCCTGAATAATTGCAGCGCTCGTAGCCGAACTGGAGGCTGATAATTGACTTGCCTGGAGGTTGCTAGGGGAGCACTACCGGTGCAGGATCAGCGAGGAGAATCCAACAATAGGACGGAGAAGAGACAGTCACATCTCTCAGCGGATAACCCAGTTAACTACACCAGGGAGCCCGGGGTGCCACGTGTGGTACAGCTCCCTCCTCCCATCCGTTACGCCATGGTTATACTTAATCGTCACCATGTCTCCCCAGATACCAGCGTTTGCTGCAAAACAACACAAACTCTTGGTGTATCATCGGTGTAACGGTATTATTTCTCCCTCAATGGTGGGCGGTCGGTGTCCTGCCGGTTTGGCTGGGATAGCTGCATACACCTCTCGTCCTCCGGAGGCACAGTCTTTCCATGATGATGGCACAGAGTGTAAGGACAGGCAGAAACACAGGGCCTCTTAGGGCCTCAGCTCAGAATTGGGGTACTGGACACTTCTACCCACCTTCTATGTGTGGAAGGGAGTCACAGAGCCAGGCTCAAGGTCAGTGGGGAGGGGAGGGATAGACTCCTCCCATGGTGGACAGTGGAGAGAGTACTTGTTGAGCAATAATCTAATCTACCAGACCCCTCAAGACTGTGTCCTTTGAGAACAGGGACCATTCTTATTTCTTTGCCTGCACGTTACCCAGCAAAGCCCTAGAAAAGCTGACTCTCATTCATTCATTGAAATCCAGTCCAGTGAAACCCAGTGGTGGGGCACTCAGGCTGAAAACAGTGATAAAATGGAAGTCCACGTAGGCAAATCCACAGCAGAGAAGTCTGTTAGAAATGGGTGCTGGTCAGTTAACCCTGAGCCAGGTACAACAAGATGTAAACGATGTAAAAGTCGAAGGTCCCAGAACTGATCGCTGTCGGCACCCACTCAGCCTTGTCTTGTGACCATGAAGGTGTCACGTATACAGCAGTTCCGGCGTCGTGGGAAGCTTGAGGACCCCCAAGGTCTCTGCTGTGCTATTGATGAACATACTGTGCTGTCGCCTGTCTCATTACCTTTCTTCAAGTTAAACTTGGTCTGGGTGAAGACTGTCGTGTCTCGTGAGATCAGCAGTCAGTAAGAACCCAGACCATTGCTGCTAATCAGGCAGTGTGGGCCATGCGATACTGACCACGCCTCCCAACGGGAGAATCCCTTGTGGAAGATTGCGGTTAGCTGTAGATACTCTTGATTACTTCATCTTCCTCTCTAGCAGGATTCTTCGGGGTTGGGTGCCCCCGGGGATGGTGGATCCCACTCAGCTCCATCGTGCGCCCGTCATGGTGGTCTCCTCCCCCTACTGGGGGGTAGAAGGCAGTGGGGAGGGGGCCGGTAGGCAGGCAGCGGATTAGCTAGCCAATGACATGTGAGGGGAGGTCATTAGGGACGCCCGGGAAAGCAGTCATTTCTCATTTAGGAGAAGACCTTGGAAGAGACGGCTCTTTCTGCCCCTCAGAATCACTTTGTCTGCATGTGATGTCTGGAAAACAGCGCCATCTTGTGAGCAAGAGGGAGCAACCCTGAAGGTAAAGGTGGTACGCTGAGGATGGCAGAAGGTAGAGGGGGCCTCCTCTTGAGAAGAAGAATTTTAGAAGCTAATTCTAATTGTAGGAGGCCCGGAGCTGCCCTGCTACTAAGGTTCTTGTTATATGCAATAATAGATTCCCTTATCATCCCAACAAATTTGGGTCACTGTCTTCTCTTACGTACAGCCAAGGGCAGTCTAAGGGTCAGTAAGTGCTGGAGCTGAGGAGGTAATGTCTTCCCCAAACCCCAAGAGGGTAACTGGCAGAGAGACAGAGACCGTACAGAACCAGGAATATCCATCTATCATCATGGGATAATATGGCACCAGGGACAGAAAGTTCCCATGGGTCACCAACAAGGTCTACTCAATGGGGAGAAGACAGCAAAAGGGAGGCAGCCATCAGTACAGGTAACAGCGCTCAGTCCTACCAAGCCAGGCATCTCTGGCGGCCTTCGTTGGCACTGACCTGCTAGCCTAGCACCATCTGACAGCATCTGGAAAAATCTCAGGTAAATATAGGCAGTTGTTGGGGAAAACCATAGTGGCATAACGTCGGGGCCCGGGTGTGGGGGTCAGGGGGGTACTGGACAGGGGCATCCAACATGCACAGGCCACAACAATGCTAAATCATACCCAGGAAACGACTGCCAAGTCGACCTCCAGTAGGGGCCAGCTCTGCATTAGCGAAAAGTTACGTTTCCGTAGCTTAGAAAGAGGGCCCAACGGTACCCCTGACTTACACCTTGCATCTCATAGCACAGCCATTTGATGGAATTGAAAAGGAGCTACCAGAGTGGTGGTGCTTTTCCCCAGGAACATTAGCCGTATCATCAGAAATAATGGCCAAGTCACAAGGTCAGTGGTTTCTGACACTTACCTATTAGATTTCCACGCCTCCTTTATCCTAAGACGCATAATCCATGCTGCCAAACACAGAGCTGGGCATCCGACTCCTCTCCTTTCGAAGGCTGTGCTCATTTGAGGCATTCTTACCAGGCACTCTGCACCGGCATGGGTTACAGAGAATGTTGATGATCCATTTCTCAGGAAAGCGCTGAGAAGGACAGGGGCACATCTGTCTGGGATTTTTGCAGGCCAATAGGCCTGTCGACAGCCACAAGGAGGGATGGGCTGACCCAAAAAGGCCCCCACCGCTAGCAGTCACTGATTGAAGGGCGAGCTTACAGAGAGGGGCTTGCAAAGCTTCATTTCAAACGTGACTATGAAGAAGGGAACTGCTCTGTAATAACCACAAGCTGCTGGAAGGGGGTTTTTTCGGTCTTCCTTTCATACCTTGGTTTTTTATGCATGTCAGGTGACGTGCAGACAAGGTCAAGGAACTTCCTTAGACCTCTTCTGCCTGCATCTATTACAGTTCATTCAGTCAGCCGAAGTATCTTTCCAGGACGGCAATCAAATTAAATAACCTAAGTAGCCATGAATCACTTCTATAACTTGCACCAATTATAACCATCCGCAAGTCTCCTTGAAATGGCCACAGAATAAATCCTTCTCTTTAAGTTGGGAAAGCCGGCATCTCCACTTAGGAGATCCACGAAATGATGCTTCACTCCTGCTGCTTACATTTTTTTTTTTTTTTTTGAAAGGCTTCCTCTCTCTTAGGGTCCAGGCAGACTGTGGCATGTCTGTTTGGCTGAGGATCACTTTGTCACCTTGAAGAGTCCGTGGAAAGGAGTTCCGTGTGCAAAGGTTGCAAATTTTAGGTGCCCTCTCCTCAAGCTTAAGCCACAGGACCTTGACTTAGCACTGAAAGTCTTAATTGTAGCCTGGTATATTCAGGGGGAAGGAAGAGGGAACTATAACTTACTGCAGTCCTACAATGAATGAGGCACATTTGGTAGATGCTTTTGTAGGTAATTTTCCAAAAGAGAGTTAACTTCTGAAAGAAGTTTAATAGCTGGCACAGGATCATGAATGCCTGGAATTCTTAGGCAGCAGCCACATCAAGAACTTTGCATAGGCTATCTCATTTAACTCTTATATAAACAGTAATCGATAATTCCTTCACTCATTCCCATTCCTGTTTTCACAAAAGACGTTGAGGCTTAGAGAGAGTAAGTGACTTGCCCACGTACATGGAAAGGCTGGATTCCAATGGAGAAGTCTGATGATCTGACCCTCTGGGTTCCCACACAACCAGTTAAAGGAAGAGCTCAGTTCCTGGCATGTGTGTCTAATCCTACAGTCACCTTGTTTCCACTGCATCGCGCTACGTCTCAGAATGAAGATGACACAATCATCTGGAAACGTGATTAGCATACTTGGCCATGCACATTCCAGATACTGGATCTCAAAGCATTGACTGGACCTGCAAAGCACAGGGAGCCCTCCACACCCACCAGGCCTCCCTCCTAGCCCTTCTCTTCCCACACCACCGGCAGCCCCATTCCCGCTCAGAAAGAGAGTGCTCACGTCGTGTCGGAAGGAATCCAAAAGAGGGGCATGAGCCATCTGGACTCACATAGCAGTCCAGGAGCCTGACCATTCAGGCAATCCTTCGTCTTAGCCTAGAATAGGCCATGATTCTTTAGCCGGGCTGGGAATCAGAATCACCAGTACAAACTGTTTAAAATATAGACCCCAAGGCTTCACCCCACACACCACCCAGTCAGTAATTCCACCACTGGCCACCGGCCTCTGTCTTCTCCTACAGTCTCCCCAGGGCTTCGGGTGATCTTACTTCTATACACTTATGCATAATTTTAATCTTTCGCACTGAAAACAAAATCAGCTACTCTTTCTGTAACACGATAAATAACGTGGTGTGTGTGTGTGTGTGTGTGTGTGTGTGTGTAGATTCAACATCTTGAATGCTCGATGCTGTTACATCTATTCTAGGATCTTACTGCTCGAAATTCTCACCCATTCCTTCTTAAGCCTCTTAATGAAAATCAAAACATTACTATCTTCCCTGACAAGAGAGACCAAAGACAGAGAAAAGACACTAAAAGTGAATGAGGATCGGGTTTAGGGGCGCCTGGGTGGCTCAGTGGGTGGAGGCTCCGACTCTTGGTTTTGGCTCAGGTCATCAGCTCACGATTCGTGGTTCAAGCCCCAAATCAGGCTCTGTGCTGACAGCGCGGAGCCTGCTTGGGATTCTCTCTCTCCCTCTCCCTCTGACCCTCCCCTGCTCATGCTTTCTCTCTCTCTCAAAATAAATAAACTTAAATTTAAAAAAAAGTGAATGAAGATGAGGTTTCAAATACAGGAAATAGCACAGGTTTTAGGGTCAGAAAGCCCCGGGTTTGAATCCTGACTCTAGCAGTTCTTGCTAGCTCGGTGTTCTTAGACAAGTAGTTCCGTGTCTCCAAGCTCCTCTTGAGCTTATCTGATCCCATCTCCTTTTACACTGAGAGTTTGCAAGGCAAGGTGTTCCTCCCGCAGCTGGAATATGGCCAAGTAGCAACTCAATGACACAATTTTATCTCCCTTCTCCTTTTTGAACCGCCTCAAGAGAAGACTGTGAACCACGCACCAGGTAATTTTTGTGGGGGGAGGGAGGAACAGCATCCAAAATCGGAAGGAGCTTGTTTAACTTTCCAAAGAAAAAAGCATTGTGATCTTTTCACGTTTTTGTGGCACCTGCAGAATCCGATCGTATCAAACGGAGAGTATAATGGCATCGGAGAAAGGCAAAGAGAAGCAGTCGGATGCTTCCATCTCCTCCACGTGGATTAACAGTGGGAATTTGTCTGTTAATGTCATCTCGTCATATCATGACAAAAGGGGGACATCCAGGGAGCTCCTGTTGGAGACAGATTCAGAGGAAATCACTCTGATGGATGGCAGTGGGCTCCGGGAGCACCCTTGGAAAGCCAGCTCTCACTAGCAGGAGCAGGAAATAATAAGGAAGGGATCACAAGACAAATTGCAGCATGAAAAGGCATCCTTTAAAAAAAAAAAGTAGAGCTTCGGGAAAAATGACATCAAACAAATGGTTACAAAACAGAAAACCGCAGTCAATTTAGCGTGCCATGGAAAAGTCCACACAGCCCAACAGATCCTGCCCTTTGCTTATAGCTCATCCTCTAAGACAGAACAGACTCCTGGCCCCTCCTCACTCCTGCAGGTTTGCTGGGGGGCATGGGGATTTCAGTAAAGTTGAGTGTCTTGCTCAGTGTCCCTCAGTAGGTAAAAAAGGGCTCAAGTATCCCTCTGGCCCTCTTTTCTATTTGTTCAGACTAGCTCATGCCCCAGAAGGTGGTTCATCTGAACCCAGAAACTCTCAGCTTTCAGGGCAGGTCACCAAGCACCCAAGGCCGCTTCACATAAGGGGCTGAGGAAAGAATGTTCAGCTAGGTGATAGCTAACAGCCCGCAGGAAAAAAGTGTGGCTACCAGGGACAAGGCCAGGGAGTAGGGAGATTCTTCTCATCCAGAGAAGAAAGCAAGCCCAGTGTTCAGCTGCACTGATTTTATAGACAGCGGGATGTGGGCTGGGGCACTCTGCTATGTCATTGATTGTCCTCTTATGCTGCCTCTCATCGATCCAGTGCCCAGATCCAAGGTGGACCAGGTCCAGGAAGGACCGTGAGAGATTCACAGGGCACATCACAAAAACCCAGGACCCACTAGGAAAAAAGAAAGAGATACCAAGAAGCCAAAGGGCCAGCATTTCCAGGGCTTTCAAAGCAAAGTAGCTTTATGCTGAGCCCTTTTGATGGTCTCCCCAGGCTGTTGAGACCTAACGCCATGAAGCGCATACTGAAGGCACCATGGCCTTGGGTAATCATAGCCTTCCAGTGGCTTCCCTAGTTTGCTTCCCAGAGGAAGAGGAAGGAGGGGACCGGTCACTCTCCTTTGATCTTAAACTTGCTTTCATAACAAGGACAATTTTTGAAATATCTCTGGTATTTTGGCTATCTTGGCCTTCTCATTTGGGTGGGTTTTATTTCCTGTTGTCTTAGCCCCAGAAGTGGAGAAGGTAGATGTCACCTCAGGAAAAAGGGCTGTGACATTGAGGGAGTCCCTGTCAGAGCAGGAAGGAGGAGTAGGGAAGAAAGGAAAAGAAAAGAATTCTACCCTCTACACATTTCTTCTCTTTCTTCTACATCTATGACCAAACCTGAAACAGAATGCCAGACAAGTGTTGAGAGACTGGTAGAAAATGAAACTCGTTTTGACGCTTTCCCAGACACAGATGGAAAACTTTCAAGTTTCTCCCAGAGAACCACCACATCCAACATAACACCACTCTGGCCACAGTTAGGAAAGGTCAGTGTGGCAAAACAAGCTAAACAAAGGGAAAATGTCATCCTTGGTTCTCCTCAGAGCCAACATTAGGGTAGTGGAAATTCTTCAGTGTTCCGTGGGCCTAGAGAAGGTCGCCGATGGTAGGTAGGACACAGACAGACCGTGACTGCCAGGCTCAGGAGGCAACCCCAGACACATGAATGTCACTCAGAAGCTGTGGACTGGGCTATCCACGAGGGACACGAGGAGCACAGATCTCCAACCTGGGGCTGCTACAAAGTGGTAGGCAATCCCATGCCTGCAGCTTATGACAGTGACACCTGACAGTCTGAAGCTAGACCACCAGCACCAGAGGCCAATGGGGGAGGACACCGGCAACAGAAGCCAGTGAAGAGTCAACAGAATCCAACAGAGGATAAAAACACAACCCCTGTAAAAAGCCAACATGACCATTCTCATCCCAGGGGGCAGGGGCACCAGTACCCAGATTTAGACGAGATGAACAATACCACGACAGAGACCTGTGAAAGACAGGTCATCGGACCACAAGCCAATCTGAGCCCTTGTTCATAGGTGACAATAAATATTACTTGACTGAAACTTACTCTGTACCAGTCCCGGAGCTTAACGGCGGCCTAGGCTGTGTAAACAGAGTAGACACTTTAAACGCATGCCAAGGCCATGCTTAGTAATAATTACGTGCATGTTAAAAGCATTAGGAAAACACATGTTTAGACTTCTTTATTGAATATCTAAATAATTATGGGTCATAGGAAGGGTACTCCCAAAGCTCAGATGACCTTTTGAAGAACTAAGTTGAATTCTGCCCTTTACTTTCTGAGGACACATATTGGCTGCTTTATTTATGTTTCTCTCATAAGGGAAGACCTGGCAGGGTCAAGGGCAGCATCCCCTGGGCAAGCCCCATCCTCCTCACAGCAGCCTTGCAAGGAAACCTGTATTATTCCCAGGATCATAAGCACCCTTTTAAAAAATTACGCAAGGATATACAAGCAGTAAGTGTGAAAGCCCAAATCTGAACCCAGATCCTTCCCTTTGCACACTCCCCCAACTGCGTATTGGAGGCCACGAGTGTTCAAAGGTCCCACTCACAAGCCATCTGGTTCTCACTTATGCACTCTTACGTGTAGGCCTTCCTTGCAGAGGACTCTGGAAGTCAGCAGCTTCTTCCTCAGGGGGGAGCACGTGATAACACAGTGACTGTTCCACACCAAGCATGAACTCTAGAAGAAAGCAATTTTTCATCTAAAACCGTATGGTACCCTATATTGGTTGAAAACAATAAGATAAGGTTAACTAACCCCTCCTCATCTTTTGTGAAGGCAGCATGGGGTCAAGTGGAGAGATTTACAAAAAAAACACTTTTTACTTGAAATGAACTTGGGGGCGCCTAGGTGGCTCAGTCGGTTAAGCATCTGACTCTTGATTTTGGCTCGGGTCATGATCCCACAGCTCGTGGGATCAAGCCCCGTGTGGGGCTCTGTGCCTGCCTGGAATTCTTTCTCTTCCTCTCTCTCTGACCCCTCCCTCGCTTCCCCACTTGCACTTTCTCTCTCTCTCTCTCTCTCTCTCTCTCTCTCTCAAAATAAATAAACATTAAAAAAATAATTAAAAAAGAACTTGGCATCGCTGACCCTAAAGAATCCCAAACAGTATGCTCTGGAGGAGAAAGCAAAAGCCACTTGGCTTTGTGGGAAGGGTTCTTGGCTTTCCTTGAATCCCAAGGTAGATTTGTGAGGCACAGAGGGACACAGTAGAACAGGGTCCAATTCCAGCTCCACCCAGCCTTACGCTGCGTTGTTCTGTCTCCCAAAGCTCCTCCAAGCCCCAAAGGAAGAAAAAAGTATATGAAAAGGGCAAAAGCAATGCGCTGGCCATGTGGAGGGTCCTCACGCTGCAGCCGTGTCTGGGACAGCATGGCCCCACCCTCCCCGGAGCGGGTATGTGTTGATCACAGGATCACAGGCTGTCCAGAGAGCCCTCTGTGGGTCCAGCCAGGTGCTCTTCTCAGCGCTGTGCGACAGAGCCATCGTGCTGTTGTGTAGAACTGTCAGAATTCATACAAAAGAGGGAGTTAACTATCACCCTCTCCTGCTTCGAGCTAGGACAGCCTAACCTTGGAGGAACAAAATAAGAACATTCTCTGTATCAGCTTAAAAACATCCTCATAAACCACTTTTCAGGAAAGTGGTACAGAGTCGGAACAGATCATTGGTATAACTGGTGTATTAGGTGATTTCAGAAAAATAACTGTAACATCATTGCTAATGGCCCTGTACAAGTGGAGAGAAGGGCTTGGAGGCACGTCTACCAGGTCCTGTCCGGGGAAGGGGAGACGGCAGAGGCTCAGGGCTCCCCCCCGGCCTCTGGGGGACCAATTCTGGCTCTCCTGTGGAGAGTCTGCTGATGGCATTACAGGATTTCACGCAGGGCCTGCAGGGCCCAAAGATTTCTGCCTCACGATCTTCTTTGTAAACATAATAGATTGGCTTTGTAAACATAACTCTGAAGGATGGTGTTTATAGGACTTCCTTTAAAAATCCTTCAAGGATATATCAACAACCAGTGAGCCGAGAAAATTTTAGAGAGTCTTTGTTCGCACGGTATCTTCTCACCAGTGGGTTTGATCTGCATTTGTATAGCCAGGGGCCCCTTCTCTATTCAGGGCAAAAGCCTCAGAAAACTGTCAGAGAAAAATCTTACAGCAAAATACCCTGTGCTATTTTCAAAAGCAGATCATTTTAGGGATGCCGCGTCTTCGAGGTTTCCCTGCGGTGAAATACACAATCCAGGGTCTTTGAGGGGGGAGAGCTTGATATAGAGGAACAGGTCCTCTGCCAGCACCCCCAGATCTATTTGCTAAGTAGTCTTGTCTCTTCGGGGGTTCATGGGAGCATCTCAATCAGGAATGGCAGGGACAGCTTACTCACCTCTGGAGCCCCAGCACCTGGCACTGTGCCTGACATATAGTAGGTTCTAGCAGAAAATAAATGAAGGAATAAATGGACACGTAAACTAAATGGGGATGATAAATAAAGGTCCTGCCAACCTCACGGGGTGACCACGAGCATCAGGAAGCAGGATAAGCCTACATTCATCATTGCACCTTCCGGGCAACCCCTACAGACCTACCCCTCCCTTCTGAAATCAGTTCTGTATTACGACCTACACATTGATGGAGTCTGCCTTTGTTCAGAGACTCGATGTTTTTGGAGGGCAAGGACTGGCGGTGTTTTTCTCTGTGTCCTCATGCCAGATACAGATGCTCAGGGGTGTTGCTGAGAATGCACCCCGGAAAACATCTCTCTGAGCCCTGCTCCTGGTGGTCAATCCTCGGGCCCCTTGGAATCTAGGGCATCAGTGGAAACTGACATGCCCCTGAGCAACAGGGTGAAAAATTAAGTTAACTGTCTTCATTAGGAAATGTCAGATGCAGGAAGGAGAAAATGTGGAGCAGGAACAGTGGGTCCAAGGGGCATGTATGATGAGGCCCCAAAGTTGGGGGGGGGGGCGATGCCGCGGAATTGCAATGCCACAGAAGCTGAAGCTGATTGGCCCGGGGAGGGGGCGGAGGGGACCGGGCGGCCAGCACCCGGACGTCTCAGCATCGTTAATGCCTATTTCCTTCAACTGCTAAAGAGATCGGTGCTCCCTGGCAGTTAGCAGAGGAGTTTGTCAAGATGAGAAATCTGCTCGGAAACATTTTACATCTTCCACACAATTGGCTCGTTCACAATGTAATTGTGCCAGAAGCGGAGGCACGCAAGCACTCCCCAGGCATCGTGAGGCAGTTTAAACCCAGATCTTGACCACGGTTGCCAAGGCCTCTGCATTGCCGTGATGGCCACAAAAGGAAGATAGTAGCAGGGTGCCCTGGGCCCTGCATCAAAGCGGGAGACACTTAAATATATTGTTCATCATCCATCGGAAAAGGTATTTCCAGTCTCATATTATCTTTCTCAGACGAAAAAAAAGAAGTTCTAGTTTTGAAGGCCTTCGTGATAGGCATGGCCAAATACAAGCATCTTCCAGGACTGGCTAATACATGGCACTTATGTTACCAGCCCTCCCTTCTGCATCCATGGTAGACAGTGCTTGGCAGTGCCAGCAGGCTGAGGCAGCCTCAGAATCCTTCTCAAAACCACGTTTCAGGAAGTCATTCTAATCAAACGATATTCCCGACTGAGATTTGCCACTGCTATCCTAGACACTCCGGAGCCAACCTCATTGGCCCAATCTCCTATCCTACTGCTCCCCAGGTGCAGTTATTTGTTTCCTGCCCTTTCTACTGGTAACAGAAGCGTAATTTACTTCAAGGAACCATCTACCTTCCACACTTGGAGGTTAATAATTCCACCCTGGGTGGCCCAGTCAGTTGAGCGTCCGACTTTGGCTCAGGTCATGATCTCACGACCCATGGTGGGTTCGAGCCCCGCATTGGGCTTTGTGCTGACAGCTCAGAGCCTGGAGGCTGCTTCAGATTCTGTGTCTCCAGCTCTCTCTGCCCTTCCCTCCCCCCAATAAATAAACATTAAAAAAATAAAAATAAAAATAAAAATAAAAATAAAAATAATTGCACCCTTGGGAAGCGGGCACATGAGCTAGGTCTGGTTGATCAGAACACTGAAACCCTCCAGCCACGGACGTTGCACTGGGGATGCTCACAGGTTCTAACCTGGTTCAAGGACATTCAGTCTCAGGACTTCGACCAGAACTACCAGGAAAAGGGAACATTTTTTCCTTGTGCACCGGAGCTCATGAAATTGTAAGCCCTCAGCCACAGGGAGAAAACCAACCCAAAAGTGATACCAAGTCAGAGATCATCACAAAGGAGCGAGAGAAGACACTTGAGTCCCTGTGAGTCATGACATCATTTGTTTCTCTGTCTTCTGGGGTTTTTGTTTGGGTTTGTTTGCAACTTTCCTGTTTTATTTTTTTTTTAATTTGTTTTTAAGTTTGTTTATTTTAAGAGAGACAGAGACAGTGCCAGTGGGAGAGGGAGAGAGAGAGGAGGAGAAGGAGGAGGAGGAGGGGAGAGAGAGAGAGAGAGAGAGAGAGAGAGAGAGAGAGAGAATCCCAAGCAGGCTCCACACTGTCAGCACAGAGCCCAACGCAGGGCTCAAACTCACGAAACCGTGAGATCATGACCTGAGCCCAAACCAAGAGTTGGACGCTTAACAGACTGAGTCACCCAGGCACCCCTGTTTGCAACTTTCAAATACACAACGCAGTATTATTAACTATAGTCACCAAGCTTTACAAAACAGCCTTAGGACTTATTTATTTTATAACTGAAAGTTCATACCTTTCGACTACCTTCATCCATTTCACCATATTCCACCCACCCTATTGTCTTCTGAAAACGTCTTCTGATGTGTTTGCACCTAGATCCTACCTCTGTCTGCACTTTTTCAGTTATATGAAGTGATGAGATACAAGTTGGCTCGAGTTGCATTTCTGTCGCTTGTAACTGAAACAGCCCCAATGGGTATAATTACCTACTTCAATGGGATGCTTTACTTGGCTGGCAACGGACTCCAGCAGGAGCCAGATAATATAAAATTGGCAGGATCTACCCCCGATGAGATAGGTCAAGGCACGTTTGTACGCGGCCAACACCAGGTACTCCCCACATCCGGAAAGTTGGAGCCCAGCTCACACATGTTGTCCTTGGAAGAAGTAGTCATAAAAGGGAAGGTGACAAAGAAGGGACTCTGCAGATGAAGGACATTCACCACTGGTGCCTCAGAGCCGTTCCTGGGTACAACCAAGTCTTCGGGAACTGTTAAGCCTGGCACTGGGGCTTTGATTTGTCAACTCAACCTCCACAGACCCGAGTTGGAAAAGCAATCCCAGGACCTAACCCTCCACAGTGTAGATCTGAACTACTCTCCCCAGCCCACTATTTGAACCATACTTCACGGTCCTCCTCCGGAAGCTCCCCATGCCTGCCCTTCCTTGCTCCTTCCGTCTCCCCCGTATCCATAACTCTCCCTCTCCCTCTGACTCTACAACCGCAGGGTTTGGGATCCCCTTCATTGGTGAAAAGTTCCCACTGAGCTTACCTGGTTCCTTAACAAGGATCTGGACACAAGTCCACACTTTCTAATTCATTCAATCCGCATGTGAAGGCAGATTGGGGTTGCTCTGGGTATCAGGGCTGCTGGCAGATATAGTTGAGTTTGCTGCTGAATCTTTGCTCCCTATTATTAATACTGCCAACATTCTCCCTGTTAGTGGGATATTAAGGGTTAAAATATTAATCAGGAATAATCGTGTATGCGTTATTTATAATTCAGACATTCTGGGTATTATGCCAAGAAAATACACATATTTCAAATGTTAAATCCCTACTTTTTCCAGAGAGCTCACATTTCAGTGATCATACTGAAGGGGACATTTGGGCTCGTTTCTCAGCATGTGCCAACAGAAACTAAACAGTGCAATTTAGCTCCCACTGTTAATAACAGATGCCCCCTTCCGGATGCTTTGTCAAAGTTCTTAACAAACACATGTGTCCTGCTCACTCTTTGGCTCTATAGTTCTTCTGGCTCTCACGGGAACGCATTTCATGCCTAAGAGAAAACACATCAGCAAGAGAAAGACTTCAGCATTTCTAGAAACCAAAACAACTCTAACAAATCCCACGGAGAGTCGTTTCCCTAGACAGCTTTCAAGGAACCTTTGGAAATTGATTAATTGTTAGGCGCTAGTTTCCAGCAGGACATAAGCCATTTAAAAAGGACCAATTGTATCCTTTTTCTGTACTTGGAAACTGCCTTCTCAAGCAAGAACAATTATGACACTATTTCTAGCGTCAACGAGCTTCTCATCCAACTCACGGTATCTTCTTTATCTCCTTCTGAGTTCCATAAGAGCTAGTTCACAGAAATCCTCCTTCTTTCCTCTATCACCGCATCACCTTATTCCCTCAAGTCTGCAAGTGTGCTGCTTGCCAGGTGCTCCGAGCTGGATACTGTCTGTCGGTACTTGTCGCTCTCTCCGCGATGCTAAGTTCTCCCATATGGCACGGAGGCAGAAGGTCACAAACCATATGTCCCAGACTCTCTTGCCAGCATTGTTCCCTTTTCCAATCTTCCAATGAGAAGCAACCCCGAAAGAGCTGGAGGGTGGAAAGAAGCAGAAGCTCTCATCCCTCCCGCAGCAGGCAGGCACGAGGCCGTGGCAGAGACACCACGCAGGAGCCTCTGCAGCAGCTTCTAGAAACTCTCCCGTGAAGCAGAGTGGGAGCAGCTGAGATTGTCAGCAACTGTTTCTTGTGCTCGTGTCTCCCGAACGCACTGAGTTTTGCCTATGGTTACGAGTCTGGGGGCAGTGCAAGGTCGTGGAATCGACCTGGAGGACCCCACACTCCTTTATAGGTGAAGTGCCCAGGTGAGGATATTGTGGAGAGTCCAGACAAGGAAGACTGTCCAGACAGGAGAGGAGGGGTCTCTTCTGTGGAGCAGGAAAGCTGGACACAGGGCAGAGATTTGCTATTCCAGCTTCATCGGAGCTCGTACAAACATCCCCCTGTGACTCTCAGGTCTTGCTCTTCCTCGGCCAGCACTCTGACTTTTCCTTAAGGAACGTGGCCAGGCTATAATGCCCACTTGAGTTATAACAGCACAACCCGCAGGATCCCACCGTGCCTGCAAAGAGATAGGGTCAGAGGTGCAGATCCGCACCGGTTCTTGAGCCATAACCTGTGGTTCGGCTACACGGATGAAGGTTTTGGGGAGGAGTGGGATCAGGGAAGTGGTGGCTATGAGCTATGAGGAGCAGGTTAGGGAGACGAACCTGTCAAAATGAGCAGAGTCTGGACATACCTGTCTTCCATTTGACTCTTTACCCAAGGGCACCTTCTCCAGAGGTGGTCTCAATAACCAAGCAGAGGAGCTCATCCAACCTGGACAAGATGGCTTCTCTCCCCAGCTCCCCACCCCCCAGGGGCTATGTGACTCTCCTAAGCTACGTGGCCAGGACATAGATTGAAGTTATGCCTCGTTTCGACAGCGCAGATCTCTGCTGGCTATGACGATTGCCAGATACCCCACCTGCCAAAATCAGACATGGAAACCACGTTCACAATATGGCATCATTCCCTAGAGAAACGGCCAGACACCTGGTAGCGGTTAGATCATATTGGGACCCTTCTAATGAAGGGTCAGCAATTTGTCCTCACCGGAATGGACTTGCTCTGGATCTGGATTTTTCTTCTTGGTCCCTGATCCTTCTGCTGGACTGTCATCGCTGAACTTACTGAAGGCCTTTGTTACTCTCATAATGTCGTTTCCACATAAGGCTGCTCCTTGCAAAGAAACTCATTTCGGCAGAATGAGTAAGGCGATGGACTTGTGCCCTTGGCATGCACTGCTCTTACCATTTCCCCATTGTGCAGAAACAGCTGACCTTCTAGAATCTCGCAGTGGCCTGTTAAAAACCCAGTTATGGCACCACGTCAAAGACACCGCCGTGCAGAGCCGGGAAGCAACACAATAAAATGCAGCATATGCTGTGAACCAGCAACCAATAAAGGACTCTTTCTCTGACAGCCAACATGTAAACGTGGAAGATCTAAGATGAGACTTGCAAAATTTTTCTTCGCATCTCCGTAACTTAGGCGTCTGCTGATTTCGATGTGTTTGTTCCCAAGGCAGTCATGTGTTCACAGGAGGGAAGCAACAATCATGCCATTGAATTTGAACATGAGATGGCTACCCGGACATTCTGAGCTCCTCCTTCCACTAATCCAACAGGCAAAGGAGAGGGTTACCACACCACATTTAATGATATCTCCTGATTATCAAAGCAGATAGAGCTTCTGTTAAACAATGGAGAGCCGAGAAGACTAGCCGAGAATCCAGAGTATTCTCTAGGGAGCCATCTGGTGATTCCATGCCCAATGGCAAAAGTTACTGAAAAACCACAACAGCTCAGGGCAGTGAGTACCACCAAGGGTACAGACTCTTCAAGAGCAGGGATTTGAGTCATCCCACCAGGTAAAGAACTATGAGCAGCTCAAGGGCTGGATAAAAGGAAGGCAAAGATGCCAAGGGGCATTTAGAATGGATGATGGAAAAAAAATTACAAATACCAACGGTGGTCTCATAACCAGCCGCATGAACAGGGGTTGCAATAACTATGTATATCCCTCTGTAATTATTTATATATTTGTACATTTTTACATTTATATATTTATATTTTACATTTATACATTTTACATTTTACATTTACATATTTTTATTTTACATTTGTATATTTGTACATTTATATATTTGTATAGTTTTACCAATTTTCTTTCCCACCCACCATGCCATTATTATTTTATATGTGTTGCGATGCATATTTAACTTTACAATTTAATCTTTAAATGGTAAGACACTAAAGGAAAATTATGATTGATTGGATGAACCATGAACATCTCTCAGGGCCAGGTATGCTGTGACAGCTATGGCTTTGTTTCTCCTACTTCACGGAAAGAATGAGATCATGTTTGTTCTAAGAGGGAGAGTTGAGTTGTTACTGTGTAGAAGCATGATATGTCTGTTGGCCTTGTTCTTTAAAAGTTTTAACCTGAGTTGGGTGTGTTTGTGGATGCTCAGGAGGCAAAAAGGGGGTGGTGCTGGATGGGAACAGTGGAATTCAGCACCGTTCTTGTCTCTTAACCTCTGCCCTGCAGTAGAAGGCCTCCATGTTTGAGAACCACACTTTTCAAACTCCCTTCAAATATTCTTCCCCTTAAGACTGCCAAGGAGAGTCTGGGAAAGCAAAATAGAGACAAGGCAAATGGGATTCAATTACTGGTAGACGTGAGGTCTTGTCCTCAGCTCCCAAGTAACCCTGAACACAAAGCATGACTTCCTTATCATGATGGATGGATGGATGGAGAGATGGATGGATGGATGGATGGATGGATGGAGAAATGGATGGATGGATGGATGGATGGATGGATGGAGAGATGGATGGATGGAGAGATGGATGGATGGATGGATGGATGGATGGAGAAATGGATGGATGGATGGAGAAATGGATGGATGGATGGATGGATGGATGGAGAGATGGATGGATGGATGGATGGATGGATGGAGAGATGGATGGATGGATGGATGGATGGATGGATGGATGGATAGATGGATGGAGAAATGGATGGATGGATGGAGAAATGGATGGATGGATGGATGGATGGATGGATGGAGAGATGGATGGATGGATGGATGGATGGATGGAGAGATGGATGGATGGATGGATGGATGGATGGAGAGATGGATGGATGGATGGTTGGATGGATTCATGAAAGGAAGTGGAAACAGAAAAAGACACCATATATCCAAGGAATTTGGTGTTTGAAGGAAAATTTGAATAAAAATCAGCACGGATGCATCAGTTGATGGTTCGGGCTTTGTTTTAACTACAAATGAGAGAGCATCTAAAGTAAAAACATTTAAACTCAAAAGAGAAATCAACAAAGAGGAAAAATTCAGTCGTGCTAGAGAGGATGGTGATAACTCTCCATTTACTTCTCAGACTACATGGGAAAATGTGGGCTCCACAGGGAAAGGCAGATTTAGCAAAGAAAGCCCGGAGCCTCCAAGAACAGAGATTTGGGATTTGGGGCGAGATCCAACTACTGGTCTTTAATACACCATCACTGTTTTATATTTTTAATGTTTTTTTTTTAAGTTTACTTATTTTGAGAGAGAAAGAGAGAGAGAGAGAGGGAGCAGGGGAAGGCAGAGGGAGGAAGACGGAACCCCTAGCAGCCTCTGCTCCATCAGCACAGAGCCCAAAGTGGGACTCGATCCCAAGAACCGTGAGATCATGACCTGAGCCAAAACCAAGAGCCAGTTGCTTAACCGACTGAGCCATGCAGGCACCCCCACCATTACTATTTTAGATGCATTTTCGGTGTGGACATGAAAACCTAGGGAAACAGATTTGGGCTCTATAGAAGAAAGAACTTTTGAGCCAGGAGAGATAATCAACCCCAGAAGTGGGAGCCTCTGTCCACTAGAAGCATCTGTGCAGCCCCCAGATGGCCAGATCTGGAAAATACTCCAGAAAGGATCTTTGGCCTGGTTGGGAACCGGATAAGAATTCTCAAACCCTTTCCCAACAATTTCCACATTGCTTTCTCCCCTCCCGGAGTCAATCCGATATTTACAACTGGCAGGGACACAGAGGCTCCCTCGTAGGAACACTTTAGATATGCAGACAGCTAGGAGGGGAGCTATTTTGGGGTGAGGAGCTGGCCCATCCCAGCACCCCTCAACTCACAACACATAAGTAGTCTCTTCCTCTGCGTAAGCAGGAGGGGGTTGATAGAAGAGTGCCTGCTAAATAAAGCAGTCTAATTAATAAAGCAACCGTCAAGTGCCTGCAATGCTAATTTCATCTAGTTGGCTTCTCACACGCGACCTGCATAGGCAACCGTGTCACCAAAAGTAAAGTCATTTCTAAATTATCTGTTAAGAGGAAGACGAGCGCACAAACTTCAGTGAGATTGGTGGGGGGAGGGGGGTGCTGGAGGTGGAAACGGGTATCTGAAATTCAAAGGTTGTGCCTCTGATCTTTCTTTTTCAAAGATAATCTCAGCCCTGCAATGTCCCCTGAGGCTGGGGAACAGCAGTCGGAAGTGACAACTCCCTGCCCCATGCTGGAAACCCTTCTGCAAATTGCATTCAGATTCGAATTCAAAGGTGTCCGGCTGAAGGAACCCTGGAGCAGAGCCAGAGTTTAAATGCCTAACAGCGCTGTTACTTTCTTTGAGCTCCCTGGGTCTCTGGATTTCCAGCCACTAATTCTAAGACCTGAAAGGAAAGGTGATCCTAGCCTAGGCTCTGGTTTCAGACTAGCTCTGGGTTTCAATCCCAGCTGGACTTCTTTTCAGCTGTGTGGACGTAGGCAAATTGCTCAGCATCTCTGACCTTCCGTTCTTCGTTCATAAAGCAGGAACGGCAGTAGTTTGGGCAGAGTTTATGCAAGGATTAGGTGAGATACTAGGGGTCCAGTTATAAACACAGAATGTGTCACATAGCAGGCTGTCACAAAAACATTACTATATCCACTGTCTGACCTTAAATCATTGATAAGTTGAAATCCAAACGTCTATTGTGTTTCCCCCAAGTACTACCATTTCTTCATTCTTTTATCAGTTTTGTTTCTGTTTTTGTTTTTGCTTTTCAGAGAGAAAAAGAGAGAGAGAGAGCATGCAAGCAGGGGAGAGGCTCAGTGTGGAGCCCAATGCAGGGCTTGATCCCACAACCCCGAGAGCATGACCTGAGGCCAAATCAAGAGTCAGACGCTCAACCGACCGAGCCACCCAGGTGCCCCAGAGTTTTCTTCGTTCTTGGCATCCATAAAGTGTTATGATTAATGACTGTGGGCTCATTCATTCATTTCACAAGCATTAACTGGGCACCAAAGATGTGCCGTGGCACACGTGACTCATGCTATGGCTCTAGAGGTAAGTAAGACACATGTCCTGCCCTCAGAGTCTATGTCACATCTTTATCTAGGCCGAGCAGAAAAGTGAAACCACTTTGTTACCGTCGTCAGAGCCACTTGGGGCCCTACCACCTCTGAACTTGTGACTCTCAGCGTCGTCAGGTAGTTGGCCTCTGGCCCCTGAGACAGGGCCATGTCCAAGGATTCCAACGCAGTCAGTGAACACAGCCTAGCAGACTGACGAATGCTTTCCCACCAAACTGACGGCTAAATAGAAGGTGTTTCTGGAACACGTGTGTTACACAGCTTTTCGACAGGGCATGTCCATGGTCACTGAACAATGCTACCGTTCCTTTGGTCCCCAGCCAACAAGCATCTCTTGAGCACCAACTATGCACCAGACACGATGGCCAGCGCTACGAAGACAGAAGACCGATTGATGGTCCCTATGCACGAGGATCTCACAGTCTAAGGAAGCGGACAGACAGGCCCCACGCAGAAGTGGATGGTGCACGGGAGAAGGCTTCCCACGCCCGGTGGGGGCCATTCGAAGAGGCATTGTGGTGACAGTGAGCTGAGCCAAGTTTGGGATGCAGACCGCAATGCAGGATGAAAGGATCCTTAAGGACATAAACCGAGAGGCATAAAACAGGGCAAGACTTTGGAAAGATTCCGTGTGGCTGCTCCAGAGTCTGAACGTAGAGGTGTGGCAAAGGGTGATGCAGAGAAGTAGACCTAAGCGAGACCCCTCACTTCCTCTGGGCGGCCCACATGTGTGCCACTGTGTGAACGGTAATTAAAACAAGGAGAATCTATGTCACTCCTTTTAATATACGGCCCACGAATAAAAGACCTGGGTGACCGTAGCGGGGGAGCCCCACGGTCTCGGTTGAACGCTTCCCTACACGCTGGGGCCCCACCCCCTGGTGCGGGGCAGAGGACTATTGCCCACCCTATGAACTCAGCTTACACCCAAGAAATGTATAATGCCCATGTCATCCACGGTCTCCCCACGGACAGCCCAGCTGTCTCAGCTCTTTCCTGGACCACAATGGTCACCTCTACTCCTGCCAACCCGTGGCCAGCATCCAGTCTTCAGGTCACTCTCCCGGGGTTAGCAACTCTGGGCTCAGAGGCGCCCAGCACCTTGTTCGTTGGTCTGGCCATCATCTGGATTGTCATCACACAGCTTCAGGGAGGGGCAGAATGTAGGGGAACGTGCAGGGGACTTTCTGGCTCTCCCAGAAAGACAGGCTTTCTGGCTCTCTGTCTGGGGACAGAGTCCGGCTCTCCCATGCACTGTCCAGGTGACGTCGATGGGAGGCTAGGCAGGGCCCTTTGTCAATCCAAACCCCGTTTTCCTCACAGGTCACGTGGGAGTATTAATGCTTTCCTGGAGGGCGTGTTGGGAGAGGCCACCACCCTGCAAGCTCCTTGAGACAGGACTTGGTCCGCCTTTCTGCCATGGTTCCAACCCCTGATGATTAGCCGGCAGATGGAAAACAATATTCCGAAATATTTCGGAATAACCGAATAACTGTAAGCAAGTGCCTGAAGGAGGGGAGAGGAGGCTTCGACTTGAACTCTCCCCCCACGACCACTTTGTTCTCATCCAGAGCCAAGAGATGGTGAGACCTTCCTTCCCAAAAGGCCCACCCGGCCCACTCTAACAGAAAACCTTTAGCTCTAAGGAGGGCAGACAGATGAAGCACCAGAAACAACAAACCCGCATCCACCAGCATCAGGGCTTGACCCCGTGCCCACATCAGGCTGCGTCCTTCAGACAAAGTTGTAAGCCTTCGTTTAGCAACTAGATTCAAACACGTCGGGTGAGTGAACAAGTGATTAACTTTAGCCAGGGAAACGCTAGTCGGGTGATTTCACTTCCATGAGAATAAAAAAAAAAAAAAAATCACGCATCGCACGTGTCCCAGACCTTCACATACCCTAGCTCACGAGGGAGACGGCAGACTACCTGTCGATGCCGTCTTGGGCTGACATGGAAACCGAGGCCCGAGGAGGTCAGGCAAGTCATAAGCTGTAGAGCCTGTCGCAGAATCCCACACCTGCTCCCAGAGTCGCTCTTCCCTCCCTGCGCACTGAGCTGCCCCACCCGCAGCCCTGCCATAATCCGGGCATCGTCTATTTTGAGCCCATCCGGAAAGAAAATAGCATCATTCTAGGGTCATGGTTCGGCATATCATGTAGATACCGCTTTTCCCTCTTCCCCTTTAAAAGCCGCGCCAGGATGGTTTCCTGCCCACTGAAAAGTAGTAGCTCTCTGTTCAATAGGGAATCTTCTGTAGACAAGAGCAAACATTTAAGATGGGGTATTTTTTTTTCCCTGAGAGCAGAGCTAAGCAGAGGACAAGGACGTGCTGTAATCTTCCCCGTTCGTATGCGAGGAGGAGAGCCGGAATCTACATTCTTGTAAACCTGGAGGAGCCAGATAACTGACATTTCTTAATCCGGGGGCTCAAATTTCAACCGAATGTAACTCCTCCATCTTGCCAGACCGATGTGGCAAACCAAAAGTAGCATTACAGGGGCGCCTGCGTGGCTCAGTCGGTTAAGCATCCGACTTCAGCTCAGGTCTTACTCACAGGCTGTGAGTTCAAGCCCCGCGTGGGGCTCTGTACCGACAGCTCAGAGCCTGGAGCCTGCTTCGGATTCTGTGTCTCCCTCTCTCTTTTCCCCTCCCTTGATCTCTCTCTCTCTCTCTCTCTCAAACATAAATAAACATTTAAAAACAGGAACAAAAGTATGATTATGGGATGTAGAAACAGGAAACAGTACAGATTATACCTACATGGCCATGAACGGATACCGAACTGTGCACCCGGATACCGGGAATTATGAATCCAGTGCGACAAGAATGTTTTCTTCCCCCCTGGAGAAATGGATGAGTGACACCAATACCACCGTGACTCAGGAGACACCAGGTGCACCCTGATGTCACGGAAGGAGACACAGACATAAAAAAGCCAGTGTAAACATTCCAGGCCAAGACTGAAGTGAAGGCAGAAAGGTTACCGTTGACAATGCGGATATAAAAATAGCAATCTGCAATGTAATTATAAATAAAACGGTTGTTAACTTTTACAACGCCTATATATATTTATGCAATGTCAAAGCTTGCACACCGCCCATCTTTATATCAACTTTTATATCGGCATTCTGAGAAAAACACCATATTTCCTGGCGCTGCTTTGTAAAATAATAGGCTGTGGTCATAACCATCCTTCAAATGCACAGATCGCACCTCTGCGCGTGTAAATGGCACGTGTGTGTACATAGGCACAAATCACTCACCGGAGACGCCCGATGCGGCCAGAACAGCGTTGCCAGTCTGACCTTTAGCAGAAACAGCATAAAAATATCATCGCTGCAGCTGCCCCCATTTTGGGAAAGTGGAAAAGAAGAAACGGCTGCCCTGAGCACTCCCCGTAGTATCCCTGGGCACGAAGAGTGCCCGGCCCGGCGCCGAGGAGGCTGAATTGAAGTCCAGACCCACCGCCCGCCAGTTTGGCCGTCGTGAAGCGAATCAAGCATTCGCTGTACGTCTCCATTCACAACAGGGATTTGAGTGTACGTGGAAAAGGAAATCCAAACTCCTGGCAGAGGTTTTTGGAGACGCTCCGCCAGAAACTATGCTTCAGGATAAGGGCTATCCCACGCAAAGAGGTAACCCGAGAAAGTGGCTCCGTGATTCCAAGGATGAAATCGTCACCATCATTTGAAGACGGTAAGGGTCACAAGACGCTGCGAGGGAAGCCATCCCAGCTTTGCAGCCACG
The DNA here is from genome assembly GCF_007474595.2 of Lynx canadensis. Taxonomy (NCBI): domain Eukaryota; kingdom Metazoa; phylum Chordata; class Mammalia; order Carnivora; family Felidae; genus Lynx; species Lynx canadensis. The sequence goes on from NC_044310.1 coordinate 115,745,454, forward strand.
GGGCTGGGTTTAAATTCTGACTCCACCGCGGGGCACCTGGGGGGCTCAGTCGGTTGGGCGTCCGACTCCGGCTCAGGGTCACGATCTCGCGGTCCGTGAGTTCGAGCCCCGCGTCGGGCTCTGTGCTGACAACTCGGAGCCTGGAGCCTGCTTCGGATTCTGTGTCTCCCTCTCTCTCTGCCTCTCTCCCCCTCATGCTCTGTCTCTCTCTCTCTGTATCAAAAATAAATAAAAACATTTAAAAATTTTTTTCAAAAATTCTGACTCCACTGCTTACCAGCTATGTGGCTGCGAGCAAGTCGCTTACCCTCTGAGACGCCACGCCATCCTCCTTAAAGTAAGATCAGCAATATCCAGGTAATGACACCGTGAGGAGTAAAACTCCGCGAGTGGCGCAATGACCCCGGTGTCGCAGATGACTAATTCTCCTCTTCCTTCCCATCTGGGTTCATTTGTACGCAAGAAAAAAGCCTCATCGTTATCTGCCCGACGCGTCACTCTGTCCTCACTCTGATTTACTCTTCTCCATTAGAAAAGTAACTATGGGGGGCGCCTGGGTGGCTTGGTCGGTTAGGCGTCCAACTTCGGCTCAGGTCACGATCTCGAGGTCCCTGAGTTCAAGCCCCGCTTCGGGCTCTGTGCTGACAGCTCGGAGCCTGGAGCCTGTTTCAGATTCTGTGTCTCCCTCTCTCTGCCCCTCCCCTGTTCATGCTCTGTCTCTCTCTGTGTCAAAAATAAATAAACATTAAAAAAAAAAAATTAGAAAAGTAACTATGAAAACATGGCTTTTGGAGAAGACTTCTCCAGCCAGCCCGGCAAGGAAATGGAGCTAAGAGGAAGCGGCAGGCCTGCCTTCTCCCCCAGCTCCGGGCCCAGAGTGACGAGAGGACACGTCCACAGGACAGACCCAGGTGTGGCAACAAGAAGCACAAGAAGGGCCACGTGGACGTGAACTAGAAGGCTGTGGTGGGAACCGGGGGAGCCTGGACTCACTGTCGGACAAACCCGCCCAGTGGTTAAACTCACAGCCTCTGCCCGCATTCAAATCTGAGCTCCGCCTCTCACTGGTCCCCAAGGAGCTGGATTCTGGTCCAGGTGTGGAAACCACATCTGGCCTCAGACCTAGATAGACTCTGTTCTCCAAAGCTAGGCCTGACCGGAGCTCTGCTTTTGGACTCCTGGGTCGGCCCAGGTTTAAAAAGCTGCATGTTGGGGCACCTGGGCAGCTCAGTCGATTAAACGTGAGACTTCGGCCCAGTCATGATCTCACAGTTCATGAGTTTGAGCCCTGGGTCGGGCTCTGGGCTGACAGCTCAGAGACTGGAGCCTGCTTCGGGATTTTGTGTCTCTTTCTCTCTTCCCCTCCCCTACCCATGCTCTGTTTCTCCCTCTTTCTCTCTCAAAAATAAATAATTAAAAAAAATTAAAAAAAAAAAAAAGCTGCATGAGCACTTTCAACGATAGCCAAATTATGGAAAGAGCCTAAATGTCCATCAACTGATGAATGGATAAAGAAATTGTGGTTTATATACACAATGGAATACTACTTGACAATGAGAAAGAATGAAATCTGGCCTTTTGTAGCAATGTGGATGGAACTGGAGAGTGTTATGCTAAGTGAAATAAGTCATACAGAGAAAGACAGATACCATGTTTTCACTCTTATGTAGATCCTGAGAAACTTAACAGAAGACCATGGGGGAGGGGAATGGAAAAAAAGTTAGAGAGGGAGAGAGGCAAACCGTAAGAGACTCTGAAAGACTGAGAATAAACTGAGGGTTGATGGGGGGCGGAAGGGAGGGGAAAGTGGGTGATGGGCATTGAGGAGGGCACCTATTAGATGAACACTGAGTGTTGTTCTGGGTGTTGTTTCCACACTGGGTGGAAACTAATTTACCAATAAATTTCATAATAAAAAATAATAAATTAAATAAAAATAAAAAATAAAAAAAAAAAAGCTGCATGTCATTTTTCTTTTGACCGTGGAATACTCTAAACACTTAAAAATAAACAATTAGGGGGCACCTGGGTGGCTCAGTCGGTTAGGCATCCAACCTCAGCTCAGGTCGTGATCTCGTGGTTTGTGGGTTCGGGTCCATGTCGGGCTCTGTCCTGACAGCTCGGAACCTGGAGCCTGCTTGGGATTCTGTGTCTCCCTCTCTCTCTGTCCCTCCCCAGCTCATGCTCTGCCTCTCTCTGTCTCTCAAAAATAAATAAACGTTAAAAAAAATTTCAAACAAAGCCTTGAAACACTCTTCAGGGTAAAGGCTATGATAAGATCAGCCCTCATCCAAATTCCAGCACGCAGGGAAATAAGTTTCTTTATGTGGCAAATACATTTGTGCATGGTACCTAATACACACATGGTCAACATCTCAGCAAGTTTCCATGGGAAAAAAAAAAAATGCCCTGATGGTGTTTTCCCATTACTAAGGATTGCTCTATAGCCTATGCCTAACAAAAACATCATTTCAGGAGAGACGGTATAGGCAGGAAGCCTTGCAACTAACACAAGTGATTGTCACATGTTGTCCTCTCCCCCTCTTCCCACCGGGGTCTCATCCCAAGCGTCCACGCGCACACAAGCGCGCACACGCCTTACACACGCTGCCGGGACAAGACCCCAGTCTCATCAGCTAAGGCAGACCTGGTGGCAGTGAGATTCCAAGGTTACTGTGGAGCAGGGACCCCGCGCTCTGCAGAATCATTACTCGTGTTGTGATGCCCAAGAACGACAGTGCGGCTAAACACATAATGTATTCTAGTTTTCACCAAGACTTTGTTCTTTTAGAGCAGTTCCCAGCGAAACTGAGAGGGAGGCACAGAGGTTTGCCGTAAACCCCCTGCCCCTGCACAGACATAGGCTCCCCCATTATCAACATCCGCCGCCAGGCAGTGCATTTGTTACAACCAACGAGCCTGCGTGGACCCGTCGTTATCAAAGTCCATAGTTTACGCAAGGGTTCCCTCTTGGTGCTGTTCATCCTATAGCTCTGGACAGATGTATGAAAACACATATCCATCATTATGGTGTCGTTCATATTTTCACTGCCCTCTGAATGCTCTGCACTCCACCTGTCATCTCCCCACCCCACTCTTCCTCGCCTCCAGAAAACTCCTGGCAACCACTGATCTTGTTACTGTCTCCACAGTTAGGCTGTATTCTACTTTAAAATATGTACGGATTCAAACAGGCAACACTAAAAGGCCTGAAGACAGCAAAGGAAGACCACGGACAGATTTCCTATGTTTCCGTCCATTGAGATTCGACTCAAGCAAAAAAAAAAAAAAAAAAAAATGGGTGGTTCGTGGGCCCTAGTGTGTTTGGAGTGGCTCTTGAGTCTTTGCTGTGTGCCTCCACCTTCTGGGCAGGGTAGCGTGGCAGAGGGCCCTGGGCAATGCCACCTCGAGCACAGGCCTCCAGCTCCTAGCCTTCACGGCTCCCCTCTCCTCAAGGCCAGCATCCCAAGCACTCCTGTGCTCTCTTCCTTTGGACCTAGAAACTCAGCCTACTTTCTCCCCCTCCCCCCATCGTAGTTGCTAGAATTAGAATAGAGAAGAGGTCGCAGCCTTCACTCTCTGCCCCCTGGGGTCGCCACCCCCCAGCGTGCTGAGACCAGCCTGAAAATCTCCCAGCTCCCTTGCTGTTCCCCAAAACAAACTAGAATCCTAAATACTAAGAGAAGGCAGGTTATCAAAATCACCAAGAGGGACGAAAACTCGGGACTTCTGCCTTCTGCTTCCATTTTGGAGGGAATGTCCTACTAATCTTCCCATTCTTCGGACCCCATCTTCAATGGAGCACCATGGAGTCTTCCCAATGACCATGATCCAAGCTCGAGTTGTCAGTGTCAACTATTTATCATCTACCCTGTGGCAAACAGGGTGCTGGAATTTTACAGATGCCATCTCATCTAGTCCTTACGACAATGTTGTGAATTACTTCTATTTGACAGATAAGGAAACTGAGGCCCAGAGAGGTTAAGGGACTTACCCCCAGATCACCGGGCAACACAGTTCAGCTTGACCTTCGACTCTGCTTTCCTGCCTGGAGACACAGGTCAGGGCCCTGGATGAGCCCTTGGCTCAAGTTTATCTCTCCGGCAGCCCCAACTTGGGTGACATCTGTACCCCTGAGACTCTGTCTCACTCAGGAATGCTAACTTCAGGCACAGCTTTGTGGAGCCATCACTATGGCCCCATCCAGAGGTAGCCAAGGCTGCCAAGCCCACCTGTCCCGCCTCAGCCACTTCCACAGGCTTTTAGTCGATTAATCCACACTAACAGTGTTCAATCATTTAATCTCCCGGTTTCTTTAGCTCCTTCGCTGAAGTATGGAGACAAGAAGGCTCTCTCTATCTCCTTCACAGCACAGCTATCAGGCTCAAACAGAGAGGGCGTGTGGAAATGATTGAAAGTATAATGCAACAGACTATTAAAGTGGGAGTTTCAGAGGAGACAGCAACATGCTATCGATGCCAAAATCGAGGCGTAATACAGACATCAGTGTGACATTTCAAATATGATGATGGGAACGAACTAAATGATCAACTGTCAGTGAAGATATTTAAAAATAGAACAAATATTAAGAAATTTATTTCTTTCTCCTAGAAATACCATATGACCCAGTAATTCCACTCCTGGATATTGACTCAAACACAAAAACACTAATTCGGAAAGATATAGGCACCCCTATGCTTATAGCACCATCATTTACAGTAGCCAAGATATGGAAGCAATTCAAGTGTCCATTGATGGATGGATGGTTGGATGGATGGACGGATGGATGGATGGACAAAGAAGATGTGATAGATATATATATAAATATGTACATATGTATACACGCACACCCACGCACACATGCACACACACACACACACACACACACTGGAATATTACTCAGCCACAAAAAAGTAAAAGATCTTGCCATCTGCAACAACATGGATGGACCTCAAGGCCATTATGCTAAGTGAAATAAGTCAGGCAGAGAAAGAAACTTACCATGCAATTTCACTGGTATGCGGAATCTAAAACTCAAAACCAACAAATAAGCGAACGAAAAACAGAATCAGACCCAGAAAGAAATACAGAGAACAAACCGATGGTTGACAAAGGGAAGGGGTGGGGCAGGGGCAAAACGGGGGAAGGAGAGTCAGAGACGCAGGTTTCCGGTCATGGATCGAATAGGTCAAGGGAATTAAAGATACAGTGTAGGGAATAAAGTCAATGACATTGCAGTATCACTGTATGATAGCTATATTTGTGGTAAGCACAGCACAATGCATAGACTTATTCAAACACTACGTTGTACACGGGAAACTAATGTCACGTTGTGGGTCAACTATACGTCAATTTAAAAAAAAAAAAGAAAACAATTAATTTTTTGAAGGAATATTCCTTTAGAGACGGTCACTGGGAGCTGGGAGTATCCACCAGCCCCATAGGAGAGAGATGGAGGGGTGCTACCCACTGACCCCAACTGTTGAGAGACTTTGACATGCACTCCTCACAGAGCAGGAGCACAGCAAATTCACCCTGCTTCCTGCGCGAGAAAGCCAAAGCTGTGGCGACAGAATTCAGTCCTACGTCTGGCAATTAAGTGCCGAGCAAAAAGCAGATCAAAGCAAGGGAAGCCTGCGGGCTGGAGATGAACCCATGATAGAAATGTTGACTGAGGGTTGCCCTAAATGCATCCCGCCAGGGTGGGGGCCTCAGCCTGGAGACGTGGACAGACAGAAGCAGAAGCTAAGGAGTGAATGGGTCATCCTCATAAAAGAGAAGACTTCCTGTGAAAGAGGGCCCAGCAGGGAGTCAGCAGAGAATCCATAAAAGCACCCGCGAGAGTGCCATGAGCACCTGCCAGGCCAAGAGAGGACGGAGCCGGCTCACTGCAGCATTAGGTGAATAAGGCCATCCCCATCCCTGTCCCCCTCCTCCACCCACTTCCACACTGGTGGGATCAGACTCAGCGACTGGAAGGTGGGTGAAGGGACTGAGGACGAGAGCCAGGCCCAGGGCAGGTGACCCACCCCCTTCCCAGCAGGTGAATGTCCCACCTGCCGGGCACTCAGTGGGCCGGAGGTGAGGACCCCACACTTAAATGAGGATTGGGACGTTCACTCACATATCGCACTGGACCCGTTGCTTGTTCGTTGAGGCTGTGTCCGTGACTTAACGTGACTGAGGGCCTGGTATCACCTGAGGGACCACAAAAGCCCTGAGACCTGCCCACGTTTTCACCCTCCTCTGCAGATTTAAAGGAATAAGAAGAGATAAAAAAAATAATAATAAAGTTGCTTTCATGATGATGCCTCATTATTCCTGCTTACTTAATGGCAGTTACAACGTGCTGCTTCCTGCCCCAGTGGACGCCACTATTCTGTCCACTTCTCTTACTGCAGCCAAAGTCATGTGTGCAACATATGAAGCCAATCTATCTCTTTCTGTTGAAAACCCTTCTGTGGACCCCTACTGCCTTCCGCATAAAGTCCAAACTCTTTACCTGGCTTATAAGATTTGGGGGGACCTGGCCCAGCCCCTCTCTCCAGCCTCATCTGTCCTCACTCCGTTCCCTCCCCCACCCTTGTACGGAAACACATGCCCCATCCGTTACGAGAATAACCGTGCTGCCTTCTTCTCCTGGTATTTGTTCTCGTATTCAGAAGCCAAATTCGAGAGTTACTCATCCACTGGGACCAGGCGGGTGTTCTTTGAGACATGAGACAGTCTGGGTTTTCTTTGTTGTTTAGTCCTGAAAGCCTTAACCTCCAAGTTGCCATTTTTGAACAAAAAGTAACCGGTTCCCTGAAACAAGCCTGTGAATGCGGCACTCACAGATCGGGGAGGGGGAGGGGAGGGCCGCTTCACCCCATCTTTTGCCCGTCTCACTATTCAGGTCTCAGCCCAAATATCACCTCCTCCAGGAAGGCTGCCTTGACATCCCTGCCTTGATACTGGGCTAAGTTGTCTTCAACACAGTTTCATAGCACAGTCCCATTGCCGCACACGCTTATCACACTGTGTTGACCCGGCACGTGTGTCCTTGCTGGACTGTCAGCTCCTGGAAGGCAGGGCCGTGTCCTGTTCACAGCTCTGGCTTTGGTGCCAATTACTCAACCTTCCAAAATGTGTCCGTGTACTGGGAGAGTAATAGTCTATCCCTCAGGGAGTTATTATTACAAAACGAGAAAATGAGTGCAAAGCACTTAGCATGTAGGCAAAACTTAATAAAGGTCAGCTATTTATTTTTAACTATTACTCAATATATTGTTGTTGGCTAGAAGAATCAATGGAAAGACTGGCATCACCACTCCAATATGGCATATACATGTCCCGACCGGGGACAGCCTGTGGGTAGAGGCGAGGTGCTGACATCATGACCCATCAAGGTCCTTCCTACCCCGATCACAAATGCCATCAAGGCCGGAAAATTTACCTCCAGGAAGCAGTGGTCTGCCCCCAGAGATTGATGGGAGATGGGACATGTCAGCAGTGAAACTCCATTTTGAATTAACTAGAAAGAGTTGTCACATGTCATCAGTGACATGTGTGGCATGTGTGCACGCAGGCATGTAAGAAGGTCTTCAGACAAACCCGTGTTATTGCGGAGCCTGGTGACCAGCAAAGCACTGTTCTGGTTCTTCACTTCGACCGATATCCATTCCTGAAACTCACTAACGTTGCCCCAGAATGAAGCCGTTTACCAAGGGAGGCTTATTTTCTGCCCCCTGTCCTGTCTCTCTTCCGGCTTTTGTCTTCCGGTGTGACCCACTCGGTGGGCAGTGACTCCCAACCTCTGACAGGTTGTCCTCTGCCCCGAAAGGAGGGCTCACCAACCCCCTCGCTGATGGTAACGGTGGAAGACGGGTGGCTTGAGTGGTCCTGCTAATGACGGCAGGACAAAATCATCAAGCTTCAGAAACAAGATGGGAGTTCCTGGATGAGACCCAGCTTGGGATGCTGGGTCTCACCAGCACAGAAAGAAACCCACGTGAGGGGATGGGTGGAAAGAGCATTGTTTTGTGACCTAAATCCTATCATCGCCGGACAGGTTGCCAAGGGTGCACAGGAACATACACTGAAGCCCCCATCTAACCAGCAATGAGCAAACATAGGAAACACAAAATCATGCCTGGCATTTCATCAGCCACAACTGAGTGTGACAACAGGCTGTTTCGTGTGACGGTCTTATTTCATTTGATGGTCGTGACCAGCCTGCACAATCAGGAGGATCACCACCCCCATTTTGCTGTTGAGGAAACTGAGGCCGAAAAAGGTAAGCCCAAAGCCAATGAGCTGATAAGTGACAGCTCAGGGACCCCACGCCCATCTTCTCCCATCAGAACACCGTGCATTCGGGTCCCGGAGGAGGAAGAGCTCAGAACAAAATTGCATCCTCCAAGGGCATCAGAATTACTTATTATATGAATGACACAGGCATGATGAGTTATCAGAGTGTCTGGGGTATTCTCTACTTCCGAAGCTGAATACTAATGACGATGTTCACGTCTCCAGAACCCTGTCAGAAGCCAAGTTCATCCCAGCACTGGGACTGGACCATGGGACAGTCCAGGTGTTTTAACCTCAAAAGCCCTAACCTCCGATTTGCCATCCTTATACAAACTGACGTTCTTCTATTGGAACAAGCTGGAAAAGCCCTGGTAAAGCTGTTACTCCGTGGTAGGGCAGGGTGGTGCCTCTCCCTGGGCTTGACCCCCTTTCAACACCTCAACCCGGAGACACAAACCAAAGGACTCCTTCCCCTGGTTCGACTTGAGTGCTCCCTGTCCTACCCCTGTGTGGAGCCTACTGCCTGCCTACGGTGAAAAAGGGAGAAAGTCTTGCCCATCTTCGCAGGAAGGTATCCCTTTCTGATTGGGATCCGAGCTGCAAAGAAATGACCAATCCGACAGAAATAAGATCCTACCTGAGGAGGGTCTCAGAATGACCGTCCACATCCATTTCTCCTCTCCCTCCAGCACAGGGGAGGACTTCTCTGCCCTGTGCAGGCAGGCAGGGTCACGATAGACCTGCAGGCTGTGAGCTGAAGCGACATGTGCTGCCAAGAAGCCCGTGACTCTCGGATGGTGCGGCTCAATGGTGACAGAGCCTCCATCATCCTGGACCCATGAGACACTGTGGGGAGCAGGGCCTTCTCGTGGACAGAGTACACACGTAGAGTGAGAGATAAGCAAAAGTTCATCATGTTAAGCTTAAGCACCAAGATGTGGGGCTGTTTGTTACCACATCGTAGCCTAGCCTGCCTTAACCAACACGTTCCCAGTGCGAGACACATTCTCCCAGGTTGCAGCAGAGCTCAGAGACGTTCCTGCGTTGCCGTGCCACGTTCACCGTCATAGGAGCTACACGAACAACTTGTAGTATCAGTCGAGACAGTAGGTGACCCAGGTTTATCATGCTTTGGTAGAGGTAGCATATGGCAAGTTACAATCACAGGTAAATAGGGAGAGCAGAGAATAAGTTGTGTCCTTTTTTTTCTCGACGCAGAGCTAACATTTCTCTGTGCACGCATTTAGTCTGTGCTAGATAGGTTAAGCATATTATTTCTAGTTCCACAACATTCCTGCAATAAAAATAGGCATTATAAGGGCGTCTGGGTGGCTCAGTGGGTTGAGCGTCGGACTTCGGCTCAGGTCATGATCTCATGGTTTGTGAGTTGGAGCCCTGCATTGGGCTTTGTGCTGACAGCCCTGAGCCTGGAGCCTGCTTCGGATTCTGTGTCTCCCTCTCTCTCTCTCTGCTCTTTCCCCACTTATACCCTCTCTCTCTCTCTCAAAAATAAATAAAAACATTAAAAAATAAAAATAGACATTATCATCCCCATTTTACCTATTAGGAAACCATGGTTCATGGAGACTGGTTTATTCAAGATCACACATGGAAGTTTGGCTCTAAATACAGACATCTCTGACTCCGCAGTGGAAAAGGTTTTCCACTACATGAAATGAGTCTGCCCATTCAGTATTCTCTGAATAAATGATTAATAGACAGATAGATGGGTGGAATGTATATATAGAGAGATAGATAATAGATTGGATGGGTGAATAGATAGATAGATAGATAGATAGATAGATAGATGATAGAATCTGTTATTCACCATGGTCCCCATCAGTACTGAAGCCCAAGTCCAAAAAAAGAAAGGAAAGGAAAGGAAAGGAAAGGAAAGGAAAGGAAAGGAAAGGAAGAAAGAGAAAGAAAGAAAGAAAGAAAGAAAGAAAGAAAGAAAGAAAGAAAGAAAGAAAAGGAAGAGACAGCTGGGAATCAGGCAGGAAAAAAGACACATTTCTCAAAAAAGAAGAGATTAAAATAGAGGCACACTGAGAGCACAGTGTTGCGGCTTTGAGGGGGCAGGCTCTGCATTTAAGATCCAGGTTTACTCCCACTCATGATTTAGGTGCCTTTGGTAAGTTACTTTACCCTGCTATGCCTCTGTTTCCCTAACTGTCAAATGGCCATAAAACAGCGCCTGCTTCATTGGGTTTCTGTGAAGATTAGGCAACCAGGTATGGGTCCAGGGCATAGAACAAAGGTCTGGCACACAGAGGGCCTCCAGGACTTTCCCTTCTGCTACTTAGACGTGGGCTACGAAAAGCAGAGTAGAACGAGGACCGCCACCACCGCTTAGTGATGCCCTCTGCTCATTGCTCCTAAGTGGCAGGTGATGGGCAGTCCATTTCCGCCCCCTCAGGACTCACCAGAGCCCCTGTTCCTTGGAGAAAAGATGGAGGGTGAGGATACCTTCTCGTGTATGAAAGACAGCCCTGCGCTCCTCATGAACTGAGCCTGTTTTGAATATGAGATGATTCTGTACCCCAAGCACCAGGCGACCCTGAAATCAAGCCCAGCTCTTGGGTCATTGTGCTTCTCCATGCGAAGGCAGGAGACAAGCAGTGCCGGGAGCGTACGCCCCCAGGAGGGTCTGCAGGGCCCCCAGACCTGCTGTGGGGAGGCTGAGGACAGTGCTCTGTGCCCCCTCAGCTTAGCTATAAAGTTTTGCTTTAGACTGTCTCTCAAAAGCACCTCTTAACCTTGATTTTTATGAGCCTCACGGCTGCAAAAAAAAAAAAAAAAAAAAACTGATTCTAATGGTGTAACGATTATAATAATAACGCTTTGAACTATTATTTTGTTATTTATATTATCAGCTGAACCCAGCAGAACATGTTGCAGATGATGAAGCCCTGGCATGTGTGTTAGCAAATCCCATAGCTGCCCTGGGAAATTGGCAGGACGGGCAGAGATAGCTGGGTAACGTCCGTGGTTTATAGACAAGGAGATACACGTACACACAGTCAGACCCTTAAAGTCACGTGACTTGCCCAAGCCAAGCAGCGGCACTAGCTGAGCAGGACAGGAATCTAAGTTCAATGGCATAGCGTCCAAGGTACACTCCCCAGGAACCACAGGGATGCTTTCGTTCCAGACTGGACCGCTGTAGGATCCAGAGGCACCGAGCCCCAGGAGTGCAGGAAATTGCTCTGTGTGGTGCACGGATTTACACATGATAGAGACTCAACAAATCCTTGTACAAACAAATCCTGGGTACGAATGAATGAATTCGTACACCCATGATGCCTTTACATTGGGGGGTGATCCACCCAAAATAAATCTTCGGTGATGTAACAAACGCATCACTCCTCCACCTGTGTAGCCCACAAAGACCCATTTCACATCCCTTTAAAGTGATTTAAAAAACCCCACAAAACAGAGGAATGCCTGGGTGGCTCCGTCGGTTAGGCAGTTAGGCGTCTGACCTTGGTTCAGGTAGGGATCTTGCAGTTCACGGGTTCGAGCCCCCCGTCGGGCTCTGTGCTGACAGCTCGGAGCCTGGAGCCTGCTTCGGATTCTGTGTCTCCCTCTCTCTCTCTCTCTGCTCCTCCCCTGCTCATGCTGTCACTTTCTGCCTCAAAAATAAGTAAACATTAAAAACCTATTTTTTTTTATTTCAAATAATAAAAAGACCATTTCCTGGATCGAACGTGACTCATTCGGAATTTTATACGCATGTTAGTTGCTTTTAAAAATTTATCATGAGTTGGGGTACCTGGGTGACTCAGTCAGTTAAGAATCTGACTGTCCGCTTCGGCTTAAGTCGTGATCTCACGGTTCATAAGACAGAGCCCCATCTCAGGCTCTGTGCTGTCAGTCCAGAGCCTGCTTGGAATTCTCTCTCTCTCCCTTTGTCCTTCCCCTACTCATGCACACATGTGCTCTCTCTCTCTCAAAATAAATAAAAATAAAAACAGAAAAAATATATATCATGAGTTACTTCTCGGCCTTTCCCTTCCACAGCCCCTTCAAAAAAGAAGGGATTGGGAGGTTGGTCCCCAAATTCACTGCCCCAAACAGTTTTCCGATCGCTGCTCCATAAATTCAGTTTCTGGTGAAAACAATATGCCAAACTGGCCACGAGTGAATCCCTGTGGGTCAGAGGAGGTGCCACGAAGCAGTCTGCTGCAGACACAAAATTTCTTTGTGCTCTACTGTTTTATCTTTTAATAATTCATGCTGATTTCACATTTCAGGGCCTAATGTACCCACTTGTTTAATATAAAAATAATGATATAAAATACTTAGCAGTTAAATTACCTGACTTTCTCTGCCCTCACCCTGGAAAAAAATCAAATCCAACCGAATCTCCGAGAAGACTTGTTTTTGCCATTGCCCCCCCTCCAGAAGGGTGTGGCACCCAAATGTAAGTAGCACAAATTTAGGGAGCCACGCCTACCTCCGCGTGTGGCCCCAGCCTCAGCTATGCTCTGAATTCACCCAGCCCAGCCTCATTTCTCATCCCTCCAAGCTTTTTACACCACAGTTGAACCAAATCAAGCTTCTCACACCTTCCTGTCCACCGGCTAGTGAGGCGGGCAACCACGGATCCGCCACAGAACTGGGTAGCAGGGCGCTGGACCACCGGGCTGAACTCAGAGGATGTTCACTGCTCAGCCCGTCCAGAAGTCCCCTCCTCATCTAAATGGTGCCGTTGTCATACTTAATCTTCGGTTTGCATATCAACAGCAGACTCCCAGTGGCTTTGTGCCTTCTCTGAGGAAGAACTGGGGGCCTCTGGAAGCTTCCAAGCCCCTGCCATCAGGGGTCAGCCTGCACCTGCTGCCTGGTCCCCTGATGTGAACCTGGGTTACCATCACGGGCATCCTGCAAGCCTTCCTGATGCTTACATTTAAGCCCTATCAAAGCAAAAATGAACATTTTGCATTATCATTCATTTTTTCCATTATAAAAGTAATACATGCTGGTCGTAGGACATTAAAAAATATAAGACTATGACAATCACCTGCTGTCCAACCACACAGAGGCAATTAACATTTTGCTACTTTTCCCCCAGACTTTCTTCGCCATATAACTTTTACTAAGCCTTAATCATAAGGTAAGTATATTTTATACACTCCCCCCCTTTAGTGCCACTTTACAGTATTAGCATTTTTTCCATTATTTCTAATTATTTCTGAACACAAACAATAATTGCTTTCTCATTTCTAAGCCCAAAATGGGAGTGCGCAAAAAGTAGTACTAAGTATTACTGAGTTACTAAGATGCTCAAACAATTTTTCATGACTGCCAAGGAAACCTAGAAAAGACTTCCCTAAGCGAGTCCCTTTCTCTGCCTCCAGGAAGAGTTTCCTGGCGTGGGTCATCTTTGCACTGAGATGACCTTCATCCCCTGAAGGTCACCCCTGGCCATTCCTGAAGCATAGAATGAGGATTCCATCTTCTCTTCTTATAGGTTCCCTAGCCCAGGTACTAATTATTTAAGCAGTTGTATTGATTCTTCCTGAGTCTTTGAGCTTGTATGGGTTTCTTCGACTACAGAGACTCCCAAAGACCTCATACTATCCTCAGAATATACTGCAAGTCTGCCCAGGCCATTTTCAGCAAAATCTGACATTAACAATGACTGCTCAGCTTGGACTCCCTGGGAAATAAGAATCCTTTTTCTCTATTGTGCAAGAGTTATTATTTCCCACGATGCCGTCGAAAGATCTTGGGGATAAGACTCAAGAAGCCACGGGTCGAAGCTTCGTTGCTGTTGTCTGATCTCAGTTAAATCCAAACAGGAGAGGCAACAGAGAGAAAGAGATTGATGATGGTGATGATGGCGGCAGCAATGAAAACCTGTCAACGTCCTCGGGCCAAAACGACCAGGAACACACCTGTAGTTGAACAAAGCAGGGCCTAGTGACTCATTGCAACAAGGGAGAATGCACACCAAAGGACATGTCAGGAAGGGGATGGTAAAAAGGATTCATAATAGGTTTTGAGCTTTTGTGAGGAGATTTGGAGAAGCATCTGAGACAGAGGGGCTGGGCTTCGATTGGAAACTTTCAGGTCCTCTGTTTCATTAGCTTGACAGTTCCTATCTATAAGGTGGAAAGAACAAATCGAAGCTTATCGGTCAAAAAAGCCGCAGCCGCTTGTAATTGCCAGCATGGGGGACGTTGTATCATTTTTGCGGTTTGGACCGTGTTCTGTTTTTGTCCGTATTCAGACGTGGTTATGAAGTGACTTTGTTTTCGTCTTGCTCTGTCTCGGTCACCGAGGGGTCTTGTCTGCTGTTGGCCTCCTGTGACACTGTTTATGCTCAGAGGAGAACACCCAGGCTTAGCTGTGCGTGCTAGGCCGGCTCCTGCCTTGCAGGGGCTGCTTCTTCTCTTTCTTACCTTATTAAAGAGTTGCTGTTATTGTATTTATATTAAAATAGGGAAACTGAGGCTTAGGTGAGGTAAGAAATTTGCTCAGGCTCGCACAGCTGGAGCGATAGGAATCAAACCCAGATCTGACTCTAAACTCTGTCCCCTGCAGTGATCATTTCTGTGTTATATTCTATTTTTGAATAGGTACCACATGTAAATTAAATTACCTTTCGAACAGGTAATACATGACACACATGTAATTTCAGATTATATACAAAATTCAAAATGTTAGGCAACCTACAACAGAGTGGGGGAAGATATTTGCAAATAATATATCCATAAGTAGTATCCAAAGTATATAAAGAATGCACACAGCTCGACACCAAAAAGACAAATAATCCAACTGAAAATGGCAAAGGACCTGAATACATATTTTTCCAAAGAAGACATACAGGTGGCCAACAGACACATGAAAAGATGCTCAACATTACTAATTCTTCAGGGAAATGCAAATCAAAACCATGATGAGGTATCACCTCACACCTGTCGAAATAGCTGGAATCAAAGGCACCAGAAATAACAAGTGTTGGCAAGGAGGTGGGGAAAAAGGAACAGGCATCCACTGTCGACTGGGATGCAAACTGGTGCAGCCACTGGGAAAAACAGTATGGAGGTTCCTCAAAAAAAATTAAAAATAAGGGGCACCTGGGGGGCTCTGTAGGTTAAGCAGCCAACTTCAGCTCAGGTCACGATCTCACGGTTGGTGAGTTCAAGCCCCGCGTCGGGCTCTGTGCTGACAGCTCAGAGCCTAGAGCCTGTGTCTCCCTCTCTCTCTGCTCCTGCCCCCCATCTCTCTCTCAAAAATAAATAATAAACATTAAAAAACATTTTTAATTAAAAATAAAATCACCATATGATCCAGTAATTCCACTAATGGGTATTACCCCCCAAAATACAAAAACACTAATCTGAAAAGATATACGCACCTCTGTGTCTATTACAGCATTGTTTACAAGAGCCAAGATATAGAAGCAACGCAAATGTCCATTGATGGATGAATGGATAAAGAAGAAGGGGTATATATGTACAATGGAATATTATTCAGCCATAAAAATGAATGAAACCTTGTCATTTGCAACAACATGCATGTACCCAGAGGGTATAATGCTAACTGAAATAAGCCAGTCAAACGAAGACACATACCATATGGTTTCACTCATACGCGGAATTTAAGGAACAAAACAAAGAAAAAAAAGATGCAAACAACAACAACAACAGCCACAAGAAAATACCCCACACTCTTCAACAGAGAGAGTAAGCTGATATTTGCCAGAGGGGAGGTTCAGGGGGGCAGGAGATGGACGAAGTAGGGGAAGGGGATTAAGAGTACCCTGATGGTGATGAGCACTGAGTAATGTACAGAATTGTTGAATCATCGTATCGTATGCCTGCAGCTGATACAACACTGTATGTTAGTTATACTTCAATAAAAGGAAAAAGAAAAAAAGTGTCACAAGAGCGCCCAGTGAAAAGCAAGCCTCTCCCACTCTCAGGCCTGTCCCCCCGCCACCCTCCTCCTCTTTGGGAGACCACATCGTTCCCATTTTTCCCAGGGTCTCTTATTCATGACACTGGCCTTCGTACCATGTGGATGGAGCAAATCCATTTAAAAGGATCACACTGGGTGCCTGGGTGGCTCAGTCGGTTGAGCATCCAACTTTGGCTCAGGTCATGATCTAATGGTTCGTGGGTTCGAGCCCCGCGTCAGGCTCTGCTGACAGCTCGGAGCCTGGAGCCTGCTTTGGATTCTGGGTCTCCCTCGCTCTCTGCCCCTCCCCCACTCACGCTTTTTCTCCCCCCACCATCTCTACAATGTAAATAAACATTTTTTAAAGATTTTTAATTAAAAAATTAAATAAATAAAATGATCACTTTGGGAGAAACAGCCAATGACTTATGACATAGCAAACTGCTTACTCTTCAGCTCTCCCCAAACCTCTTCCAAAAGGTTTCAGCAACTCAACAAACATTGATTAAACACACACTATTTTCCAGACACTGGGCACAGTATTAGACAAGCAAACAATGAACTGAACCAGCCGCTTGTCCTTGAGGGTCTCACGGTAGGGTTAGAGAGGATGACCTTGATGAATCATGGTCAGCGAGCTGTGAGGGACAGTGAGGAAGGCCCAAGGGAAAGACTGATGGAGGAGGAATCTGTCCACCTGGCCCTGAAGGATGACAGGAACTTGCTGGGTGGACAGAGGTGAAAAGATCCAGAGACAGAGAGGTCAGCATGAGGAATCGTGCGGAAGTAGGAAAGGTTGCCAATGGCTCTGGAAGGCGGGGGCACAGGTACTTGGGGCAGGAGGCAGAAGAGGCTGGAAAGGTCACCCAGGGCCATATCATGAGGAGCCTTCCGCGGAAAGCTAGAGAGAACGTTATCAGAGTTCAACGAGATAGACAACGTGGAAAAGATTTGAAAAGTTTCAAACACCTGGCAAATGCGGTGAATTCATGGGTCACTAGTTTTTGTTCCTCTGTTGTTGTTGGTCATCGCTCTTCTCTGAAGATGCTGTTCTAACCGTGGCCTCCACTTGTGTGTGCAGCTATTGAGGGCAAAGATCACAGAGGTCACTGAAAAGAAAGATGGCAACCAACTGCACACTTGACCCTTAATCAGACACTTAGGGCACCCACACCCGAGACTCCAGTATCAAGCGCCACTTGGCATTCTCTCCCGTCCAGGTTCTATCAAAAGCGCTTCTAGGATAAATCATGTTTGAGGAAGAAGGCCTAAGGATCATGTCCTCCTCTCCCACTTCAAAGCATCCGGAGTGTGACCTTTAGAACGAGTCAGACTGCCTGAAATTATATTCCTGAACGGTGTGCTTGAAGGCGCATGTGAATACTCCCCACCCAGCTACGCTTGCTGTCGGCGTTCTTAACTGCCTTTTAACAAGATATCAATGCTCGGACCCCAGAGATCTCATTTACTTGGCCTAGGATCTGCCCAGGCATTATTATCTTTTTTTTTTTTTTTTTTTAATAAAAGGTGGTTCTAAATGTGCAACCAGAGTTGTGTATCACTCCTTTAAAAATGAGTGATTTTTAATCAAGGGACATTAATCAAGGGTCTTTATAGAAATGCCATATCCAAATCAATTCCTCTCTAGATTGTCAAAGTGGGTTGAGGATGTTGTCTGTTATCCATATAGCTGTTCATCCTAAAGACAGATCCATCTAGGACAGAGTCTCATGATGACACAATCTCTGAAACCCATCAAGTTTTTCACCCTGATTTCCAGAAAGCTCCAGGCCAAATTTGACACATCCAAAGTACAGCCGTTGGCATCAGGCAGCTCCACCTACTACCTAGGTAACCTTACACAAGGACTCAATTTACTCATCTATGAAATGGAGGTCATAATATAGACTATCCAGTGTTACAGTTGGAATTAAATGGGAACGAGAATGTACGGAATCGTGTAATACCTGGCACGTACGATCAACGTTTTATCAACAGAAAGCGGTTGGCTTGGCATGTTGATTTGATACGGTTATTCATTTGTAAAATAGAAATTGTATGTGCCATTAAAAGGACTGAGTGCCAAGCCCCAGCACAGACAAAGTGCTCATAAATGTTTATATCCCCCCCAGTAAATAATTCCACTGTCAAAAGCAGCCTTGTTTTCTTTG
The DNA here is from genome assembly GCF_007474595.2 of Lynx canadensis. Lineage (NCBI taxonomy): Eukaryota > Metazoa > Chordata > Mammalia > Carnivora > Felidae > Lynx > Lynx canadensis. Next base: position 115,763,825 of record NC_044310.1, read on the forward strand.
GGGTATCTTCCAAGTCTTCCAAAAGAATATCAAAAGTCGCCATGATACTTTCAACAAGCCTTCACTGAACACGTACTATGTGCTGGATACTGTGTGAAATGATGGAGACAACATGGATAAACCGGATCTCATCACTGCCCAAGGAGCTCAGATCCAGGGGAAAGACAGATGCACAGACACACCACTGCAGGCCAACAGGACAGCGTCCTACAAGCTCCTTTCCGAGCCACCATCCAAAACAGAATCGTGAACCCGATGAGTGGAGGGCCCAATGACAAAGGTTCTCCCTCTCAGTGCACAGATTGGACAGCCGGCCATAAACTGGGGTCTGAGGTCCCACAAGACCCACTTACACAAACACGTCTGTGGTTGAAGTTCAGACTCTTCAATAACCTTTTCCTACTAGTATAAATGGGAACAATACATCAAGATCTTATGTCCATAACTAGCCGTAGTACGCAAGAGCTGATGTGAGCCCGGATATTTCTAAGGCCAGCTTCTTCAGATGAGAGACCCAGAAAGGAGAAGTTATTTACTGACGACCAATTAGTGCCCAAGTTGGCATTTGGATTTGGGTCTCCCGAATCCTACAGCTTTTCTACCCCACCATAGAAAGAAGACAACAAACCTGAGAATGTGGGCATGGAACGGCCAAGTCCAAGCCTTATTTATCATGGAATCCCCATTGCAGTGTTTGATATGAAGTAAAGACTCAGGCAAAGCGGGTATTGGGGGACATGGGAAAGAGTGGTCTTCTGCAGGGAGATGCCAGAGAAGAGACATGTAGGTGTGGGCGTGGGGAAGGTAGAGGGGCTGCAGGAGGAAGAGGAATGAGGGAAGGGGCTCCAAGGAATGTCAGGGAGTCTAATTGCATAATCATACAGTGATCAGGGCCTGCTGGGACCAGGGTGCTCACTGCCCACAAGACAGCTTCCTTTTTATCAAAGTTGTATGTAGGGACCACCATTGTCAACTGAAAGCCCACCACACCATTTGAAGATCCATGCCATGTACAGTTTTTCTTTAATATTTATTTGAGAGAGAGAGAGAGAGAGAGACAGAGCACGAGCAGGGGAGGGGCAGAGACAGAAGGAGACACAGAATCCAAAGCAGGCTCCAGGCTCTGAGCTCTCAGCACCAAGCCCGATCAGGACTCAAACCCATGAGATCATGACCTGAGCCGAAGTCGGACATTTAACCAACTGAGCCACCCAGGTGCCCCACCATGTAAGTTGTAAGGAAAGGTGTCGTGAAAATGTTAAAAAAAAAAAAAAAAAAAAAAAAGTTTTTTAACAGCTCAGAGGCTGGAGCCTGCTTCAGATTCTGGGTCTCCCTCTCTCTGTCCCTCCCCTACTCGTGCTCTGGCTCTCTCTATCTCTCAAAAATAAATAAATGTTTAAAAAATTTTTTTAAAAAAAGAAAAGGTGTCATAAAATGGCACCAACCACAATAGAGCTATTGAATTTTAAAGATTATATCTCAGTTCTAACTATTGGTATACTACAGGAGTCAGCAAACTACAACCCACGGGCCAGATCCAGCCCACCATCTGTTTTTGTAAATAAAGTTTTATTGGAACACAACCATGTCTAATCATGTACATATTGTCCATGACTGCTTTAGCACTACAGCGGTAGAGATGAGTAGTTCCAACAGAGACCATAAGGCCCATAAATCCTACAATTTGTACTACCCACCCTTTAACAAAACCCCTGGTACAGCCCCCCGTGTGATCCTAAGGTGGTACGTTTTCTAATAAGAAAAGGGCACTTGATATCGTCTAAAGCCTTTCTTTTTCTATGAATCCTGATCAGGTCTTCAACTTGTCCCAGATCACAAAGCTTCAACTTGATGGGATACTCAGATATTTGGCAGGAGGGACTTAGCTGCCTGCTACGGGCCCCCATCTTCCTCCTGGTACTTCTCACCTCCTTCCCCAGTGCCCCCCCCCCACCAGAGAAATGCTCACCCACACATACAGGTCCAGCCCAATCATTCCTCACCTTCCTGTAGCCTTCCCCACATTCCCTCATCTGACCCGCTTCATCCCACACACAGTCCTACTGGACAGACCTACCTAATCATTCCTTTAGATGTGTCCTCAAAGCACGCCTCATTCTGTGAGAGCGCCTATCTTTTTATATTGATTGCATAGTTACTTTTACAATATTTATGTGTATCTTCAATCTATAACCTTTGGGAACAGAGCTGTGTTTCATTCGTCACTTGCGTGCCTTAACAGAGTCCCTGGCATGGAGAAAATGATGTGGAAGACAGTTTGAAAGGGAAGAAGTCGCCAATACCATCCTATCAAATTCTCTCACTTCACAAATGAGAAAATGAAGGCTCAATGTCAAAATGGCAGCCAGCAGAGTCATGGCTAAACCCTGCCTCTCTTGAGGGTCTCTCTTCAGAGAGTCCAACACTCCTCCTAGCAGACCACACAGGAATGAGCATGTACATGTAAAACAGCTGTCATTTATGCATGGTGGTCATTATTTTCAAGGTGGCAGCAATGGGGATCTTCTCCATAAGTGACACATTCATCCCCACTCCCAGATAACAAATGGCAGGCCTGGTCTCCTGACAGGGACAGCATCGACAAGAGACAGCATGATACAGCCACCAGAGTGCCTGGTGCACATGATGGACCAGTGGGCTGCAAAATTAAACTCCTCTTTTTAGAAGCCATTTGTGTGTTAAGGAAGAGAATAAATAAGTTAACACCATGGCCAGTTAAAAAATGCACTCAGTCAGAGACTTTGACTCTTTCAAGCTGACAGTGAAAAAATGAGCTTTGTAACTGAAATTGTAACAGAATGAGTTGGGCACCGGTGGGGGCTGGGGGGAGGGCAGGGTGTTCTCGAAGGTGGCATCACGACAGGCGATGCGTAGTCGCCATCAGCGCGTTGGCAACTTTGGCGTTCCTCTGGAAAAACAAGAGAGAGCATTCTGGATTCCGTCATGGGGTCCCAGGGGCACGGAAGTGGTTTGGACTCTGGAATGCAGTGTGGGGACTGGGCCACCATGGAATTATTTCACAATTAATTACCAGGCATAACACCTTCCTTTGCCACATCATATCATCTTCCTGTGTTCCCCGCACCCTCTCACCTGTACCTTATAACCCACCCCCATGAAGGGGTGCCCATATCTTGCTTTCTCTCTTCCTGGTTAAAGGATAGGAGATGAAGTGATATTTACTCTTCGGCTAAGCATTCCTGAGAGCTTTCTCTGTGCCCAGCACTGGGCCAGGAATTAAATGGTGAGTAAGAGAGATAGCTTCTGCCCTCAGGAGCATTCACGTGCAACCCCACTATGCCCCTGTCCGTTCTAAGGGAAGAACTTCAGGACCAGCTGGAGACAGATGTATTTTGAAAGAGGCCCTCAAATTATTCCACACAGGGCCCAGCACTGGAGAGTGGAAAAGGAATGTGTGTTAAAAGCCCAAAGGCCCAGAAGTAAGTGCCAGCCTACGAGCTGAGAGATCTCAGCCAATTCCCTTACGTTGCAGTATCTTCATTGATAAGCGTGGGATAATAACAGCAAGTTTGGGGGGGGGGGGGGCCTGGCTGGCTCAGCCGGTTGAGCGTCCGACTGTTGATTTCGACTCAGGTCATGATCTCATGGTTCGGGCGACTGAGCCCCGCGTCAGGCTCCGAGCTGACCGCTCGGAGCCTGCTTGGGATTCTCTCTCTCTCGCTATCTCTCTCTCTCTCTGCCCACTCCCCCTATAATAACTCCCCCAATAAATAATTTTCTAAATAGCAGGAACTTTGGAGTCGGTGCAGTGGATTAAACAGGCCAGCACGCATTGGTGTTGGCATGGCACCTGGCATGTTCTAGCTGCCCAGCCAGCAGGAAACAGTGGCGCCTTGTTCTGTGGTGCACAAAATGGTGGCAGGGAAGACCGAAAATACCAGATGCCCTTGAATGTCAGTCTGCAAGACTCAGAGGACCCGGACCATGGCCACTAGCCCCTGGCAAGGGCCTGGCACGCAGCAGGTCTATACTCTTTTTGCTCGTTTGTCAGGATGGCACCGGCGTGGAGATGAGCCCGTCAGCCCAGTGGCAGCTTGTGTGTCTAGGGAAGGACGCTGAGATGATCATGAAATGTAATTTAATCCAACACAGACCCTGGAGCCACAGGATTTCCCTCCTGTCCCTGCCCTGTTTAGAGACCCATGGGGCCTCCTCAGGACCCTCCGGGGATAAATCCCCCTCTCGCCATCCATCCTGTCCCCGGCCACCCCTAACTCCTGTGCCTGCTCTCTGTGCACCATGCAAATGGACGGGGTTGGGAATACCATCTTAATAAGCAGGATGGGCTCTTTTGCTGTTCATTTGTTTGGTTGGTGGTTGGTTGGTTGGTTGGTTGGTTTAGGGAGTAAAGCATGATTGGCCAGGCCTCGTGTGCATTTGCACACTTCTTACCTCACTTCTTACCTCTGCTCATTCATATCTGCTGCATCTATCACTTGCCATAGTGCTTCTTCTCATAAATAACTGATAGAATGATAATATCACTTCATCCTGAGCGCTTGTTTTGCACCAAGCACTAGGTCGCTTAACTCTCACGAGAAGCCAGTAAGTAGCTACCGATAAGTAGCTAAGTGACTCTGGAGAGAGAGAGAAACTGAGGCTCAGAGAAGTTAAGTCACTTGCCCAAGTGCACACAGCTACCAAGGAATTAGAGGCATCCAGGCAGTCTGATTCCAGAAATCTCTTACCTCCCAGGCTCTCTGCGTTTCCAGGGAAGAAACTGAGGCTTTGTTGACCTGGAATTATATCCCAAGTCACACGGTTATTGAGTAGTAGAGCTGGAATTCCAACACGGGGCTGCCCCATCCAACCCCACCCCCTTCACACTCCGCTCTTATCTTTCCTTAAGAATCTGGGCCTGACAGACCCAGCCCAGTCAAAAGGCATCCAAAGGACACCCTCCTGTGGACACATGGCCATGTCGCACTTCTACTCTTGGTACCTGGTCCGTGAGGCCGGTGGCTCCCCGTTGGGTAGAATATAGCTTTGGGTTTCTATCTAGGTAATGAGGGGGTGTTCCAGCGGGTTCCACTCAGTCTTCTCTGCCATAATAGTCCTCGTTCCGTGAGCCTGAGGCCAGCATGGAGTTCTGGTCACTACTGACAATGTCTACTCAGATCACACATTCAAGGAGTGGGGAAATAACCATAGAGTGGGTCCATGAGCCGACGGGTGGACCACCGTTCTTTGGGTTCCCCCAGAATTTGCATTCATGAGAGCCAGCACTGCGTAATCCTTGAGAGATCTGGGTATCTCCCTTTTCACTTCTCTGAGCACAGTTACCCTAGTAAAGGGATCTAAGACCCTTTGGGGAATGGCTCAGAGGAAGATTTACCGAATGTATTTGTGGCAGTGCTGTGAGGTCCTTCCTCAAGAGCACCCGGACTTCCCTTCAGTCAAGGGGCTCTAGATCTGTGAGTCGACTTGGGTCTGATAACTGGACAAAACTCTATGACTCTGTGTGAGGGTGACTCAGGTAAGACTTCTAACCAACAGACCTAGACTTTTCTCTATTACATAGATCAAGTGATACTTGAGTCAACTGCCCATCTACTGCTTTCCTGGGGACAACAGCACTGCAAAAGATAACTGCAGGTTGGAATATTCTGGTTAGCAGCTCATCCCTGCTGTTCATTGTGACAATTGCACTCACCTGGTCTCAGGCAGGTGAGCCTGGCTACTTGTTCCCTGCCATTCCAGGATCCTATTGTCCCCACTGAAATCAGGGTGCTTGTCCATTTTTTTTAACGTTTATTTATTTTTGAGACAGAGAGAGACAGAGCATGAACAGGGGAGGGACAGAGAGAGAGGGAGACACAGAATCTGAAACAGGCTCCAGGCTCTGAGCTGTCAGCACAGAGCCCGACGTGGGGCTCAAACTCACGGACCGTGAGATCATGACCTGAGCCGAAGTCGGACGCTTAACCGACCGAGCCACCCAGGCGCCCCAAGGGTACCTGTCCAAATGGCAGCCTTTCTCCCCATCATCCCAGGCCTCCCGAGACCAGACATCACCGAGATTTTCATGGCACCCTGGGCCCTTTCAGAGGACAGAGACGGGGGGAGACTGGAGACAGCATGTGACAAAGCTGCTTCAACATCCCAACCTCCCTAAGTTTTGGATTCCTTCCCCACATCATACCAGGAAAGCTCTGGCTTCTCAACCTCATTTAAAGAGGTGACACTGTGTGTAATTTTATTCAACCAACCAAGCGAACCATTAGATCTACTTCTGCCTGCACAAGCTAATGCATTAAATCTAAAATCTCTAAAAGTGCACCCATATCAATACATTCCTCTCAAGGGGCACATGCACCCCCATGTTTATAGCAGCACTATCAGCAATAGCCAAAGTATGGAAAGAGCCCAAATGTCCAACGATGGATGAATGGATAAAGAAGATGTGGTGTATCTATACAATGGAGTATTACTCGGCAATCAAAAAGAATGAAATCTTGCCATCTGCAACTACGTGGATGGAACTGGAGGGGATTATGCTAAACGAAATTAGTCAGTCAGAGAAAGACAAATATCCTCTGACTTCACTCACATGAGGATTTTAAGAGACAAAACAGATGAACAAAAGGGAAGGGAAGCAAAAATAATATAAAAACAGGGAAGGGGACAAAACATAAGAGACTCTTAAATATGGAGAACAAACAGAGGGTTGCTGGAGGGGTTGTGGGAGGGGGGATGGGCTAAATGGGTAAGGGGTTTAAGGGATCTACCCCTGAAATCATCGTTGCACTATATGTTAACTAACTTGGATGGAAATTAAAAAATAAATAATTTTTAAAAATAAAATAAATTCCTCTCAATACGGCTAAATTCCATCCTTCTTCTCAAACCTTTAGAACCCACATATTCTCAACCTTCTGTCGATAAAATCAGCCAAACTGTGCACCGGCTTTGGGGTACTCTCCTTGCACAGATCTCTATGCCCGTCCCTGCAGCACGCTGACATCTGACCCTGGTTACAGGTGTACGTATTAGTTTTCTATAGCTGCCACCACAAATTGCCACTGACTCTGTGGCCTCACACAACACAGCTTTATTACCTTACGGTTCATTAGGTCAGGAACCTGACACGAGCCTCCCTGGACTAAAATCGAGTGTCAGCAGTATTGTACCCGGAGACTGGAGACCCTAGGGGACACCCATTTGCTCGACTGTTCCAGCTTCCAGAAATTTCCTGTGTTCCTCGGCTCACGACCCCTCCTTTCATCCTCAAGCCAGCAGCACTGTGTTTCTCTGACCATTTCTCTATAATCACATCTCCCTGATTCTCTTCTACTTGGCTTCTCACTCAGGGACCCTAATGATTACATCACGCCTACCCTATAATCCAGGAGAATCTCCCCATCACAAGGTCCTTAACTAATTACCTTTGCAAAGGCTTTCTTTTGTGTGTGTGTGCCATGCAAATGAACATTACAGACATTTGGATGTGGATGTCTTTGGTGGCCATCGTCCTGCTTGCCACAGTATAGGTCACCTCGGGGGCAATAAGTGGACATTGACGTGGGACTTGAGGGCAACACAGCTTCCCCTTGGAGAGATTCTTCCAGGTCTTCATGCAAGGGGAAGCTAGCTTCCAGAGACCCGCAAAGGGGGCTCAGGGCTTTGCAGGTTCAAGGTTCTCAGCTTTGTCTGAGTCCTCAAGCAAAACTGACTCTGCAAATACAAGACATAAGACATTCTTCTAAGGCTGCCATATTGCTCTCCAGTTTTCCAACTCCGACTTGAGTGAAGTTTAGAGTCCTCTGCCTGTCATTTTCTTGCTATAGGAGCATCGCCACCCTCGGAAGCAGCCACCTCACCCTCAGTCCCTCTTTGTGGTGATCGTTACCACCAAGGTGGTCACATGCAGCAGAGATGGGACCCCAGGACACTTGCTTCCCAGGCATTTTATCAGGGTCAACACAGACGATCATTCAGGGAGATTCCTTGAACCCGCATACTGGGAATTCCTACCATCCCATTGTTGTTGGCTAGCTCAGCACCACATTTAAGGTAAAGGATACCACCATGCTAATTCCAAGGTCTCCTATTCGAGGATTTGTTTCCTGGGATCAGAAGCTCCAGATGTCACACCCTATGTCATCCCGTATCAGTCAGGGTCCAGTCACCAAAACGGAAATCACAGGACTTCGACTCGGGTCATGATCTCACAGTTCATGGGTTCGAGCCCCGTGTCGGGCTCTGTGCCGACAGCTCAGAGCCTGAAACCTGCTTCGGATTCTGTGTCTCCCTCGCTCTCTGCCCCTTCCCCGCTCATGCCCTGTCTCTGTCTCTCTCAAAAACGAAATAAGCATCAAAAAAAAATTTTTTTAAAGAAAAGAAAAACAGAAATCACACTATGTATTTCAATAGCAGGATAATATAAGCAGTTGAAAAGAATGTTGAAGAACTCAACGTGTAAAAAAGGACGCCAGGTTCTCCACACCACCCTGATTGTTGCTGATTCACTAAGAGGACACCCAAGCCTCAGCACACACTCCTACTTAAGGGCTGTGAGAAATTACAAAGAAGCACGATCAGCAAAAAGAAAAGGCGCGTGACGTAAAGGCCAGAAGAGACCAGGTGCGAGCTTCCAGAATCCTCTCCCAGGGGAGTCACACAGGATACACGTAATTCCCCAGCAATGAGCTGTGACGAAAGGTATGACATGCTGTGTACCAGGGAGCTCATTAGGGACCCAGTGCCCAGGGTTTCTACTGAGAGCCATACACCCTCTGCCTAGCACGTGCCAAAATCCCAGCTTGCAGGAGGAAAGCAGGTGTTCAACATAAACCATATTGTTTGCACAAACAGATTAGGCTCAGTGAGCCTCTCTTACCATTTAGGAAATGGTGGGAGCCCTCCCAAAATTTGCGTTCCCAGACACCAGCCCCGGGCCAAGCCTGTAAGCGAGCCTTTCTAGAATAGCAGTCGGGTCAGCTGTTAACTCTCTTCTGCACATAGGGAATGTGAGGGGGCACATAACCAGTGCCTGCCGGAGGCAGCCATCACCTGTAGAACTGGAGGAACAAAAAAGAAAAGGTTGGAGCTGTCAGAATCCAGAAGAATCGTCACGGAATTCGATGGCCTGCTCTCCACCAAGAACCCCAGGTCCCTCCGGGAGACAGCAAGCCGCCCCCCAGGGCCAGGTTCGTGGATGCGCTTCTTTACGGCAAGAGATGTCAACCCATCAGAAGGAAACCCGACCACTGCGTCCTAGACAGAGCCCTCTGAGTCTTTGGAAAATATTAGGAAGGACTATCTGTGTTGCCCCATCTCAGGGGATAGGCTGAATATTCCTACCAGAAAGATACGGTGAAGACACACGCCCTGCCTTGGGGGAAGATAAGCACCTGCAGGAAACTGTGACCACGAGGCACAGCGCACTAAGACCGGTGACCCCCGCGGAGGCAGCGATTCTGGAAAACAGCTGTCTGGGTAACAGACGCCTGAAGCCACAGCAATGATGTTATTCTTACAAGCAGCAATAGGGCTCCCAACAGGCCTCCAACAACAAAATTAATGGATTGGAAAGCAAGAATCTAATGTACAAGCTCTCAAAATTCCCCAGACTCGCTGACTCACTGTGCAATCACAGCTCTTGGGTCTGAGGTGGCCGGGACACCATCAGAGGAGGGAGGGGGACAGCAAAGCAGCAGGAAAAACAGACGGGAGGTCAGCCCGCACCAGCTCCTTCAGCGGAGCAAAATACCATTTTCACGCAAAGCTTCTCTGAACTTCAGCAAAACAAATAGTATTTACACAAACAGCCTCCAAAAAATAAACTCCGTAATGAGAGAGCAAGGAAGAAGAAGTCTACCCAGTTCACCCGCTTGACGGTTAAATCATTTTTTATTGAATTCAAGTTTCATGGCCCATTAGAGGCCTGGAGGCAGAATTCTCAGGGACGCTTTTGGACTAATGAGTGTTTTGCAAATTGTTTTTCTAACAGATTCGTTGTTCTTTTTCTGAGAATCAGAAGAACCTTTGGTTTATGTAATTTGGCCCTGTGCTTGCAAGCCAATGGCAAGTATTTTAATTGAACCCAATTTATTTCCATTATTAAGAGATGTTGCTGTTTTGTATCTTTTTACTACATTTCTGACACTGATATGAATATGCTGGCATCCATCAAGATACCATAGCCTCCTACACTTGTCTTTCCACATGTATCAAATACCCTCTGCCAAGTTTTCTCTCACCTTCTCCATAAAGAGGTGGGCCTCCCTTCAGGGACCCAGCAGATCACAGAACACAGAATTTCCAGAGAGTGCCTCTGCACCTATTAGCTCCTTTCGCACTTTACAAGTGCCAAAACAGATGGGAGGGGAGGAATGAGCCAGAACCCTCCACAATCCCTCTTCCCTGCCAGGTGGGACCAATGCCCCTACGCTAGACCACCCCCACCCCCACCGGCGGGCAAGTCTGGCTAGCCAGGATCGTCCCTGGAACTTTCTCCCTAGAGCCCCCAGCAAAGGCTTTGCTTTTCTGTTGGAATCACTGAGGTCCCGAGATGTGGCTGGCCAGAGCCATCTTGCTTACTCAGGAAACGAACCCTCTGTAGCTATAGAAACACATTTAAATTTCACTTGTACACCTTTCAGTCATCGAAGCCAATAAATTATCCAATTTGCTCGTCAGCGTGAGGGGAGTTTGTCTCTTTCGATGCAGGAGCACAAAGTGTCAGCAGCTGGAAATTGACCCCCGGCAACTATTAATCGAGTGCCTTCCATGGGCCAAGCGCCGTGCTAAACCCTGGGAATACAGCAAGGGTCAAAAAAGACACGCTGGGCTTGACTCCAGTGACGTTTTCACGCGCAGAAAGAGAAAATGAACAAATAAATATATAGTGTGGCAAATGACAGCAAGTGCCCTGGCAGGAAAAGAGAACAGCATAAGGGGGTGAAGAATGTAGGACAACATGGGGAATGAAGGGACTGCGAGGCATCCCTGCTTTGGATCCCCTCAGAGATGTGGAAGGAGAGGCTTGTGGGTTTCTGAAAAAGTGTGGTGTGGGGTTACTTAGGAGTCGGAGAACGGTGATTAAAGAAGTAAGTTCGCAAATAAGTCACATTCACTAATTTGGAGTTGGTCTTCGGGGCAGTGGACGGCCACTGGAGGCTTGAAGCTGAGGACAGGCTCAGTCACACGGGTGAGAAGGCCCTTGTGGCGGCCACCTGGAAGTGGCATTTGTAGTAGAGCGAGTGTGGAAGGGACAAAACCCCGGGGCAGCTGTCACAGTCATCCGGGTTGGAGTCAGGGCGGTCGGGACCACAGCAGTGTGGGCGCTGGGGCCACGAGTGGGAAGATTCGGATAACTAGGGCAGGTATCAGCAGAAGGGTGTGACGGGCAGTTTAGTGCGTCGTGGAGAGAGACAGCAGGCAAGGGGGGACGTGGGGTTTCCCGATGGGGACAGGTTGATGGTGGGTGATCTTCCCCAAAAACGCACCGCATGAAAAGACGGCACAGGGAGCGATACTAGATTTTGATTGGATAATATTGAATTTAAAATTAACGGAATGTCCTGAAGGGCATGCCCGGCGTGTAGCTAGACCCTCTCTGACTAACAGGTAGAGAAGGAGCCTCAGGACTCTGGGTTCCCAATCATTGTACCCCAGTTCCGAACCACCTATGAAAGGAGTGAAGAGAACTCCACCCCAGTCCCTTCTTTCCACCCAACGCTCAGCGCCACCATCACCATCTGACTTGACCCACCAGCACCCACCCCTGGATCTCCCCGCGATGCCAGACTCACCACCCAGACTTGCGTCCCGTCCAGGTCCTATGTCTTCTCGGCTGGGCTCACCTCCCACCCTCTACAATTCCCACCATACTCTTGAGCATCCAAGCAAAACCCTTTATGTTCCCAAGCTCTTGTCCGAATGCTTCCTTCTCTCTTTTGTTCCAACTCTTCAATGCCTGTAGGATGTACAATTCAGGCATCGAACCCAGTTCCCTAACCGCTGTCCCTCGACCACCTCATGCCTTCTTATCATCACTCCTCTGCATATGTCCGCAAATCCCTCACCCGTGTGTCCCTTCATTGTTTTGCTCAGCAAAACCTGACCCTTATTAAGTCCCCTGTCTCCATGTCTGCACCCACATCCCGCTAGCCAGCGGCATATGCCTGGCCAAAAACACACCTACTGGTCTCCCTTTGCTGAGGATCACTACCGCCCTACAAGGCTGCTATCCTCCCTCATCCATTCACTCCCCCACGGACTTAGAGAACTGTTGTACAACTTCTCCTTCCCCTCTACACTTGCAACTCTTCCTCGAAACCTCTTCTTCTCTGCTGCTTCCCATTTGGCTCGAAGATAGGAGCCAGCGCAAGCTCTCACCCATGATCTATCCCTACACCCGCGCCGTCTGCCATCCTCCTGTTCCAGGGAGTCTGGGCTCCCACTCAGGTCAGTCTTCTGCTGCTGCACGAGATCACAGCCCCTCTTGCCTACCCTCCTGTGGGATGTTGATCCCACAAGTCTCTCCTCTCTCTCCAACATCATCTCCTGGATCATTTCTATCAGACTACACACATGATAGTCCCCCCACTTTGGAAAAAAAAACACTTCTTTTGACCCCACATCTCCCTCTAGCTACCTTCAACTATTCTACTCCCTTTTATAGCAAAACGCTGAGTTTTTAAAACGTGTTGTCCTTTCCTCTCTTGCCACTGTCTCTGGAACACATCCCAGGTAGGCTTTTGCCCCAGCACGCCCTCAAAACTGCTCTTGTCAAGGGCGCAGTTACCCCCCACATTGTTGAACCCAATAACCGCTGCAAGGTTCCCATCTTTCTTGACCTTTCAGCAGTATGTGAAATAATTTCTGGGTGCTTCTAAACATACTTTCTTCCCCACTTCTGGGAAAGCGTTCTGTATTGGTTCTTCTCCCCCTCACCAGCTGCACTTCTTCTCTGCTCTAAGATCTCCCCTTTTCTATCTATCCACGCCTGTTTCCTGAGTGATCACCCCCCCTCTCATGTTTTAAATACCACTTATAATGCGATTATCTCCTGAATTTATATCACCAGCTTGATCTCTCCATTGAGCTCCGAATTTGTATATCAAAGTGGCCATGGGACTTCTCCATCTGGGGAGTGTAACAGGTGTCCAACCCAAAACTCGACGCTCACTCTCACCAACCTGTCCTGCCTGCAGTCCCGCCCAGTAAATAGTATTTCTGTCATACCCGTTGCTGCAGCCAAAAACATTGGAGGTATTCTATGAATGCTTTCTTTTTTTTTTTTTTTTATTTTTTTTAACGTTTATTTATTTTTGAGACAGAGAGAGACAGAGCATGAATGGGGGAGGGGCAGAGAGAGAGGGAGACACAGAATCGGAAACAGGCTCCAAGCTCTGAGCCATCAGCCCAGACCCCGACGCGGGGCTCGAACTCACAGACCGCGAGATCGTGACCTGAGCCGAAGTCAGACGCTCAACCGACTGAGCTACCCAGGCGCCCCTATGAACACTTTCTTGAGCGTCCTGTAGCTAATCTGCTAGCAATTTCTGCTCGACCCACCTTTAAAATCATGTGGAATCCACTCACCATCTCCCTCACTGCTATCTTGGTCTAAGTGTATATTATCTCTAGCCTTGATTGATGAAAGAAACAAATTCACCTTTCTTCTCCTTTGTCCCGTGGGGTCTATTCACCACAACCACCAGAGTGAACACATCACTGCTATCTTTCCGTCCTTACTTTCTCCCATAACAGTAATAATATAAGCCAACTCTTTTATTTAAATCTAAGTTAGTCCACAGATAGTGTACTAATGATCTCAGGAGTAGTTTTTAGTGATTCATTGTTCACGTGTAACACCCGGTGCTCATCCCAGTAAGTGCCCCTCTTAATGTCCATCATGCCCTTAACCCATCCCCCCACCCAACACCCCTCCAGCCACCCTCAGTTTGTGCTCTGTATTTAAGAGTCTCGTATGGTTTGCCTCCCTCTCCGTTTCTACCTCGTTTTTCCTCCCCTTCCCCCACGTTCCTCCATTTTGCTTCTTACGTTCCACACTCGAGGGAACTCATATGGTATTTCTCTTTCTCTGATTTCACGTAGCATGACACCTGTGGCATTTATATGTGATGGAATATTGCCTGGCAATCAAAAAGAACGAAATCTTGCCGTCTGCAACGGCGCAGATGAAACTAGAGCGTATCGTGCTAAGCCAGCTCTTCATAGCAGCGCACAGGCCGCGGGCCCTCTCACCATCTCAGCCCCCCACATCCTCTGTTCCCGCAACGTTGGCCATCACATTATTTCCCAAACACGCCAAACATCTGCCTGCCTTTGGGCTATCTCATTGCTATGCCTCCTCCCTCGGATGCTCCTCCCTGAGACCCACGTAGCTCACTCTCTCCCTCCCTTCCAGTCCCTTCTCGAATGTCTCCTCTTCAACCCCCCCCCCCGATCACACAGTACAGAGTGACACGTCACCGCCCTGCTCTCCCTGTCGGGTTCCTTGGCTTCATTTCTTCCTTGATATATTTACACCTACTTATGTAACGGGTGTGTGCTATATACACCTCCTTGTCTATTCCTTTGTTTCCCCTGCCTTCTGAAGCCTATCCTGAGTCCTGTTTTGTTTTATTTTAAACTTTATGTATTTAGAGAGAGAGAGAGAGCACAAGTGGGGGAGGTGCGTAGAGAGAGCAGAGAGAGAATCCCAAGCAGGCTCCGCGCTGTCAGCACGGAGCCAGGCGCGGGATCAGTCTCACAAACCACGAGATCATGACCTGAGCCGAAATCGAGAGTCGGACACGTAGCCGACTGAGCCACCCAGGCGCTCCTCCTGAGTCCCAACCTACTAAGCCATGATCGTGGCTTGCTGTTTGTGCAGGAATCCTGGCTAAAGGTACCGGCCCCTCCCAGGAGTATTTGCATTTGCTTGGGACTCCAGATCGTGGAGGCACAGGGATCTGTATCCGTGACCTCTGGTGGGGAGAGATACCGGGCTCAAAAATCACCTCCTTCTGAGGTCACTGGTGATTTCAACCACAGTGGCTTAGAAGGAAGACAAAGGCTTCTTTGCACCCAACTTCTTTCCTGGATCTGTGATCTCTTAGCTTGGTTTCCAGAAGGAAACAGAAGGGCATACCCCCATCCTCTGGTGCCGCTCAATGGACATCAGTACAATGCAAACTGGGGAGAAAGTCAGGGTATCTCACCTCTGCCCCTCTGTCGTCTCGTCTTCAGCAACCCCACCCCCAGTTGGTTGTGGGCCTCCAATCTCTGCCCTGGAGGGGTGCAGCCCTGAGAGGTTTCCCGCCCCCTGCCCCGCCAGTTTCCCCCTTAAAGAGGGTAGATCCGTAAGAGAGAGTCGGCCGGGTGATCCCTCAGGCCTCTTCTCTCCCGGCCTCTCCAACCAGAACAGCTGAGAAACCCCAAGTCCTTGCTCCTTCCTGCATCCCAGCACGAAGCTTGTTCTCTTTCAAGGTTAAGCTGCTCCCGCTATAAAAATGATGAGTTAATTGTGTGTAGGCAGGGCAAAACGGAAGGGGCCGTGTGCACGGACAGCTGAAAGTGGTTTTCTCAAATGATCTCCATTAACGTGGAGAATAAATTGCCGGGACACCAGGCCTTCAGCGCCTCCAACCTGTCTTGGGAATTCGAAGCAGCGTTAACTGCTTCTAATGTGCTCCTGCACATTCTCAGGCTCCCTCATGGCTGCGCCACCCACGAGAGGTCCCTTCATCCTAAGGCTCAGCCCAGGAAGCTCAGGGCACAGGTGGCAGGAGCTTAACTAGGCGCCTTCAAAGCTTGGGCTGCCACACCTCTCAAACCTCCATCAAAGCAGTGAAGACAGAGCCAGGGGCACAGTGGGCTAATGAGGGACCTGTATCCGGTTCTCTGGAGCCCCCCCTAGGTGGGCATCGTGCCTCTCATGAAAAACCCAGACCAGGGCCAGCCCCTCTCGGATCAACTCTATTTCAACTCCCAGCCTCTCAGAAGGCATGTGACATTAGCAAAGGACGGTGATTGTCCATTAATTGGCCTTTGTGGTAAGTCAACGGTGAACTGCTGGAAGAAAATTATGCTTCTTTTTACTTAAGGGCAAAATAAGCCCCTTTCAGCCTTTCGCAGGAGAAAAGGAAATGAGAAACATTTAAATGAGTCAGTGGGAATGAAAGAAGGAAAGGGTGGAAATAGGGGATAAATGTTTTTGCTTCTGGTTTCCAGGCAATTCTTTATTAGACCTCTTCTAATTATGAATTCTTATTTTGGTTATTATGGGAAAAATCGCTGCCGATTGCTAAATTACCACGCTTCAGTCACTCCACCGAGAAGAATATGTTGGTGCCAGCAACGCTCAAGCTAAGTTTGCCTTCGAATTTCCCTTCATGTTGCCGCTAAGCATGGCCGAAAGGCCCACCACTAGACTAAAGTGCTTTTGGGGCAATGTATTCCTCCTGGCGCCAAGCCCCAGTGGGATCCTGGGGGTGGGGGGTGGGGGGGGTCCATCTCGGTGAGCGCGAGCAGAAGTCTTCCTAATAAATATCACGCAGGGCCCTGATCCGCTTTGTTTTCAAGAGTAAATCATGCCTCTGCATTCTTCTTTAAATTTTTTTTAAATCTTTATTTATTTTTGAGAGAGAGACAGAGTGTGAGCAGGGAAGGAGCAGAGAGAGAAGGACACACGGAATCCGAAGCAGGCCCCAGGCCCTGAGCCGTCAGCACAGAGCCCGCCGCGGGGTTCGAACTCACAAACCGTGAGATCATGACCTGAGCCGAAGTCGGACGCTCAACCGACCGAGCCACCCAGGTGCCCCCAGGCCTCTGCATTCTAAGGCAGGGCCATTCAGAGGCTGCGCTGTTCTGTGTATTTTTAGACAAAAACAACAGGCGGCTGCTTTCCCGCCACACAGGCACCCTCTCCCCCGGTCTCCACTGGTTTCTGCCCCTGGGGAGACTGGAAAGGAGAGGAGAATCTCGTGGCTCTTACCAGGCCCCAAGAGTTAGGAGGAAAGATGGTGTTTCCTTCCTGGAAGGTTTCTGGCTCACAAAGGAGAGGGTCTGAAAGGGCGACGATGTGGAAAGAGCAGTGTACGAGGTCAGGCAAACCTGAGTTCCCTGTCGATGCCACCTTCACAAGCGACACAACCCGAGCAGGGTCCTCAGCCCTTTTCAGCCTCAGCAACTTCACAGGTGGACTGGTCTGGTAATACTCCAAATACTTACCTTAAAGCTTCAGGTTGCTGTATGCAGCGCGCCTTTTTATTAGATAAAGCAACAAAGGCCCAGAGAAGGAAACCAACTGCCGGTGCACACACAGCAAGTTACTAGTCTCTCCTGGATCCGAGGCGGCTCTTAAGGTAAGGTTTCCCCATTGCGCCCGCCTCCCTGGCCAACTCAGATTTCGTGGTTCAGTCCCATCCATCCACGAAAAGGATGTAAATTACTTCATTAATAGTTTCTTATACTATTGAACACATTGGAATAGCACTTGTATATCTCTAAAAACCAAAATATTCAATTTAATTTCACCTTTTTTTTTTTTTAATTTTTTTTTCAACGTTTATTTATTTTGGGGACAGAGAGAGACAGAGCATGAACGGGGGAGGGGCAGAGAGAGAGGGAGACACAGAATGGGAAACAGGCTCCAGGCTCCGAGCCATCAGCCCAGAGCCTGACACGGGGCTCGAACTCACGGACCGCGAGATCGTGACCTGGCTGAAGTCGGAAGCTTAACCGACTGCGCCACACAGGCGCCCCACACCTGCTTCTTTTTTAAATGTGGCTACTGGCAAACTTAAAATTATTTACATGATTTATGTTATATTTCTACTGGATGCTGCAGAGCTAACTCATAATCAAGCTTCCTTAGTTGTCTCAAAAATGTCTTTTTTGCAGTTAAGCACTTCAAGAAGGCATATGGAATTTAAAAAAAAAAAAAAAAAAAACAACTCCCAAGTGATTTGCATATACACCTCCGGTTAAGAACCATTGTTCTGGGCCTTTGGTTCAAGAAAAATGACGCTGTAATGACACTGGGTGGTATTTGTAGATAATGTTGTTTTCCAATCAGCTGGCTCCAGACCCTGTGCCCGCACATCCTGGGTCTCTTACAGGGAAATTGTGATTTTTGCAGGCGCTCCCAGAGGCATGCACCTGCTTTCTTATCGAACCGATTCCACCACTCTTGACTAATAATATCATGAGAACCACCTTGTTAAAGGTATTTCATTCAACAAATATTTATCCATATATGCCCGTCACTCTTCGAGGCCCAGGTATTCATGAATCAATAAGATGGTGGGATTCCTGCCTTCCTAGAGTTTACATTCTGATAGGTCGTGGAACCGGTTACCATGCGTCTGGATGCAGGAAACAGAAAACCCTGACTCCAAAGGGCTTAACTAGTCACAAATGTGTTTCTTCACAACCAAAGAGCCCGGAAGTATGGCGACTTGACCTGTGCGTTCAAGGGCTCCGGCTCCGCTTTTCTGAGACTCTCTTGGTCCTTGTCTGCTCCATGCAAACAGCTGATGCTCAAGCTGTGTGTCAAGAGGCCATTTTGCCACTTTTACCGCCTCTCCCCCCTCATCCCAAGATCTCAACCCCATCCCCTGCCCTCTGTCTCGGAGCTCTTATCCTTGGCCACAGCTCCTCAAGTTCCAAAATGCTTTTGGCAACCTTGACTCCCACCTCCATAGAACCCTCTTTTCCCTGGTGCCATAGCAGTCTCAATCAGGGTTGGGGTTGAGGTACGGGGTAGGGTTGGGGTTCTTAACGGATCCTGCCTTTCTTGTTCCCTCCCCTTCTTGACTTTGCTGCCTCCCCTTCTGCCTCTACCCTTAACGTACTCCCCCAAGAGTTCCTTCTCTCTCCAGCTTCAGATAGAGTGACAACTCCCAGAGCCTGACCACTGCCGGCTGAGGCCTCGATCCCACAGCCCGGCTCCGCGTTCTCACCCGCCTGCTGGGGAGCTTCCCCACCACCTGAACCACTGCCTCTGTCAACCAAGGGGAGTGAGGGGACCCGCAGGCCAGCTCCCGGCTGAAGCAGCTCGGAAAGACTGGCGGAGACGGAGCTCACTACTCGTTCACAGTCTCAACACCTACGCCTCCCTCTTTCCATAGTCAAGCAGGGCCAGGACCCAGGTCACAGGCAAGCCACGGCTCGCCGTGCGACGTGGCCATCCCCCCTCCCCGCGTGACACAAGATCCATCCTGAGGGAGAACTCAGGCCACGAGGAGATTCTGCCTCCTGCCCGACAGGGGTGGTCAGGGCAATAAGCAATCCATGCCTTATCCCTCAGTAGGTTCTACATTTTAAGTTGCCGATGCTAAGTACTCAATCTGATCGGGTGATGAGCTAGGAAGGATTGAAATAACCTGCCTCGCCACCCCCTACCTTGTTGGCTCCAAAAAACTATGATAATACTCTAGAACTCTTGCATAAAATTGCACTCCACTCCCTCCCCGCTAGCACCAGCTCCTCTCTCTCTTAGCTTCCCAACCACGGTAAAACTACCCTCCCGGGTTTAAACGCTCTCCCTCCCCTACTTCTAGATTATTCACTTCTATGTGACTCCATCTTTCCCCATCATGGGTCAAGTGATTATTGCAATGGTACCTAAATGGAACCCTGGCTCAATCACATCACCTCTCCCACTTTTCCCCACAGCCTTATTCTTCCCTGGGCGAATGAAGCCAGAGCTCTCCTCACTTGCCACAGAAGACCATTCGAGAATGCGTTCTCAGAGGGACAATGATGAGTTTCAGTGGTTCTGCTTCCAGGCCAACCTACAAGCCCCATGAAGAAGGACATTCTGGGCAGAGAGGATGTCAGTAGAATTATACAGCTGGCACATGACTGGGTTTAGACTCTAACCCAGCTGTGGTCTTGCTGTCATATCGTACACAAGACAGAAAGGCACATTCGAAATTTTCAAAAGAAAGCTCTAATTCACGGCAGACAGGCAACCGACAGAGGACGGGGCGTGATTTTATTCCCCTGTGCCTAAAACAGGGCCTGGCGCATAGTGGGTACCCATTAACATTTGGGGAGTGAATAAGTGATGGGTGGGTACCTGGGTGGCTCAGTCAGTTGGGCATCCGACTCTGGATTTCAACTCGGGTCACAATCTCACAGTACGTGGTTTCGAGCCCCAAGTTGGGCCCTGTGCCAACCGTGGGGTGCCTGCTTGGGATTCTCTCTCTCCCTCACTCTCTGCCCCCCCCACACACACACGCACACTCTCTCTCTCTCTCTCTCAAAATAAATAAATAAAACTTAAAAAGGAAACCAGTGGTGGAGAGGTCAGCAACGAGGGCCAGTAGTATCCAAAGGGCGATGGATTTTGGTAGCAAAAAAAATGTGAAATGCAAGTCGGACTGGAATTGTAAAGGGCTTTCAACATCCCAGTGAGAAATAAGAATTAATGTCTACTGACAAAAGGAAATCATTGCAGATTTTTAATTAACGGGCCCTCTTTTCAACAGCTGCACCCTGAATCCGTTACCAAGAGTCTTAGAAGAAAAACAAACAGGAGAGGGAGCCCCTCCTAGCAAGTGAGTCCTTGTTTAAATTCTCCATAAGTGCCCTTCTCGAGCAAGACACGAAATTACCGATTTTTGCTCCATCTTTTCTGATTTGCACAGATCTGCCCTTTTGAGAGCCACAAATGTGCAACTGTCATGCTGCCATTAAGTCTTCTAAAAATATTGATTTCAACCGTGAATTCCCATCCTCGGTCATTACCTTCAAAAGGAGAAGTGTGTCCGAAAAAAAAAAATCGTATTTCCCCACCCTTGGCTCTGAGTCCAAAGCCACTTGTAAATTTAATATGAAGTTTAAGAGCAGCTGGTATTTCAATCCAAACTTTAGAAGTGGATAAATTGAGAGCCAATGTGATGGGACGCCACGTTCAAGGAACAATGGTGCTCCAGGCCTGCGGGACTGGGCTCACTCTGGTAGTCAACGTTCAGAAGAAGGCTCTGTGGCTGTTCTAGGTCTCTCCTCCTTCTGTCTCTCGGCTCCCTGGGGTCTGCCTCTTGCCCTCCTATCATTCCCCACACTGCTTTCTTGACAGTCATCCGTGGCCCTTTAAACACTATGCATGGAGGTCTTCTCAGAGCTAAAGCCCTTGACCATTGGAATCGAATTCCATTTGACCCTCCTCTTTCAGGAAGCTTTCCCCCTGGTTTTGTGTGTCTCTTACCTCCACCTCTGTTCCTTTGATCAGATCCTGCCATGGTCGCTGGCTTGTCTTCCTTCTCCAGCTCCTCCTCAGGGCCTTTCCCAAGATTGGAGCCTCGGACCATCTCATCTCCACTATGTTTCTCGGAGGGCACCTTTGCTCTCACGGTTTCTCCTTTAAAATGCTCAGAGTTGGGGCGCCTGGGTGGCGCAGTCGGTTAAGCGTCCGACTTCAGCCAGGTCACGATCTCGCAGTCCGTGAGTTCGAGCCCCGCGTCAGGCTCTGGGCTGATGGCTCAGAGCCTGGAGCCTGTTTCCGATTCTGTGTCTCCCTCTCTCTCTGCCCCTCCCCCGTTCATGCTCTGTCTGTCTCTGTCCCAAAAATAAATAAATGTTGAAAAAAAATTAAAAAAAAAATGCTCAGAGTTTTAGGGCTGGTGATGAGCTCTCTCTTGAACGCCAGACCCTGGCTTATAAACACCCATTTCTATCCACTGGTTAAATTCCACCTTATATCTTACCCATTCGGTCCACACAGCTGGGCATGGCTTCCCCAGTTCTCACAGAGCCTCTTCTCCTCTGAACATCTTCGTTTGTTAAATATTTCCTGAATGTTACGTCCCGGCCCTAGGACAGTCACTGAGGGGCAGTAAAACATGACTTTGGTCCTCAAAGGTTATACTGTCTAAGTAAGAAGTTTGAAGGGGAGACCAACGAGGACATTTATAGTGTTTGTCCAGAATCCCTTCTTCCAACAATAGTGCCTGTGTTTTCCTAGGAAGAACCACACTTCTGAGCCCACTTAGCTCCAGCTGGAGCTGGCCATCTCTGACGTCATGGCACATGGCCCACGCCTGGCCAATCAGAGCATTCATATGCCAACTCTACAGCTGGGTCAGGGATGGGCATGTGACTGAATCAGTCCAGAACTTTTGCTGAAACGACTGCAAAAGAAGAGCTCTCTCCTCTGTAGCACAGCCTGGAGCTGCCAGCAGCCATGTTCACCAGGGGCAGTTGCCTGGGCAATGCTGAGTGGAGAAAATCTCTAGCCAATCAATGGGGGAAAGGGTCACCATCCCAACGACACACCCTTGGGTCTACTTACACCTGACGCCACCTTCACTTCCTGAATTTCTTAGTTTCATTAACCCCCTAAAAGAACGGCCACAACAACCAAAAATCACTTAAAAAAAAACAACTTGAATCTGGTTTGATCAGATTTGAGTTACCTGCAACTGATGAGCCCTTCGTACAGGCGTAAAGAAATACTCAAAGTAGTGCCTACTACGTGCGCAAAGGCAGATGCATGTGAGAGGTGGATTCGCACAGAGAAGAGAGTAAATAATAAGACATGGAGCACGGGGAGTGAGTAAGGGGGGGGAGTAAGCAAATCTCCACAGGAAGAAAGATCTGAGGTGTTGGAGGGAAGGAGGCGAAAGGGCAGGAACACGTGCAGAGACGGGAGCCTGAAGCCACGGGCACGTTCAGAGAGCAGGGCAGCGGGAGACCACAAACCCTCGGCCAGGAGCACCAGCTTCTTCCACGGGGCCAAGGGAGCACTGAAGGGTTCACATATGAAGGGGTCACAATCTGATCGGTGTTCCCAGAGCATCACTTGGCCGTTCGCGGACAGTTCAGGGAGAAATCCTGTAACCTACGCGCTCTTGCCTTGTATTTTCAGCTCAGGCTCTCACGCCGGATTCTGAGGCTTTGCGAGTGAGGGCTACGCCTTAGAAACCATGGAACCGGCCCCAACCCCTGGCATGGAGCTGGCACAACAATGTTGTCTGCGTAAGTGACAACATCTTACTTGTGCAGTGGTACGTGATCTTCAAAGCACGTTCACCAGCTGGGCCTGGTCCGATCTCCTAGAGGTAATTCTACCGGGGATTTTTCTCACTGCTTGGAAATGAAACCTTGAGAGCTTAACTGCCCCCTCCTAGGGTTCAGCTGGGTCTTCAAAGTCCCAGTGCGGTGACGCCCCTGTCCTTACCCTTCCCCAACTGGCCCACCTATGACCTGTCTCCTAAAGCAGCAGGGCCAGGCATGAGCTCTGGGGCCACGGAGGATTATTACATGGCCTTAAGCAGCCTGAATCTCACTTCCTCCAAATGGCCGTGGATACCCCTGCAGTTCTCTCTAAGAAAACCCAGCACTTTCTTTTTGTAGCACTTACAATTTAAAATAATCTACTTACTGGTATGTTTGTAGACCAGCTGCCTCCTCGGTTAGACTTATGGCTTTATAAGCACAGGGACGCTGTCCTTTTTTTTTTTTTTTTACCCACTATAGAAACAATATCTCAACATCTCAGGTTTTGCCTGAACAGCCTACAGCCCCCAAAGAAGGGACCAGCAGCGCCATTCAGGCCTACGCGGAGAAGACCACGTCTGAGAACCACAACCAGGTCCGGTTTCTTCCCGTCACCTCCCCAGGACCTCTCCCAGGCCCTGAACCCCCACCTAGTCCAGATCTCACCTGGGCACTGGTGCCGGTGGCTGCCTATGGTATCTCTTCCTTGGGGCTGATTAGGGAGACAGGCCTGAGTCCCGCCTCGGCCAGTTCACACCCTTCGGCATCAACTCCACGCACGTGATCTGCGATGCATGCGTTTGGCATAGTCGTGTTGTTTAACAATCTGCCCACAAAGAAGGCTGTACGGGGATCCCAAGCCATCAGGCAGGGTACAGCTTTTGATCTACACCTTATGGAAGGTGAAACTGAAAGATGAAAATGAGCAGAGGGGCTTAGGGGACAGAGAAGTCGGCTAGGACAGGGGGGTCTGCGACCGAAGGGGAGAATCACCCTTCAAAGTGCTGCCAGTCTGTGTCTCTCAAATGCAAATACAGAGCTGCCTCTTTCCTGCTGAGAGCGCTCCAGGGGCTCCCCGAGGCCCAGGGCGGAAGTTCTCAGAGGCTGCCTTGGGACGCACCAATATGTTGCAATCCCCTACGAGGTGTGTTCCTAGTGATTCATTATTAATAGAAACCAAAATTTAGAAACGAAAGTTTTGTTTGTAAAGTAGAACAGCTAATCCTAAGAGACCATGATGGTCTCTCACTCTGTTCTGGAGTAGGAGCGAAAGCAGAAACTAGCCCTAGTAGGCAGCCCCCACCATACCAGACCCCAAATGACCACAGGAAGCCTGTGTGTGTGTGTGTATGTGTGTGTGTGGGGGGGGGCTTTCTCCCTTCTTCACTGGTTCATGCTTCAGGACTCAGGACTCATGGAGCCTTCTAGAGTCTAGGAATCACCTGGCCTGGGCTTCTTAGACTCTTCACGCTCCAAATTCTTCTCTAATATGTCTTCTTAGTCTTTCCCAGGTTCCCCGGCCAGCTGTCCCTTCTCTATCCAAGCTGTCGATTTTGGAGCGCCCAGTCATCTTCTCCTAGGTAACTCCATGCCTCCTTTATGATGATGACTCCCAAGTGTAACTCTATAACCTTGACTTTCTCTAGAGATCCGCTTTCCAATATGGTAACCACTACCCCTGTGTGGCCATTGAGCCCTTAAAACGTGGCTAGGTTGAATCGAAAGGGGCTGAAAGTGAAAGTTATGCACCAGATTTTTAATAATCAATAATGAGATGTCCCACTAATTATTTTGTATTGATTAAACATTGAAATTACAATATTTGGGATGTGTTGGACTACATAAAATACATCAAAATTAATTTCACATGTTTTTCTTTTACCGTTTTGATATGGCTTCTAGTGAATTCAAAAACAACCCATGTGGAACTAATGTAATACTGTGTGTCGACTATACTCAAATACATTGAAAAAAAAAAACACCTTTTTAAACCACCCACGTGACTCGCGTTTGTGGCTCATGTTGTGTTTCTGTTGGACAGCACTCCTCAGAGTACCAGACTCTTACCTTCCTCTGTCTACCCCGCATCTCCATCCAAAAGAAACCCCCCATTTGATAGGATGGGACAGGACTCTTGGCTTCCTCTCTCGCCTCACCTCCAACACGTGTTTTTTTTTTTTTTTATCCCTTACTTCTCTGCTTCTCCATAAACGGCACCACCGTTTCCCCGGTTGCTTGATTAAAAACCTGAGAATTAGTCCTTGAGTCCTCTCTTTCCTTCACTCCCTACATCCAACCCATTTGCAAGCCCTCATGATTCTACCTCCCAAATACGTCCCCAGTCTGGGTACAGGTCTCCCCCACTATCCAAAAGGAAAGCGTTCCCCTTAAAAGCTTTTGCAAGGCAAAGTGGCAGTGAATAAGCAGTTATTATTCATTTATACGAACAACGCTTTTAACATTCCCAGACCCCAAAAAATAACCTCTCGTAGGCTTCGCTGACACCTTAAGACGCATCTTGCCAGCCGATGCACAGAATAAATGGAGGTAAAACACAGATGCTCAGACACCGTCCGAACCTCTGACGGCTTGCTGCTGAGACGCAGAGTGTAGTTCCCGGGGAAGGGGCTTGGAGGTGCCACTCCCGCTGCCCAAAAATGCCTGCTGCTGCCTCAACAGTAGCTTCCTACACAGCCAACCCTTTTTTTCACGAAAAGCAAAAGTTCTCTTCAGATTTCTTTCAGTGAACACACAGGTATTCAGGCAGGTACGTCCGCTAGAAGAGCAAAGGAGCGTATGACGGCCTTGCCAAACGCAGGGGATACCTGTGGTTCTTTCCCCTTCTACCATTACAACTAACCTTATCCTCCACTGCTGGACCTCTCCTCCCCACTGGGCACGGCAGGAGCCCCCTCGCTGCCCTCCCCACTTCCTCCCGTGCCCCTCCCCCAGAACAACTCAGCAGTCACCACGGTCTTTTCCCAATCCTAAGAAAGGCAACCGTGACCAGAACCTTGGCTGGCTTCCAGTTGTGCTTAAGATAAAAGCCAAGTCCCCATCACAGCGCACAAGGCCCCACAGGACCCTTTGTGATCTGGACCCTGCCCCCTTCTTGGACCTTTATGTCCTACCCTCGCTGCCCCCTTGGTGTTTCTCTCACACACGCCTCGAGCTCATTTCGCCTTGTGGCCTTTGCCCTCGCTGCTCTCCGTGCCTGAAATGTCTCTGCAGCGTGGCGTGACGCCTCTTCACAGAACCCTTCTGGACCCTTCCCCTGAAATAGCCCCTGTTTGCACCGAACAGAGTCCCTAACCCGCCACCTGTTTGCACCTTCCTGACCCTTATCAATCCTTGAAGTTACCTTGTTTGTCCCGTCAATCTTGATGTTTCAAAGTTCACTGAAGGCTAACGAGGGCTATTTTTCTGACCCCAGGCTTCGCCATCATCCTGGCTTCTGTGACCACACAATGGCCTTTCCTTACTTTCTTGACTTACTCATTTCTAATGGTCTCTCCTTCTTCCCCACCTCACAGCTTTATCCCCTCAAGGCTGGGTCGGCTGTGTATTTGTTTGCGTCTGTGGCCCACTCCCCCCTCCAGGGCAGAGGTTTCGTCTACCAAGTACAGTATTGTATTCCCAGGCCCTAGAGCAGTTTCTGGCCCATCAATGTTTGTCGAATGAATAAATGCAAGCCGAAATGCCGCACACCCCTCCTTTGAATCCTCCCCAAATCTGTGACCATCTCCGTCCCGGCAATCTCCACTATATATTTCTTTACTTCTCCATCTCCCTAGCTGGACAAGGAACTAACGATGCGAGGGCAGATTCTTACGTACTTTATCTCTTAGCACCTACCAGAGGGACAGATACACAAGGGGTGTTCGGTGAAATCATGTTGGATCAAGATTATCTACTGGTGGCTCTTGACTCAACTACATTCCTCGGAGCTGATCGGTTGCTACAGGACACGCTTTCGCAGGCTTGCCCGCCCAAGGTTGGAGTCAACACTGTGCGGGTCGTCTGTGAGCTGTCGACGACCTCCCTCTCCACGGTGCGACCCCACACAGAAGCTGACAAAGCCAGACCTCAAGAGAAAAGAGAACAAGTCTGCAGACAGGAGCTGCCTGTGTTCCTCGCACCTTTTCACCTCCTAGGGCAACCCTGCTTGAGGCCCAGCTGCATTCCTGCCCGTGAAGTCCAGAAAGTAGCTCTGTTTCCTTATAATAAAGTCCCCTCTCTCATTCAAACCAGCTCCAGTGGACAAGGGCTCTTTGCTCTGGTCTTTGCAACAGGAGTCCTTACAAATGCAAGCCCTCAACAAAGAGAGAGGCTAGGCAAGCCCTTGCTTCCTGTGCCATTCAAGGTCTCTGGTTTGCAAAATGCAACCCTTCTCAGGGCAACTTGAGCCTTAGCAGATGAAAAGTAGCTCCCCTCTACAAAAACACTGGGTCAGGGCCCTGAGACACAACGGGCGCGCCTACTTTCTCCTTTGATCAGTGCTGTGACCCAGGGCGAAGTCCAATCTCTTGGGCCTTCCCGCACACTGATGTGAAAAATTCATGTATATCTCGGTTTATGCAGACAGCCGCTTCCTAACACCTCTATGTGAATCACATCTTTAAAAATTGACTCCCATTTCCCCACTGACTCTGGCTATCTGCTCAGGATGCTTTCTGCTCCTTTCTGATTTATCGCCAATTGGCAGCCACAAAGTATAGCCCTGGCTTCACATTTCTCTCTTCCCCAAGTGGCTCATCAATCAATCAACAAAATTTTCATTCAGAGCCTATTATGTGTAAGACATTGGTCATGATCTGTAAGGAGAATAGGAAATGCACCGAATGCACTAGAGAAGACTGCTCTCTGTGAATCCTCTATAATAAAACCACGTCAAGAGCCAACCTCTTATTTATCTCTTCTGTAAATTCAGATTTTCTTCTATCAGGTTTTCCCAAAGAAGTGCCCATGTGTACTGAGCAGCCTCTCCAGGTTACCATAGAGATGGAGAGTCATAAAAGGATGTTGAGAAACGTAAGCGCTTCTATAAATCCTCAGGAACAGAAATCGCAATTGTTTGGAGCCATAATTGAGACTATTCACGGTGTGTTCTCAGAAATAAGCACAAATAACTCACCAATCTGCAACTCCTGGCAAAGCAACAGCAAACTAGGAACAAAAGTTAATAATAGGCTTTAAAAACAAGTCACGCCAGGCCAACACAATTTTCCTTTGGGACCAAAGAGAGACTCTTCCAGCTGAAGGAACCCTATCAACCACCAACCTCTGCAACGGTCTCAACTTCTCACAGGCCCTGTCTTGTTATCTGCTGATGTCCCAGAGCCCTCATGACGTGTCTTAGCAGCTCCCACCCAGATTCAGAAGAAAATATCTAAATTCTTCTCAGTTATTCGTAATCTACCTGTTCTCAAAAAGGATTCTGAGGCACCTTACAAAAGACGGTGCTGGGCCAAAGCATCAGCATTGAAAAGGCAAAGCATCGGGGTGAAGGGCTTACTTGAGAGCTTTTGTTTGTTTTCAAGTGACAGAAGTGATTTCAAACTAGCTTTAAAGAATTTTTTAAATGTTTAAGATTTCACCTGTGGCACCCAAGAGTGAGAAAGTTGCCAGGTCCCAGGAAGGACAGTGCCAATATCAAGACTCTTTCTGGATCCCAAGATGTATCAACTGTCTGTCCTTCCGCAATATTTATCTCGGCGTACCTGCTTCTCTCCTTCTCAGAAGACTGGCTTTCCTGCCGCCCATCCACAAAGTCACGTGCAGCCTCAAAGCCTACTCCTTAGGGCTCAAAGCAACTGGAGGGATGCTGACTCTCTTCTGGTCCAACCAGGAAGAGCTGATCTTTTGTGAAGCATATCACAGATGGCTCCCATTCATCCAGTCATTAGTTGAGGCTGAGGGTAGATGTCTTAGCTCAGGCTTCCACAAAAAAAAAAAAAATACCATAGCTTGGGAGGTTTGAACAACAGGAATTTGTTTTCTTCCACTTCTAGAGACTGGACGCCCAAGATCCAAGTGCCAGTGTGGTCAGTGCCTGCCGAGAGCTCCTTCCTTGGGTTACAGACAGTCACCTTTTCACTGTGTCCTACCTGGGCTTTCCCTGGTGCATGTAGAAAGAGACAGAGAGGAAGCAAGATCCCCGGTGTCTGTTCTTATAAGAGCATTAATCTCATCATAAGAGCCTCACCCTCATGACCTCATCTGAACCCAACTGCCTCTCAGAGTCCCCATCTCCAAATACCATCACACTGGGTTTAGGTCTTCAACAGCAATTTGGGAGGAACATAATTCAGTCCATAGCAGTATATAACGTTATTCAAAGTAGCAGCTTGGGGTCTCCCACCAGAAGTAACGAGGAGCAGCTAATGTGAGCTGGGCTGCAATTCCAAATGTATCCATTACAAAAGTGTAAGTAAATATAGCCCAAGAATGAGTTAGTGCATGGAAATAGGCAATGATGCCCCATCTCTTGCTAGAGAGAGAGAGGACAAATTTGGCTCTGAGCTTCCTAGCAGCCAAAGTACAGTGAAGGGGCACCTGGGTGCCTCAGTCAGTTGAGCGTCCAACTTCGGCTCAGGTCATGAGCTCACAGTTCATGGGTTTGAGCCCCACGTCGGGCTCTGTGCTGACAGCTCAGAGCCTGGAGCCTGATTCTGATTCTGTGTCTCCCTCGCCCTCTACCCCTCCCCCACTCACTTTCCGTCTCTCTCTCAAAAATAAATAAACATTAAAACACACACACACACCGGGGCGCCTGGGTGGCTCAGTCAGTTAAGCGTCTGACTTCGGTTCAGGTCATGATCTCATGGTTTGAGCCCCGCATCGGGCTCTGTGCTGACAGCTCAGAGCCTGGAGCCTGTTTCAGATTCTGTGTCTCCTTCTCTCTCTGCCCCTCCCCTGCTCGCGCTCTGTCTCCCTCTGTCTCAAAAATAAATAAACATTAAAAAATAAATAAAACACACACACACACACACACACACACACACAGTGAAAAACTTCCTAACGGCCAAAGCACAGCAAAAGGAGGTTCTTAATGTAACTAATAATAATAAATTATTTAAAAAAAAAAAAAACGCTTTCACAAGTGAATCCAGCTTTATCCAGTAATATGATCTGAGAGCAATTTCTCCTCTGAGTCCACATTAAGGAGACCCCTCTGGTGGACAGGTCACTGTCCCTGGGGCATCTTTACAAAATACACAATTATAACCTTCCCTCTAGTCACCTGTTACACCAGAAACAGGATCACCCACACACAGAAGATACAGCAGGTGTGAGATAAGTTCTTTCTCACAAGTAAAGGTCTGTACGTGGATGTTCACCCAAGAAACCAGCCAGGCCAGGCCAGAAAAATCCTAGGAACCAGGGTTGGGCATGGGGTTAAGCTAGTGCTGACTGCCAGGCTACAAATGTCATGACCAGGATCGAGGAAGAAGTGATTGGTCAGAGAGGCAGAGGCCAGGTACCTAGGCACAGGATGGGCAATATAAGCCCCAGGACCCAACAAGCAGGGTCTAGATGATGAAAGGAAACAGAGTCTGGAAGGAATCTCTGGTGTATGGGAATATGCTTCTGGAAATTTCAACAGAGTGCCTGTAAACTTGCATGCCTCTGGAAAGACACAATGCCAGACCACTGGAAGTCTCACAGCAGAAAGTCTTCAGCAGCCAGCAGTCAGCACCCAGGCAGCATGGTGGCATGACATGGGACTTGGAGCACATGGCTCCAGGGTGGGTCTTCAGCCCATGGTAAGAGATAAGACTAATAAGACATAAGGGAGACCCCAGGACTATAGAAAATGGACACTAGAAAAGGCTTGCAGAAGGACTCAGATCCCCAGGAACAGGAAAGACAAGCAGGTGTCTCTTTACCCAGGTGCCTGGCTATGAATCGATGGCGATTACAGGGATGGTGCGGGGGGGTTGAACAGCGGCACCGAAAGACAGATCCAAGTCCTAACCCCCAGTACTAGTGAATTTGACCTTTTTGGAAATAGTTTTTGCAGATGGAATTAAGGTTCTCTGGATGAGATCATCCTGGATTTAGGGTGAGCCGTAAATCCGATGACTGGTGTTTTCACAAGACAAAAGGGAGGGAGATTTGACACCCCAGCAATGCGGGGCGGAGGGCGGGGGGGGGGGGGCGGAGTAGGCCACGTGAAGATGGACGCAGAGACTAGAACTACATAGCTAGAAGCCAAGGAATGCCAAGGGTTGCCAGTAGTGACCAGAAGCTAGGAGAGAGGCACAGAATGGATGCTCACTCAGAGCTTCCAGAAGGAATCAACCCTGTCAATACCTTACTCTCTGGCCTCCACAACTCTGAGAGAAAGCATTTCTGTTGTTTCAAGCCACCCAGTTTGTGGTACTATGCTATGGCCGTCCTACAGAGTTGAGACAGTTGGCAATTGATTTCATCTCATGGGTCAACTCCGTCAATTAGTAGTGACTGTCCAGATCACTCTGTTGAGAACTCTGAGGCCATTCAGGCTCCACAGGAAATGTGCTGTAATTGATTGGTGATGCCTAACTGTAGGCACAGAAAGCACGTGGCAGCACATAAGGCATGTGATTGCCCTATCAAGCCCAATGTTTGCACAGAGCTCAGTTCTAGAAGTAAAGAGATCAATAACACATGATTTGTGCCCTCAGAAACTTTACAGTCTAGCACCAGAACTCAGTCAGAGTCAATGAAGTTTACTTCACCTTCCCTCTGATTAAGGTCAAGATTAATCACAATAGTTTCAACAGAATAGAGTTGTCAGGAACAAAGGTCCCAAAAATAACACGCCTGACAAGAATAGCATGCCAGACATTCTACTTGATGTCAAGTTCAATGGTGGTCAAGGACAATTAAGACCTCATATGTGGCCTTTACTGTAAATAAATATAGCTTTTTGGGGACCCTCAAGGGTGAAGTTTCTCATCAAACATTAGAGCATCCGTGTGCAATTATGAGCTAAGCCTATACCATCTTCCAGGGTAACAGGACTTGTACCTGTAAACTTATTCCCCAGGGGATGAAAAACAGCCCTCTTTGGCCCCTGGGTGTAGAGTTGTATATGGCACCTTCTTCCGTAACCACATCACTGTCACCCTGTATGAGTTATAACACTACATGTTTCTCTTTCATCTTTTACCCTTCAAGGCAGCACTGCCCCTTCTTACCATGTCCCTGGACCCACCAGCTGAGCTCTTATTTCTTTTTATTTTTACTTTATCTTCTGAAAAGCTCATTCTCAGAGCAGCAAACCATCACCCAGCAGGCAAAATGGACAAGATGCAGATAAGACACATTATATTCCCAATACACTCTCACACCTCCGAGCCTTTCCTCCTGCTCATTCTTCTGCCTAAAATCTAATTTCCTCCACCACCCTTCACCATATGGCAAAATTACTCACTTTCCAACTTCCAGCCCAAATAAGCAGCTTTCCTGGGACACTTTGTTCACCTTCTCCATTAAGAATTAATCACTCAGTCTTCTGTGCCATCATGGAAATTGTTCCTCTACTTCAGAAATGGGATGACACATTGCACTGTAGGTCCATGTCTTTGTATCTGTGTCCCCTACTAAATAGTTAGTTCCCAGGAAACGTGTCTCATTTACTTGTCACCCCAGTTTCTAGCAATGTGCCTGGCAAACAGAGAATGCTCAAGAATGCTAAATATTCAACCGTCAATAGATGTTAAACAAATGTGTGAATAAGTGTTTTAAGGATAGCTACAATGATTTACTGATGCCTTCTGAGAGGAGGTTGAGAGCCATTTGTTACAAGCTTTTCTGGGTGAAATACCACAACATCTACTTCTCCTCTTCCTTTGAATGGCCCTTATCTACAATCTGCCTATCACTCGCATTCACCCAATGAAGGCTAATCTATGTTATTTTGGTTTTTCACCCAGGGCTTTGCCATCATCCTGGGTGACGTCAGCACCCACATGGGTAACCCAATAGTTGACCTCTCTTTCAGTCTCTTGACCTGTTTCTTGTCGGTGGTCCTCTCCCCCCTCCACCCCTCACTTCCAAGCCTCCATTACCTGTAAATATTCTACTCCTAGAATCACTGATGCAAGCCTTTCCCGCTTAATTCTACCTCGCTTACCCAACTACTCTCACTGTGACAGCTCTTGAACTCTGGTTTCTCCCAGGTCATCAGCCCTCTCCTCTCTTCATTTACTGATTTTAACTTGGTCTCCATGGCCCCTGATTTTAGTAATGTTTTCACCCATACCATAAGCTCTTTCACCCATCTGCTGCCTTCTGTTTGCACCATCTAGATAAAACCAGGCCTGGGAAAACCCAACTGGGGGCCATTTCCAAGACTCTGTCCAAGCAGGAAAAGCCAACCAGGCCATCTCAGATCCACAGCACACACTTCACCCCCAATCTCAAGTAAGCCCACAACTCTACCAAGCAGGCCTACCACATCATCCCCCGTGACTTTCCATAGTAATTTTTTACAAACTTCATCAACTCTTCTCAAGCTTCTGCCACTGCCACCCACCAACATGAGGAAGACGATCTTCACTCCCACTTCGCAGAGAAAACAGATGCTATCAGAAAGGAAACCCCTACAAACAGACGCACAGGTCTACTAGCAAGGACACCCATCCCCTCCACCTTCACCCTGACAACAGGAGAGGAGTGGACACAACAACCCCCCCATTTGATCTTTGCATGCCAGTGCCACCTACCACCTTCAGACTCTTTTATGATTATTTTTTTCTGTCCTCTCTCTGTTTATCTCTTTCACAACCTCTCTCTGTTCTTAAGCGTTGGCCCACTATCAGCACCAGAGTCCCGCTGCCCACCTCCCTCCTCTCCTTTACTGTCAAACTTGAAGGAAGAGTTGTGGTCACTCACCGCTGCCGTTTCCCCACCTCCCACACACCCCCAACCTGCTCTGATCTGGATCTGATGCCATCCTTCCAATGAGATGGCCCTTGCTAATATCTCCATGAAGTGCACACAGCCATGTTCAGCGGACACTGTCTTCTTTTTTTTAAGTTTATTTATTTTTGAGACAGAGAGACAGAGCATGAACGGGGGAGGGTCAGAGAGAGAGAGAGGGAGACACAGAATCAGAAGCAGGCTCCAGGCTCTGAGCCATCAGCCCAGAGCCCCATGCGGGGCTCGAACTCACCGACCGCGAGATCGTGACCTGAGCTGAAGTCAGACGCTTAACCGACTGAGCCACCCAGGAGCCCCCCTTTTTTTTAAGTTTATTTATTTTTGAGACAGAGAGAGACAGAGCATGAACGGGGGATCAGTGGACACTTTCTAAGCCTCATCTCCGTTTGCCTTTCAATAGCTTTAGATACTGTTGACCCTCCCCCTTTTTTGAAAACACTTGTCCTTGGGCTTTTGCAACCTAACAACATGCTGGCTCTATTTCTTCCTCTCTGGCTGTATCATCTCCATCTTCTTGGTAAGTTTCTTACCCTCCTCCTGTCCATGAGTAACAGGATCCATCCAAATCTAGCCCCAAACACTTCTTCTCTTCTTAATTAGCACGGTCTTCTCTGCCCTTGGCTTCAGTTACACCACAACAAAGATGATTCACACATTTATAGAACAACTCCAGAGCCCTCTTCTCAGTTCCAGGTCTTTGTGTAAAACTTCCTACTTAACACCACCCCTTGAACTTTCCCAGAGCATCTCACACTCAAAGGATCTAAAACGAAATTTTTCTCTTCTCCTCCAGCCCTCCATTCTGATCTCTTCCAAGAATTGTAGCTCAGTACATAACACTACGAACCATCCGGTCTCTCAAGCCAGAAACATTGGTGTCATCCTGACACCCGCCTCTCCTTCACCCATCCTATGAAATGTATCACCCAGCCTGTTGGTTTTAATTTCCTTAGAGTCCTTGAACCATACATTTTTCTATCTGCACCAACATCCTAATCCATCTCTCGCCTAGACTCTTACACTAGCCTTCTACATTGGAACTGCCCTAACAGGTCCTCCACACTGCAATCAGAGTGCCTTTATTCCTACAAGCAAATCCCGTGCCTGCCCATCCCTCACCTCGAGCCCCAAACTTATCGCGAGGTACCTATATCCCTCTTCTGGACTACTGCAGCACCCTACACTTCTGCCCAGCAGAAGACCTATCCCATCTCACTTGTAATCGCTCGTCCCATCATATACCCATGTACAAACAGGTGCGACACAACCACCTGTGAGCTCCTTGCGGCAGGAACTACGTCCTCTCCAATTCTACAACCGTTCGTTTCTCACAGCGGAAAATTCAGAGGATCTGTTGTCTCCTTAAGCACCAATTTGCCCCACTTATACTGCCTAGTCGATACATGAGATAAAAGTTGACAACATGTTGTCACACTGCTTGACGGTTCCTCAATAGTGGCGGAAGCTGCTCACCTATGACATTGAGTGATGGAAATGAGCCAGAATTCATGCCCGGTAGTGGTGGCATAAAGAAGCCGGTGGAGAAATTGGCTGGATGGCTGTAAAAGCCTAGGAGGAGTGGTGCCCCTACTGGCTATCTGGGAAGGAGGCAGGAGAACAGAACTGTTATTGTGCTGATAGCTAACGCTACCACCTGGATTCTCAGCTCGGCCTCCTCCCCTCTACTGACTTCTGTGAGCCCCTACCCAAAGCATGCATACTTCTCCTTTGCACCAGATGGCAGCAGTAATAAGCCACAGAGGCGAGCTAAACGCTGACAGGTGGCAGGGAAATGGGCTCCTGTGACCATTAAAAAGAAAACCCGTCTTAGAGACCAAGCAAACGCATGGAACCCACACAGAGACAGGTCGTTTTCAATGAGGCACCAATCTTCCAAAATGACTCCCAATATAACTTTACCCACAGACCGGGAGAACACAGAGAGGAAGTCTTTGTAGATGTGGCCAGTGTTTCTGCCCCTGAAGTGCTTCCATGGAACTGGGCTTGAGGTTCTATCCAATAATTAGCTTCTAATCTTCAGACCACAGATGATGGACTCCAAGAAAACAAAGCCCACGCAAGGGCCCCCTCCAGACCTTAATGGCACCTCTCCAGTCAGCTCCCATAGCATCCTAAGCTCACCTCTCTCTGCACCTGCACACTGTTTTCTTTTTTAAAAAAAAATTTTTTTTCAACGTTTATTTATTTTTGGGACAGAGAGAGACAGAGCACGAACGGGGGAGGGGCAGAGAGAGAGGGAGACACAGAATGGGAAACAGGCTCCAGGCTCTGAGCCATCAGCCCAGAGCCCGACGCGGGGCTCGAACTCACCGACCGCGAGATCGTGACCTGGCTGAAGTCGGACGCTTAACCGACTGCGCCACCCAGACGCCCCTACACCTGCACACTGTTTTCTAAGGGCCCGACAAATATCTGTCCCCCTTCTCCCATTAATCCATGAATTTCTCAGGAAACATGATGTCATTCAACTCTGCGATTCCCCGGTGTCCAGAAAAATGCCTGGTACCTAGTAAGAAGTTTGGCATAATAAAAAAGACAGCTTTGATAAGATCCTGGATTTGAACATTTCCATCCACATGATCATAATCAAGGCATCCAACCTCTGTGGGCCCAGTTCCCTCATTTGTGAAACTGTGCACCTGTACGTAGAGTAAATACACAAATCCAACTTAGTTCAGAGGGCATAAAGCTCCTAGCACAATGCCTGACACGTACTAGGAGCTAGCATTAATTGACTACGTTGCTTTCAGGGGCTCTTCCCTGCCCCACCCCACTTAAAATATTGGAAGGAAATAAGACTGCTTTAGGTCAGAAATCAACGAAGTATTTGATATCTATGGAGGGAGAGATTTAACACTCGCCGAGGAACTTCCATGTGCCAGGCACACTGCCGGGAGCATTCCTCACCATGGCCCTGTGGGTTGGACATTATGATCCTACTTTACAGAGGAATCACAGAGGTTGGTGTTCCTTGCCCAAGATCAAACCATTAGTTAATGTCACAACCGGAATAGGACCCTTGACCTTTGTGACTGTGGAGGATAAGTCTTTTTTTTTCTTTTTTTCTTGTACATCACCAAAAGAAATGTGAACGAGAGTAAAGAAATCGCCAATCCCCAAGGCCATTGCCAGAGGAAGACTAGCTGGGACGGCTCACCCGGCATCAGCCCACGGGAGACATGCGCCAGGAGTCCTGTAACAGAACGAGGAGTGCAACCAAGCAGCTGACATGCCACTTCTCGACCTTTTGTAAAAGGTTTCCGAAAGGAAAGCAAGGAACAGGAATAAATTGCCGGTCCTCGCCCACCGGAGTTTCGATCTGACTGCACAAGTGAACATGTGAGGCTGCAGGTCTAAAAACACCTCAAAGGCTCCCCACAGCCGAAGTCCAAGCCCGTTGCAGTGGTATTCCATGCGCCGGATCTCATCTCCTGACACTGCTTACCTCTCAATTTATACTTTAACCACACCAAGCCTGCGGTTCTCCAAACATACCATTGCTACGGCTTGCCATCCCTCCCACTCTCACTTCCTGTACCCGGTTAATCCTACTAACCCTGAAGTCAGTTCAAACATCTTTTCCCCCAGGAAGTCTTCCCCAACCAGTGGACTAAGGTTAGTGCCCCCTTTGACCCTCTCAATTTCTGTCTCTAGCCCTACAATCACCACATTATTTCGTAAATATCTACTTAGCGGTTTATCCCCTGCATCTGAGTCTGAAGCCTGTGAGGACAGAAAGTGTATCTTAATTCACCCTTTTATCCTCCTCACCCGCCACGATGGCTCACATATAGCACCAGCTCAAAACTATGTTCGAACAAAGAATCACCACTGTGTTCTCATCGAATGCCAAGCACCCCCCAAAACGCACAAGAAGCAAAAAGACAGTATGGCAGCTAAGAAGACTAGTGTAAACCCAAAACAAATGGAGAAAAAACTCATGGTGAGTGAATGCATGGTACAAACATCAAGCAGAAATGCCAAATGAATCAAAGTTGTGCGACGAGTAGACTGAATCAGGGCAGGCTGCAGACAGGCACCCAGCAGTCCTCGGCAAAGGTGCAGTTACGTCTTTTACTGACCCTGAACACCCTTTGTGAAATGGACTTTCTCTTACCTGCCAGTCTAGGCTATCTGCTACGAGCTGCCTTCCAGGGAAATTCTAGGCTGAGGGGGAAAAAAAAAAGGAAATCATTATTGATCGATCAGTTGTCACGGAGACGTGACTAGTAGAAGGCGATAGTCATTGGAGTATGAGGAATGACATCAAGCATTGTAAGAGAGGAAGAAAAACAGCCGTTGACATTGGTGTTACTTAGCTAAGTCTTTTGAAGAAGAAATGAGTTCAGGGGTCTTAGGAACCAAACCCCCCGTCCTTATCATGGGTACAATAATAGTCAGCCAGCTACCTGATCATCAGTATAACATGCCTAGTGTCTAACACCCAATAAACAGTAGCTAGGACCAACTAGTCCGTTACTTTCCCATAAGCTCCTTTTGTTTCCAGTAGCTGAAATCCCCTAGAAAATATCTGTTGGATTTGGGTGTGAGGAGACAAGTAAAAATTGTTCCTCCAGTGGAGTCTCCCCTGGTGGATTTGTTTTCTCTGAAGTGCCTTTTTAATTTAATCCCTGATATTATTCCAGTGTATCCATTATAGCAAATACTCTTAAGAAGAAAGGGTGAATTCAGAAATAAATTGCACTCACAGATCATGCCTTAGAATGAGCATCATTAGTGTTTAACTGGCAAAACCAGATAGAGAAGATAGATGATCCCATTGAAAAAAAGCCAAATCGGATTTTGAAGAGACGTTGACTTGCCCCCTTTTTCTTTCTTTTCCGGGAAAAGAGAAAGCAAAAATTAAATGGTTATGCATAGGATTTTTGTGCTTTGCAGCAACTCAAGGAGCCTCCTGAGCTGGTCAGCTCTGCGGTCCCTTTTATCCGTTGCTGACAGTGGCTCAAGGAGAAAGCCTGGGATGAAAACATACCCTCTTATTTGCATCAACTAATGTTAATATTTGTCTGCAGCCCCCCTCTCTACTTGGAACTGAAAAACAGCTCCCTATTTTCTTCAGACTAGAATCTTATTATTTATAAATTATTTATCTGTTCTTCACTTTACTCTGAAATCCAGCACTGCCAAGCTATTCTAGATGATCAAGGGATTCCGATAAAAGGACAGAGCAACATCCAAAAATAGAAGCTAAATCCATTTATCCTTGTTCCACCTGGCAAAGGAATTATGCTAGATGGTATGATTTGTACCTGCGCACACGGCAAAATGGTGACGGGAACAAAACAAGAGTTCAGGTGCTCCGAGACTCCCTTTCTATGACCCCCACGATGTACCTCTATCCCTCCCTCTAGTTTCCACAGCCCCTGTGAGCTCTTCCATGCTCTCCAGGTAGACCCATGTCACAGAAAGCCAAAGCTTCAGTTAAGGCTCCTGAGTTCCCTCATCCTATCCATGATTAAGATCAGGACAAAAATCACAAGAAAAGTCAGAAACAGAAGGCAGGCTGGCCCATAATGGGGCATGGAGGGAAAAGACCAGGGTAAAACAAAAGCAGGGGGATCCTGCAATTTCCCAACCGGCGTGCCATGACTTTCTTTTATTGATCACCCAAGGCAAGATCTGGGCCGGACAAGTAGGCATGGTTACAGGGCTTAAGTTTATCCTAAAGATAAGGAACCCCCATCCCTGGGTGCCCCTCCACCACTGTGGGACTTCGATCGATCTTCAAACAGCTCTTCCCTTACTCATTACTATGGCTTTATTGGGCATTTGAGTCCAATGGTTTGAGCACAAGTTACAGAATCTATTCCTCTCCAAATTCCATACCAACAACCAGGGCATCTAGTAACTGTTTGTTCCTTGGAATCATTAGTTATTTAAAAAAAAAAAAAGAAGAACAGCAAAAATTATATACGCACATATAAACCCACATGTGCACGTACCTTCGAAGCTTTGAAAGTATTTATATTGTTCCACCAACTATGCATGTATTTGCATTCCCAAAACTAGCCACGATTATACATGGTAATGCCTCAAACTTCAGACAACTTCAAGTCTCCAGAATTCGGCTATGGGTAAAAAGCAAAAGAGTCTAGACCTTGAGCGGCCAAGACAATAAACTCTAGTATACACTTCCTGATTGCCCTCCCATACACCTGGAAGTCTAAGAATCTGGCGCACTGTATAGGAGACCTGGGGGTCTTGGTGGGGAGGGAGGCAGGGACAGCAAAACTCTCATTTCTTCAAAGCTCAGGATGTAGGTGAAAAGGAAACAGTAAATCCAAAGAAGAGGATGCACCCATCACCAAACCAAAAATTCCTTTCTCCAAAGACATGCAAATGGCCAACAGGTGTATGAAAGGTGCTCAACATCACTAATCATCAGGGAAATGCAAATTAAAAGCACAATGAGAAATCACCTCGCACCTATTAGGTCGACTATTATCAGAATTACAAGCAAACAAGGGCGCCCGTGTGGCTCAGTCGGCTAAGCCTGAGACTTTAGCTCATGATCTCGGGTTTTGTGAGTTCAAGCCCCACGTCGGGCTCTGCACGGATGGTGCAGAACCTGCTTCGGCTCCTCTGTCTCCCTTCCTCTCTCTCTGCCCACTCTCTCTGTCTCTCTCAAAAATAAGCATTAAAAAAATAAAAAAAAAAATAAGGTAACAAGTGTTGGTGAGGATGTAGAAAACTCAGGATCCTTATGCACTGTTGGTGGGAATGTAAATTAGCACATCTGCTATTGGAAAAGAGTATGGCGGTTTCTCAAAAAGTTACATATAATTACCATAGGAGCCAGCAATCTTACTTCTGGGTATTAATCCAAGAGAATTGAAGCCGGGATCTCAAAGAGATACGTGTATCCTCATGTCCGTTGCAATAGGGCAAGAAGCACCAGGAGGTAACAAGGCACAGATCTGTGAACCCGCATGGCAGTTAGGGACTCACCAGGTGGTTCTGCAGGGCTGGGGTTTGAGGAAGACAGTGCAGAGACAAGGCGGCTTCTTAGCACACTTGCTCTAAACAAAAATACCGGAGACAATAGAAGGGGATTTCTCGCTCTTTTAAATTTTTTTTTCAACGTTTATTTATTTTTGGGACAGAGAGAGACAGAGCATGAATGGGGGAGGGGCAGAGAGAGAGGGAGACACAGAATCGGAAACAGGCTCCAGGCTCTGAGCCATCAGCCCAGAGCCTGACGCGGGGCTCGAACTCCCGGACCGCGAGATCGTGACCTGGCTGAAGTCGGACGCTTAACCGACTGATTTCTCGCTGTTTTGGAGGCTGGGAAGTCAAAGCACTGGCAGATTCGGCGTCTGCATTCCTGGTTCATTGATTCGAGTCTAGATTCCAGTCTAGATTCCTGGCTCTCTTCTCACTATGTCCTCCCATGAGAGAAGGACCAAAGTAATTCTATGGGGCCTCTTATAAGGACACTAGTGCCATCACGAGGGCCCCACTCTCATGTCCTCGTCTAAACCTAATTACTTCCCAAAGGTTCCAGATCCAAATACCATCACACTTGGGTCAAGGTTCCCACCCGTGAATTTTAGGGAATCACCAACCTTCAGTCTAGAGCAACTGGAAGGCAGAAAGTGCCAGATCACAACGGGGCTTGGACGTCACAGTGTGGAGACAAAGCTTTGCCATGGGTCACAGTTTTCACTTTAGAAACCTTGTTCCTTAGGGCAGCTCATCTGTGGGCTCCCAGGGGCAGCATCTTTCACTCTCTGCCCAACAAGAAATACAGCAAGCCACCCGTGCAATTTTAAATTTTCCAGTAGTCATATTATAAAAGAGTAAAAACACACAGGTGAGATTAATTTTAATAACGTATTTTGGTTAACCTAATATATCCCGAATATCATCATTTTCACGTGTGGTCTACATAAAACATTATTACTGAGACACTTTACTTCATTTTTTAACCATACTAAGCCTTCAAAATCTGGTTGTGTATTCTACTCTCACAAAACATTTCAGTTGTGACTGACCACACTTCCGGTGAGTAGCTAACAGCTACCATATTGGACAATGCAATTGGAAAGCCAGAAGACTATATCATCTGGTGACCGAGATTTTGAGTGAGCACTTTTGGAGGCAGCCTCCATTGAATGGAAAAAGCACTGAAAAATCGTTACGGGGAAACTGGGCGAGAGACAGATGAACCAGCACGTTTTACCAATAAACCCTAGCTTACCCTTCTAGAACCTTAAGAATCTTTATTTGACTTGCCATACAGCTTACCTTCAATTAAGACAAAATGACATTCTCTCTGGGAAATCAAATATGGTGGAAAGAATGCTGAAGGGATCTCAACAGAACTGTTTGGGTCTCTGTCTCTGTCAGACCTGAGACGTCCACCAGAGGGCATTGAGGCATGGGTTACCTGTGACCACTAGAGACCCTGACGTCACCTTGCCTTGTACTTGGTGGTCTCAAGCTGGAACTGATCTCTCTGAAGAAGCACTCAGTGGGTCCCTGGAGCCATTCCTTCAAGGGAACAAAAACGTGTTCGGGACCCACCCCCGCGAGAACACTTCAATCGGCCCCTACCTCTGTGGGAACCACATGGGAGTATACAATACAAAATGGGGCACCATGCTTTTAGGGTCTTTGTTCCTCTCCTTTGAATTATTAGAGGCGCTCAGTGAACCCCTGGTTTCCCTAACCAAACTCTCAGTGAGGAGGTCCTCAAAATCTTCCAACTCTGCTGTTAGAAAAAGAGACAGTCCAGGGGCGCCTGGGTGGCTCAGTCGGTTGAGCGTCCGACTTTGGCTCAGGTCGTGATCTCACGATCTGTGAGTTCGAGCCCCGCATCAGGCTCTGTGCTGACAGCTCAGAGCCTGGAGCCTGCTTCGGATTCTGTGTCTCCCTCTCTCTCTGCTCCTCCCCTGCTCATGCTCTGTCTCTCTCTCTGGCCAAAATAAATAAATATTAAAAAAAAAAAAAAAAGAAAAAAAACAGACAGTCCAAAGCCACCCTCGCGTTGCTCAGAGCTTTCTGGGGGATTCATGTGCTACCTGTCCTCTTGGGCAGCAGAGATAACGCGCCTTGTGATTTAGGTACAAGCCAGGGAGCATGCTGGCGTTTTCTTCTTCATCCTTCTCCAAAAGCAGATCTATTGGACAAGCGGTCTTACTGGGAGAATAAAAATATTATGTGCTTTGATTCTGGCCTCACTGTATATTTTGCCAACACAGGTTAAAAAGGCAAAAGGGGAAAAGAAAGGACAAAAGACAGGCATGAGGGGTTTTGCATAAGAAAAACTGTGGATAAACACGTGAGTCACACACAGCTCTTTGAATGCCCGGGTCTGGTCTGTGGAGATAAAGGCACCTTACCCTCTTTGAGGGGAAAGGGGTTTTGCCCTGTAACAAGTTAGCCTCAATTAAAGAGGGATGCGAAGCCAGGTATTTCCCTCTTATGAAACACAAAAGAAAAAGGAAGAGGAAAAACTGTCATCGCCAACCCCCCCCTTCTCCTCCCCCCACCCCCCAGCCCCCATGCAGGTGTGGCCACCTTCTGTTCCCCACTGCTGACTCATTTCCTGGATGAACTCAGCCAGAGTTCATCGAGTAAGGCTCTGAGTACCATCTCCAGACGGGTCATTGCCAGGGCACATTTCCAACCCCTAGGCTGCCCTCACCACAGTCCACCTGCTCCTGGCTGTGTTTCCTTCTCATCCCAGCCACCCCGTTACTCGGGCTGAAAGTCTTCGAGGCCCCCTTGACTCCTCTCCTACTCCCTCATCACACATCCAATTCACCAGCAAGTCCTGGGGGCTCAGAATGCATCCAGGCTGAGCACTGGCCTTCTCTGCTACCATCCCCACTGCCCTCTGCCTCTCACTTGACTTCGCAGACTCTCTGACTGGCCTCCTCACTTCCATTCTTGTCCTCCACCATCACTACCCACATAACAGTGAGACTGAGCACTGAAAACCTAA
Source organism: Lynx canadensis (assembly GCF_007474595.2). Lineage (NCBI taxonomy): Eukaryota > Metazoa > Chordata > Mammalia > Carnivora > Felidae > Lynx > Lynx canadensis. The sequence goes on from NC_044310.1 coordinate 115,807,752, forward strand.
GCCAGATCATGTCCCTCCACTGTTCAAAAGGCATCCAGCCCCCAGCTCCAGGGGAATAGTATCTAGGCTCTTACTACAACCTGCAACCCCGCAACTCCCACTCGGCAACAGCTACGGTGACCTCCTTGCCGGTTGCCGAAGAATGCCATCTCGGTCCTACCTCAGGGCCTTTGCACCGCAGTGCCTTCTGACGAGTTCTACCGCAGACCTTCCCATGGTCATCTGCCCATTTCATTCAGTTCTCAACCCCAAAGTCACCTCTTCAGTGGACCTTCCTACACCACCCCATCCAAAACTGCCCCTCCACAATACCCTGATCCCTTACTCGGCTTTATTTTTATTCATAGCATTGACAACCACTTGATCTCACATGGCATTTCCTTTTCTTACTTATCATCTATCTGCCTTCGTCAGCATGTAGAATCTAGGAAGGTAAGGGCTTGTCTTACCTATTGTTATATCCCCAGTGCCTAGAAAAACATAAGCGGTCAATAAATATTTGTTAAACTATTGAGTGAACTTGTCCAATTGAATCACGGACAATTCTTCTGAAGTTATTGGTTTTAGGAAATACCCTCCCTTCAGTCAAATATAAACATCAGTGGAATGAATGAATGAATGAATGAGGCAGATAGCCAGAAAGAGACTGTGTAACCTGCATGCAAATAAAAGCGTGGCCAATGTGTTTTGCCATCAACAACCTTGTCCCCCAAATCTGTAGCCTGCCACCGAATGCGTTAAAAACCCTGGTTCATCCACTGGCAACTTAGGCCACTGTCGCGGGGTGAAGATCCTCACTATGACACCCCCGAAATAAGGCCGGGCGGGGGGGGGGGGGGGCGTTGATCTGCAAGTAAGAGGCTTCAGCACTGGAGACCAGGGGACGTGTTGCGTCATTACTTCTGCTATAAATGCAGCTTGCTCGGACCTCAGATCCGTCCCCCTTTGTTCAGAGTTTTGCTGCCAGCCACCCTGAATCTTGAAAAGATGAGGCACAAGGGCCATGCATTTCCTTTCGAGAGTTTTAAACAGGAAACGTGTCCAGTGCTGCCTAGCCCACGCTGAAAGACCGCATCCCTGAACAGCTAGCAAGATTGTTCTTCCTATCCAACAAAACTATAGGTTCAAAAACACCGTCATGGAATCACTGAGTCAGAAGGTTCGTTCATATTCGTTAAGCCCAGCTTCTCCCATTTTACAGACGAGAAAGCTGAGGCACAAAGGAATGATTGGTCGGGGGCTGAGTTGACATGACCAGGCTTCCCACCTTCCACCCAAAGCTCCTGGACTGCCAAGCTTGATCAGGAACAGGGGACAGGGGAGAGGGGGGAAGGAGATGGGGAGGAAGAGGGGAGTGGAGAGAGGAGAGGGGGAGGAGAGAAGAGAGAGGAGGGAGGGAAAGGGCGAGGGGAAAGGGGAGGAGGAGGGTGAAGAAGGGAAGGGGAGAAAGGGACACAGAGAGGGAGACAGAGGATCCCAAGCAGGTTCCTCTGACAGCCTTGAGCCCTACGTGGGGCTCAAACTCACGAACTGTGAGATCACGACCTGAGCCAAAGTCAGACACTAAACCAGCTGAGCCACCCAGGCGCCCCAAAGCTCCCCTGTTCAAAATGGGGGATAACTCGCAAGTTCATCATGTCAAACAAAATATTCCCAGAGTGCCTGGAATTGAAGGTCCTTTCGCCAAAATGTGACACCCCCAGCCCACTCCTTCGCAAAGCAGGCGACACCTTGAACAAGCTCCCCCACTGCGGTTGTCTCTTCAGTAAAACCTGGCTCTGAGTCCCTGGAACTCTTGTCTGTTGGTCCCAAGTGTGCCATCCTGGATGCAGATATCACCGTGGTTAAAAATACGCGCTTCTAAGCCTGCCGTTTGTGACAACACGGATGGACCTTGAAGGCGTGATGCTAAGTCAAGTAAGTCAGGCACAGAAAGGCAAATGGTGTATGATCTCACTGACATGCAGAATAAAAAAATAAAAAATAAACCTTATAAAAAGAGAGACCAGATTTGCGGTCACCGGGGGTAGGGGTGCAGGGTAGGAATTGGAGAATGGGGGTTTTAAGGAACAAACTTCCAGGGGCGCCTGGGTGGCTCCATCAGTTAAGCACCGACTTCAGCTCAGGTCATGATCTTGCGGTTTGTGAGTTCGAGCCCTGTGTTGGGCTCTGTGCTGACAGCTCAGAGCCTGGAGCCTGCTTCCGATTCTGTGTCTCCCTCTCTCTCTGCTCCTCCCCTGCTCGTGCTCTGTCTCTCTCTCTCTCTCTCTCTCAAAAAATAAATAAACATTAAAAAAATTTTATTTTAAAAAGGTACAAACTTCCAGTCATAAGTTACAGAAGTCTTGGGGCTGGAAGGGGTAACATGGTGACTAAAGCTAACAGAGCTCTATGATACACAGGAAAGTTGTTACGAACGTAAATGCCAAGAGTTCTCATCATAGGGAAACATTTTTTTTCCTTTTCTATTTCCTTTTGTTTTTATTGCATCTATAGGACACGATAGATGTGAGCCGAACCTATTGTAGTAATTATTTCACAATATACGTAAATCAAACCATCCTGCTGGATGCCTTAAACTTACACAGTGACGTATGTCCATTATTTCCCAATAAAACTGTGGGGAAAGGGGGAAAAGGTACGTACTTCGGTAACGGAGGCACCTGTTTCAAATCCTGGCTCCTCTTATTACTAGCTGTGTGACCTGATGTAATTTTTTGAACTTCCCGCGAGACACAGAACCGCCTGAATAAGGGGATCCTTTTATGCAGATACAAAACATGGAAACAGGTGCACCTCCTTTCACTGACTCTAAGAGGCGCATGTATCATTTCTGTTTTAAAGAAGGATGCCTCTTAGAATCTAGAACCCGTCGCCATCACTCCCAGCCAGGCGGCAGCCGCAAGATTTGGGTGAAGTGTCTGCTGACACTTTAAGGTAACACCAAGAAACGGCCTGACGCTGAAGCATCTTATGTTCCGTACAATATAATAAATCTGCTGGTAAGTGTATATAAATTCTTTCTGGAAAGAATCAAAGACACATTCAGCAGCAGTTACCTCTGGGGAGAGAAACAGAAAATGGGAAATGAGGCTTTCACTTTCCATTTTCTTCCACCCTCCGCGGTTTGACTTTTTCAACCTGTGAAATGTATTCAATAATAAATGAGCCATTTGGGGCTTATTTTCTCCTTTGTACGTCTTTTACTTTGAAAAGGCTTAATCGATCTTAATTTTTTTCTTCTTTTTTTTTTGATTTGATTTTTTATTTTTTAAAATTTACATCCAAATGAGTTAGCATATAATGAAACAGTGATTTCAGGAGTAGATTCCTTAAGCCCCTTACCCATTTAGCCCATCCCCCCTCCCACAGCCCTTCCAGTAACCCTCAGTTTGTTCTCCATATTTATGAGTCTCTTCTGTTTTGTCCCCCTCCCTGTCTTTATATTATTTTTGCTTCCCTTCCCTTATGTTCATCTGTTTTGTCTCTTAAAGTCATCATATGAGTGAAGTCATATGATTTTTGTCTTTCTCTGACTAATTTCGTTTAGCATAATACCCTCCAGTTCCATCCACGTCGTTGCAAATGGCAAGATTTCATTCTTTTTGATTGCCGAGTAATACTCCATTATATATATTATATATATATATATATATATACCACATCTTCTTTATCCATTCATCCATCGATGGACATTTGGGCTCTTTCCACACTTTCACTACTGTTGATAGTGCTGCTATAAACATGGGGGTGCATGTGCCCATTCAAACCAGCACACCTGTATTCCTTGGGTAAATACCTTGTAGTGCAATTGCTGGGTCGTAAGGTAGCTCTATTTTTAGTTTTTTGGAGGAAACTCCACACTGTCTTCCAGAGTGGCTGCACCAGCTTGCCTTCCCATTAATTTTTTTCTTGATAAAGAACAAATGAAGTAAATAACTAATTAATAGTTAATTCTTGAACTTTCTCCCTCTCTCGGCTTCTTTTCATTTGAGACACTGGGAAAAGTTTCTAAAGGTGTAAAGAGACACAAAAAAGCAATAATGTACAGGACAAGGAGCACGGGGCCAGAGAAGGAAGACAGGGATGGATGGAACCCCAAGTTAGCAAAACTGCAGGGAAGCAATTACCTTCATGCACATCTATGGCTGCCAAATTTTGTACCCCCCTTTTGGAAAGCCACTTGTCAAAATATAAACATTAAATATTCATGCCTTTGACCCATAGACTCAACTACCATATTTTTATTGTAAAGAAAGTTTCTACAATACTTTTAAAGTGCCAGGCATTGGGGCACCTGGGTGGCTCAGTCGGTTAAGCGGCCGACTTCGGCTCAGGTCATGATCTCGCGGTTTGTGAGTTCGAGCCCGCGTCGGGCTCTGTGCTGACAGCTCAGAGCCTGGAACCTACTTCAGATTCTGTGTCTCCCTCTCTCTGACCCTCCCCCGTTCATGTTCTGTCTCTCTCTGTCTCAAAAATAAATAAACATTAAAAAAAATTTTTTTTAAATAACATGCCAGGCATTAAAACATTCACATAATTTCTTTTAATAGCAGAAATAATTGGCAGTATCTTAAATTTACATCAATAGGTTAATAGTTCAGTAAAATAGGATACATCCAGCGAATGGGAATAAACCCATAATAACATTATTAAAAATTTTTATTAAAAAATGATAACCAGATTCAATTTTACATAGCAGGAAATAAAATTGCGTGTATAGTACGATCCGGGTCAAAGAAGCAACACTTTTGTGTGTGTGCAGAAAATTTAGAATGGTGACAAAACAGGCAAAGAAGTGCCAACAGGGAAAATATGTAGAACCAGGAAGACAGACACCTTAAGTCTAGCATTCATCCCTTTATTCATTCATTTATTCAACCTTTGTGGCTTATACACTTTCTTTGTGCTGAGGTACAACAGTGAACAAAACACACGTGATTCTTGTCCTAGAGAAGCTCGTGTGTGACCCAGTAACATACAGATAATCCCTTTCCCTGAGAAAGTTAGCAGAACAAAATAATCAAAGTAAAACTAAGAGAGAATAGAATAAAGAGAAGCCAACTCAAAGAGCTAGAATAGCATCCAAAGAAAGCCTAAAGAAAGAGGAAGGAATTACGAAACGTAAAGGCTGGAAATAATTCATTTGAATCCTAAGAAGCAGGATCGAGAAGAAGAACTTGTTTTGCAAAAACACCAGTAGTACAGACAAACATCTCACAATGCTAATCAATAAAAAAAAAAAAAAAAAAAAAAAAAAAGGAAAACATAAATTCAAAACGTGAAGCCTGGAGGACTTCTGGTATCCCGGTCCCGCAGGTAAGGACCTTGGAGGCTGCCGTCCCCAAACAGGGCTGAACAAACTGCAGACCAACAATTCTTCTTAGCTCCATCAGAGGACCGACATCACCGGGCAAGCTGTGGCCCCAAGACAGGTGCACACAGGGGATCACAAGTGACCTGAGCGGCTGCCCAGGGGCACACACGTCCCTGGGAACTGGTACTGGGCCAGAAGACAGACTATAACTGACAAAATGCTAGAGGCTCAGCGTGGACACTCCAGAGGGACCTCGTCTTAGGGGGACATCTCCCCACGTCTGTCAGCTTTCCCGCCAGCAGCCCTCTCAGGTTCGCACAGCAAAGACTGGACAAAAATCCCCCTGCAACACAGGGAGGGCGCAAGGAGCCATTTTGGAACCCACCCAGAACATTCTGTTCCTAACAAAGTGGTAACAGTGCGAAAGGGTTACGGCCACAGGCACGAAATGTTTGCTGATTATAAAAGAAAACCAGGCCCAACGCCACAATAATGAATTTCCGCATCTCAGAGAAATGATTGATTTTCAAAGACACAAAATGACCAGAACTGATCAAATAAGAGAAAAAAAAAATGAATGGAGCAAACCAACGGTGTCAGGAAATGGACCTTCTCCTGTGCTTCTGTAAGAAATAACCTGATGCTGTTCTGGAATGCATTTTGGAGGCCCGTGTCAAATACCTCTACACTGTGCAAGCACAGTGACCTATAAATCACCCTTATGCAAAATCCTTCCAACAACATAATAAATAAGAGTGCAGAAGCGTATTCTTCCATAATCATTGGTCTTTAGCAAAGAACGATGTGTAACAGCAGACACTGGGAACAGCCTACACGTCTAGTAACAATATGGATAAAACACAGTCCATCTATACAATGGGCTGCTATGCAATCATTAAAAACGAGTCTGTGGGTACTTCTTGGCTCCAAAAGATGTTTGTGATGGATTAGTTAAGAGACAAAAGGCAAGTTGGCAAACAAGATGAATAGCGCGATCGTGTTTATTTGTTTATTCATTTAGAGAAAAGCATTTCGGTAGACTATGTGCCAAGTCTCACTAACAGTACTTAATTCGGGGGGCTGGAGTTATGGGTGATTCTTCAGCTTCTCCCTCCTACTGCCTATTTTTTACATTTGCATGTTTGTTAAAACAAGCATCAAATACGCTCACGTGGGAAAACTGGCCAATGAAAATACTAAATACTGTCACGGTCTCAGGTGCCGACAATACGAGCCACCCCTTTATATTCTTATTCCTACAGTCCAGCACCTTAGAAGGTCTTTAGTGACGATGTCGCTGGTCAATAAACTTGCAGACGATGAGGATTCTTAGGTTACGACGCCAGCTCCGCCAGGAACGATGTAAACCCGGCAGTGGCTTCCCTCCTTTGCTGTCACCTCTTCGTCTCCAAATCGAAAGAGCCGGAGGAGCCCTTCCAGAGGCCCACGGCTAATGCCCACTTGGCTACTTCTCTTCAAGCTGCCGGCTCCGTTATGCAGGGACCATCTACTGCTGTTGCAGCTTGGTACGCAGTCCATTTGGAAACAGATTTTGAAGAAGCAGGGGAAAACACAAGTAATGTTCATTTGTTTCATTACAGCAATTTAAGAGGAACAACCATCCAAAAAACGGAAAATGTCAAGTGGGCTGTTAAAGGCCTCCGGCAGGCACGGGTGCATCTAGGCGCAGATATTGAAAAGGAGAAGCGCCAGAAAGGAATACAGAGGGGTGGGCGTGCTCCACTGGCTTAAACGCCCGTCCTGTTTTAAGACATGATCACACGAGAGGCTAGAGACCCACAGCAGCCATGCGTAGCTTCAGAGGGTTCAACGAGGCCGAGAGGAACCTTCCTCCAACGGCAAACGACATGCTGTTACTGTTGGTTCAGTGTATTTCGGGACTGGGTTACTGCATGTCTCTCCAGGGTGAGCGCTGTGCTAGGGCTGGGGATCCAGAAGGGAATGAGGCACAGACCGTGTTCTCGCAGATCTAACGGATCCATAAAGAGAGAGAAAGGCAAAAGTCTGATTTCCATATTGCAGAGGAATGCCTTAGGGAGGTACGACAGGACCCCCTTCCCGGATATTAGCTGGATGTAGTAGGAACTTGGCAAAGGCCCGAGAATTAGCATATTATGTACAAGGAGCCCATGGTGCCCACATCTGCAAAAGCCCAGTGGTAGGAGGGAGGCGGGGGCGGGCTCTGAAGGTGTTCCGGGGGCCAGAACGAGCTTTACACTAGGCAGTAAGATGCTCGGATTTCATTTGAATCTCAGGAAATGGCCCTCCATCAGCTGGAAATCTAAGGCCCAAGAAAATACATCCAGGGACATGCCCTTGACCCCTTCCCATACCACTGCACCAATGGCCTGCTTATGAGTAGAATGGCCTTTCCACAAGCCACATATGAAACTGAAGATTACTAGAACAAACCACTGGTAGCGGGAGGAATGAGTATATCGTCCTAGGCTGACACCCCCTGACCTGCCCTTGGCCTTACCCTCGCCCCACAGTAGAGAAACGCAAAAGAGCAGAAAGTTTGGTCTTCGTGTTTCCAATTGTCCACACCGAGCTCTCATTTGCAACTTCTTTCAAGGTGTCTGCTTCCACTTAAATTAAATCTGCAAAAAAATAATTATCTGGTAATTTTCCAGGCGAGGGGAAAAATCCAAACAAACCGTGTTCGCCCTGCACCCTAGTCATTTGCTGACCCTCACAGTCCAGGACCGGGGTCAGTGCCTGCCCGGGCGCTCACAGTCCAGGACCGGGGTGGGGGAACATCTCCCCTGGACGTCAAGGAGCTCACGAAGGGGTTCAAAGAGGAGGAAAGGGGTTGAGATAGAACAGGCGATAGGGGAATAGGACGTCACCAAGCAGACCGCAGCAAGGCGATGAGGGAAGAAGCCTTCATGGTCCTTGATCACAGTTAAATGCTGTGTTCTTTCATGACTGTTGTTAGTATCATTTATTCCCATCAACAAGCCGAGAGGCCAACTTCCAGTCCACATGCCCAGCTTCCCTACATTTCAAAGAAACCAAGAAGCTGTCCCCCATTGTGGATTCCCTTCAGCCATGAACTTTCCTTGATACGGGATTCCACGAGGATACAGATGCCTCCTGGTGGGGTAAGGCATCTGCAAGCAGCCAGCAGGTTTTGCTGGTCCACGACACGAAAGGACAGGTGACTGGGAAGAGTCCCAGGGACAGCGTTGGAAAGACACTCAACCTCCCTGGACCTCAGCATCCTCTTCTGTAAATGAGGGAGACCAGCAACACTTTCCCCTACTGATAAAAGAGGATTGACAGATACACCCAGTGCTGCCCTTTCCCCCACATCCTACCTTCACAGAAGTGATGGCTGGAGCAGCCGCAACCTTCCTGGGACCACGAGGGAAAGGCCAAGACAAGCACATACCTACCTGTCCCCACATATCAGAGCTACTGAATCAAGGCCAGCAAGAAACTGCCTCCAGGTTTTTTGTTATATGAAAAAATATATGTACCTTGTTGCTTTAAATCACTGGGAACCGGGTTTTCTGTTACTTCAGCCAAATTCAGTGCTGACTGAGGGAACTTGGCTGGGCTAATTCAATGAGACAACATCTGGACATTGCACAGCACAGAATCTAGAAGGCAGCGGGAGCTCAGTACCATCAGCCCTTCCTCTCATCATTCTCTCCGTTGAAAATGAGACCTTCTCCTGGAGGTGAAGTACTATCAGAGGAAGTGAAAGTCGATGTCATGTTTGCAGTGTGGATTCAAAGGGTCAGAGCAAGAGGACAGCGAAGACCATGTGTGTCCCACCCTCATCTGACACGGGACGCAGACGCCCGGAGAAGAGAAGCAACTCGCCCCAGGCGGGGCGAGGAGGGGCGGGGGTGGAGGGGAGACCTCAGACTTCAAACTTAGCACATCCAGCCTCAGAACCTCTCTCCTGCCCAGCTTTCCTCTCCTTCTTCTGGCCCTTTCCCAGTCTGGGCCTCCCAGTCTTCCTCAGTCTTCCTTCCACCTGCTCCAGATTCGCTCCCCTCTAGCCCACATGTGGTAAATACGATCCCTCGCAAGCAAAAACCTCTCCGTCTGTGTCTGTCTTGGGGATGAGCCAAGGGGAGAATCTCACAAGCAGTGGTAGCAGCCCAGCCGTCAGCCCCAGAAGCAACAAATGCAGGAATCCAAGTCGGTACCACTCACTCATCCTCAGAACTTGCTACTTGCCAGGGTGTTAGCTAGGACCCCGGCAAGGAACACAGAGAGCTCACTGGAATCTTGAAAAGAACTTAAGGAATTGATGGCGTATGCAAGGGTGAGGGAACCAGAAAGGTTGGTGAGGTGCCCAAGGACAGCAGCAGCCTAGACTGAGAGGAAGGGGAGGAGTCAGTGAGACCTTGAACCATGGAGTAGACCCAACCAGAGGAGCTATAGCTGAGGGTGTAGCTAGAGAAGACCCGTCAGTGCAAAACTCCACCAAAGCAGGAAGGAAGCAGAGGAAGAGATACCACTCACTACTTCTCTCTCCTCCCCCCCTCATCGCCCGCTGATGCCTCGCATGGGCCAAACTCAATGGAAAGCCTGAAGGCAAAGAAATCTAATGATGGAGTCCACAGGGGAGAACCCTGCCTTCACCTCCCCAGGGCACAGAGCAAGGTAGAAAAAGGTCCAGGATGTGTTGGGGGGGGCAGAGGAGGGGGAGAGGGTGGAGGCAAAAGGGACAAACGGAGAATAAACAGCACAGAGGCATCGCCTAAGCAGTTTACCCGCATTATCTCCTTGAAGCCTTCACAATGATCCTGTGAAAAAAGGACTTCGATCCTCATGTACAAATGAAGAAACTGGGGGTGTCTGGGTGGTTCAGTTGGTTGAGCATCCGACTTGGGCTTAGGTCATGATTTCACAGTCTGTGGGTTCTAGCCCCGCGACGTGCCTTGTGCTGACAGCTCAGAGCCTGGAGCCCGCTTCGTAATCTGTGTCTCCCTCTCCCTCTGCCCCTCCCCCGCCCGCACTCTCTCAAAAGTGAATAAACTTTTTTTTCATTTTTTTTTAAATAAAAAATAAATTTTAAAAACGAAGAAACTGAGTCACAGGGAGGTTGACTAACTTGCCCAAGCTACTGAGCCAAGGTCTGAATGCAGACGCATACCAGAGCCTCTATGCTGAAACACTAAAATGCTTTGTGGAATAAACAAAGGAATGAGCAAATGTACTTAATTTATGCAACAATTAACGTCTCTTCTGCACCAGTCCTTGAACGGACAAAGACTGGAGAATATTCACAATCCCATCCTGGCGAACTTCTCTCCTGACCCCTGGCCTACCCCACCTTTAGTTGAATGCACAACCATAATTCAGAAAAGTGGTTCTCAAACATTCTGGTCTCGGTAATTTTTACTCTTGAAATTTACTGAAAATCTCTGAAGAGCTTGTTTATCTAAGTTATATTTGTCAACGTGTGCCAAACTAGCAATTCAAACCAAGAAAATTTTAAAACACAAAGTACCCCAGCACGCAGAAAGATGATGTCATCGTACGCTGTGGGGATTCTGGAAAACTCCACCATACATTCATGAGTAAAAATGGCTGCTACTACCTTAGTATCATGAAAAGAGTTTTGATCTCAAGGACCCCCTTGAAGGGTCTTGGGGACCTACCAGTTGTCCTTGGACCAGAGTTTGTCCTTGGACCAGAGTTTGTCCTTGGACCAGAGTTTGAGAACCATCAATCTAGATGATGTCTTTATTTCACTTAAACAATTCCTATAAACCACAGCCTTATATATATTCAGCTTGAACTCAGTGACCCAAACCTCATTTCTCTTCCCTCCTCTCTTGTTGGTCTCATTGTTACTGAGACCCTTCTCTATTCAAAGTGCAGGGGCCACCTTCCAGGACCAGAGCCTAGAGAGGGAGAGCCATTCTAATAAGGCTGCCTGATCACACATCACCAGAGAGCCTGTCCAGGTGTATGTCAGGGAGAAGGCAGTGGATTATTAACTCAGGGAACAGAGCAGACTCTTCTCAGAGAAGCTGACAGACTGGCAACAGCCTGGGATGGCCAGCAGGGACAGACACCGCAAGTGATCACCCTAAAGCAAGACAAGAGGGGCGCCTGAGTGGCTCAGTTGGCTAAGCATCCGATGTCAGCTCAGGGCATGATCTTGTGGTTCGTGAGTTTGAGCTCCCCATCGGGCTCTGTGCTGACAGCTCAGAGCCTGGAGCCTGCTTCGGGTTCTGTGTCTCCCTCTCTCTCTGCCCCTCCCACCCCTCTCTCTCTCTCTCTCTCAAAAATAAATAAACATTGAAAAAAATTATAAAGCAAGACAAGAAAGAGAAGGGAGGTATAGGAGATAGGGAACAGCTCTGAAGCAGGCTGAGGAATGCAGCCCCAGTAGTTCTTCCATTTTTAAAAGGCTTGGCTAGTGCCCTTGGCCATCACAGCAAGACAAGATGAGGGAGGCAGCCCCCTTCTTCCCATCCTTAAAACTGGTCATCTCGCTCACTGATATTCTAGGCTCCAATAAACTCTGAAATGCAATCAGAAAAATGGCGGATGAGATGCTGCATGGATTCACTTGATATGAAATAGTGTCCTTTTTTATCTGGTTTTGTACTCTATCTTTCTTTTATGCTAGCTTTAAGCTATTTGATTTTGTCCACCTACTTTCTATCCTTCAGCGAGCATATTTATATTCTGCAGTGAAAAGAAGGATTTCATATCCTAGCCTTTCACATGAAACTATTTCACGGAAAATGTACGTGACCTCACCTCAGTCTCCTTTTTCCCCAGGAAGAAATGAATTCTTTTCTGAAGTTATCTCTGCCAACTCACATTGGATGCCATTCCTTCCCAGCCAAGGATCGATACAGTTATAGATACACCCCATCATCTTTACAATCGTTTCTATTTTTCAATCATCTGCCACATGCTGAGCACTGAGACAGGTACTTTATATATGTTATTTCTGAGCTTCCTCACCACTCCACTAAGGGAGCACCATTTTCCCTATTTTATAAGTGAAGAAACTGAGGTTCAAAGAAATAATGTACCTTGTCCAGCTGGTAAGTCCAGCTGGTAACTCAGACTGTGATTCCAAAATTCATGTTAACCCAGATTCCACGAAGGCTTTGGACCATCTCTCTTGCCCTAATCAGCAGTAGTCTTTCAGTATGGTCTCTTCATGCATGTCAAGCTTGGTCACCATCATATTAGCCATACTAATACGGTAACTCGTGAGAATGGTACATAACTCTGGTTTGATGATTCCCAATGTGGGCTGTCCACAACTCTGATATGATAAAGAGCAGACCCACTGGACTTTCTGGTAACCACATAGGAGGCATGCTTACTACCTCTTGAACTTACAGCTGAGCATTTACTCCACGGCCTATAAGAGATATTATTATTCTCTTCCTTTCTCAGAGACTGTCCTTTCAGTGCTTTGCTAATCATCTTTAGCCTGTCCTTGGAGCCTGCAATTCCAATCATGTGTATAAAAACAAATTAGGTAATTCTCCTTTTTCCTCACTCTGTGTGCTTTCTCTCATTATCCTTGGAGAAATTAACTCTCCCTGGGCATCTAGGACCAAAGTGCATGGAAGGTGGAAATATCTGGTTTAATGTGGAAGGGAAAGTTTCAGAAGGACTTTATTCATATGCTTTACTATCCCCAGATAGAATCATTACAAAATCTCTGCCACCATCCACTCTCCTGGGTCCTAACAAGTTAACACAGTAGATAGGCAAAAGCCACAATTTTTCAACTCAAAAGATTGCCCTGAATCCTAGCCATGGATTTGAGAGTATTTGTGTATCTACTTACATGTGTGCAAGTTGAGATGTTTTCTGTAGACATGTAGAAGGAGCATGTGAGTAAATGATGTTACTCAAAACCTAGTCTTGATAGACTTGGCCTCCCTGAGGCATCAGAAAAATGTGGAGAGCCAAAGTCATTTAAACTACAGTTTAGATTCAGCTAAGAGGGAAGGAGACATATTTTTTATTCACAAGCATTGCAGATTACAGAGATGTGGCTCTCACACCATATTGCCTGTGTTTAAATGTCTCAAGAGTGACATCATCAAGAAGATGACATAGGTTTTTCCCTATTTCTTTTTTTTAAATTTTTTTCAACGTTTATTTATTTTTTTGGGGACAGAGAGAGACAGAGCATGAACGGGGGAGGGGCAGAGAGAGAGGGAGACACAGAATCGGAAACAGGCTCCAGGCTCTGAGCCATCAGCCCAGAGCCTGACGTGGGGCTCGAACTCACGGACCGCGAGATCGTGACCTGGTTGAAGTCGGACACTTAACCGACTGCGCCACCCAGGCGCCCCGGTTTTTCCCTATTTCAATCACCCTTACAAGAATACCAACTACGAACTATCAATAGACAAGACACCATTGTGAAAATCCCAGAATCTGGGACTGAGGCTAAAGCACCCCCTGGGCCACAGAGACTGAAAAGGACCACATTAGAAGGGTAACAGAAGTGGTTTACTTAGACCAAATAGCCTCTCCCCCAGGCTGCCACACCAAGAGGTCCCCCCAACCCCAGCCTATGGTTTATCCAGTAGTAATAAGAGAACTCAAGGTGAACATCCACCTTTCTCAGCATTACAAGGCACTTCCTAGAAGGCTTACTCGGGTCTCACTTGACAGGGATCACTGAAGAAATCATTGGAGCTTGACCACTGGGGATAAGATAGAGATGAAAAAGGTAGTGGGATTTATAGCAGCCAGAGCTCAGATCTTGGTGGACCACATTTCCACTTGCAGTGATCGAGGGCTGCCCTTGAGTGATCTGGCACCTGAGCAGATATCCAAGCCAACTTTGCATATCTGCAGAGTTGATCTGGTGGCCATGTCTGGCCAGAGAGTTTGGTAGGCAATTCTGCCTGATTTAGGTCCCTAGCTGATGGGCCATACTGGCCATAGAGCCTCTATGACTCACCTGGACAGGAAAGCAAATTCCCAGTCCTGCCCAACATCTGAAAAAAGCTTCTAGTCCCACCCCAATAAAAAGCTGGGTAGCCACAGAGTCCATCCTATGACTCCAACCAGGTAAGAAGCCAAGCCAACAGCTCTGCCCAACTATTGAGCAAAATCTCTGGCCCTGTATAACCAGGGACTTGCACAGTGACCCTGGGAACCCTCAGAGCTCAGCCTACCTTATTGCCCAGTCACAGAGCTCACCCAATAGCTCTGCCCAGCAGTGGAGCCTCATCTACAGCTCTTCCTGATTACTAAACACAGCATGTGACCCTGTCCGGGCAGGGAGCCCAACCAGTGACCCTGCTCAATTGCAGAACATAGCCTGCAACCACATTACACCAAGAAGCCTAGACAGTGACCCCACTCAATCACAAACCACAGTCTTCAGCCTCATCCAAGTGCAGGATACAGATAGAGTTTCCACCCAACCAGAGGGCCTGTCCAGTGATCTTACCCAATAGAACAGTACAGCCAGCAGCTTCCCCAATCACCAAGGCCACCCTCCAGTCCCACCCAACTTCAGGGCACAGCCCACAGCCTGCAGCCCCACTTGTCCAAACCCTCACCTGGATGCAGAATCCCACCAATAGCATCATCTGCTTGGGGAGCATAGTCTGAAGCTCCAAGCACCTATGGTGGAGCCCAACCTGCATCCTTGCCCACTAGCAGTATCTAACCAGTGGCTACACCCTGCCAGGAACACAATACATGACCTGACCCAACTAGAGGTGATTACAGACCCCAGCTAGTGGCCCCACATGACCATAGACCATAGCCAGTATCCCCACCCAACCAGAAATCCTACCCAAAAGTACTGCTTGAATTCATAATCCAACCAACAAGCTCAACTGACTGCAGAGCCCAGACAATGGCACCCCCCCAACCTCAGAGCACAGGCAGTGGCTTCACTGAAGAGACTTCAGTAACAAATCTCACCAGCCCACAGATGCTACCAGTTGATCCACCCAGTAATCCAAACTAAGCTAACTGGTGGTGATCTTTCCATGCTGAAGCAAACCTGTAAAGACTGAAAGAGGAGACTGTTTACTCATAAATGCAGGTACCAATGCAAAGATATAAGGATCATGAAGAATCAGGTAAGTGGGGTACCACCAAAGGAAACTAATAAATCTCCAATAACTGACCCTAAAGAAATGGATATCTATGAACTGTTTGACGAAAAATTTGGAATAACCCTCTTAAACAAGTTCAGTGAAATAAAGAACATACAGAGAGACAACTAAACAAAATTAGGGGACAATGTGTGAACAAAATAAAGAGTTCAATAAAAAAGTAGAAATCATTTAAAAAAATGGATATCCTACAGCGGAGAATACACTGACTGAACTAAAGAATTCAATTAAAAAAAAAACAAACAACCTCAACAGGCCTAACATCAGCAGACTCTTATGCTTAATCAAGCAGAAGAAAGTATCAGTGAACTCTAAGACAGGTCATCTGAAATTATCCAATTAAGGAACAAAAAGGAAAAGAATGAACAAGAATGAAGAAAGTCTGTAGGACTTATGGGATACCATTTACACACACACACACACACACACACACACACACACACACTCATTATGGGATTCCCAGAAGAGGAGAAAAAGAAAGGGACAAAGACTATATTTAAAGCAATAATGGCTAAAAACTTCCTAAACTTGAGGAAAAAAAGGGACACTCAGATCAGAGGCCCAATAGACCCCAAATAGGTTGGAACTCAAAAGGTTACCCCAAGACACATTATAATTGAACCATCAAAAGTTAGAGACAACAAGAATTTTGAAAGCAGGAAGAGAAAAGCAATTCATGACATACAAGGGAGCTCCCATAAAACTCTCCCACAGATTTCTCAGCAGAAACTTTGCTGGCCAAAACAGAGAGGATGTTATATTCAAAGTACTGAAAGTAAAAAAACCTGTCAACCAACAATACTATACCTGGCAAAGCTGTCCTTCAGAACTGAGAGCAAGATAAATACTTCCCCAGACAAACAAAAGCTGCAGAAGTTTGCCACTAGACCTGCCTTATAAGAAATGCTAATGGCATTCTTTGAGCTGAAACAAAGGGATGTTAATTAACATCATAAAAACATAGCCATGTGTAAGACTCACCAGTAAAGGTAAATATATAGTCAAAGTCTGATGCTTTAATATTGTGATGGTGGTGCATAAATCACTTACAACTCTAGTTTAAACATTGAAAATAAGAGTATTAGGAAAAATCTATAACTACAATAATGTGTTATTGGATACACCTTATGAAAAACATATGTAAATTGTAACATCAACAATCTGAAACGTGAGAGAGGGAGAAAAGCATAAAGTTTCTGTATGCTATTGAAGTTGTTATCAGCTTAAAATAGGATATCGTAACTATAGTGTTTTGTGTAAGCCTCGTGGTAAGCACAAAAATGCACACACAAAAGATTATGAGGAAGAAGTAAAGCATACTGCCATAAAAAATCATCAGATTACAAAGGAAGACAGCAAGAGAGAAAGCAAAAAACAAAAGATCTATAAAACTTCCAGGAAACAATTAACAAAATGACAACAGTAAGTCCTTACCTATCAATAATTACTTCAAATGTAAGTGGGCTAATCAAAAGGCATAATGGCCAAATGAATAAATGAACAATATCCCACAATATGCTTCTTATAAGAGACTCACATTAGCTTGAAGGACACACATAGGCTGAGAGTGAAAAGGTGGAAAAGATCTCCGAAGCAAATGGAAGCCATAGGAAACGAGGGGTAGATGCTCACGAAAAGAGAGAAGACACGGGCTAGGAAGTTCAAATACTCACTCTGGGCCTGGCCAACGAATCTCCTTTCTCTTCATAGATCTCTTTTTCCAACCTTCGGCAAAGTTTTGCACTAACTTTGTGCGTGCCAACCTCTGTGTGACGTGTGCACGTGTACACATTGGTGTGTGGGGGGGAGTCCCCGGGTATGACCAAAGGAAATCAAAGCTGCATTTAACCCCCTCAAAGAGAACCACAGCTCCTTCCGCAATCACCAGGACCAAAAATGCTGCCAAATGGGCTCTCAAGCCATGCATAAAAATCAAAATTAAGGGGCGCCTGGGTGGCGCATTCGGTTAAGCGTCCAACTTCAGCCAGGTCACGATCTCGCGGTCCTTGAGTTCGAGCCCCGCTTCAGGCTCTGGGCTGATGGCTCGGAGCCTGGAGCCTGTTTCCGATTCTGTGTCTCCCTCTCTCTCTGCCCCTCCCCTGTTCATGCTCTGTCTCTCTCTGTCCCAAAAATAAATAAAAAAACGTTGAAAAAAAAATCAAAATTAAAACAGAGTACCTCAAGGGTGGGGTTTTTTTTGTTGTTTTTTCCTTTACAGCTAACTAGCTTAGGAGCAGATAAAAGCCAAGTTATCATGCTTTTCACTCTACAGAGATGGGGAGGCCTGGCCTTATTCTGTCACTTGACGGTGACAGGGACATTTGAAGCCACCCAATAGAACAGGCCTGCCCTCGGTCCCTCGACACCCTTCCCAGGTCTCTCCTCTGAGAGAAAAGCCTGTGCCTCACAAAGACAACCAGGAAGCCAACTCGACAAGCCTGCTTTGGGTCAGCAAGGACAGCAGTCCACGGCTGTGACCCCGAAGCCAGCCTGGCCTCAGGTGGGCTGTGAATTTGAACTGTACAATGTTGCAAGGGTGAAAACAAGTTGAATGGAAAGGACCATTACCGAGCAGCTAGAAAGGGCACTCTGCCGTGCGTTTCACACATGTGTCTAACCCACATCCTCTGTGAAAGGCAGTGTTAGGATCACATGATGTAGAGGACGTGAGAGCTTCGAGGCTCAATGCCACGCACACCTTCACGCCTGGGTAAGCAGTGGGTGGAGGTGATTCCTAAATCCATACTCTTCCCAAGGCACTAGAAAGCTCCTTCACAGGCTGACCTTCTCCTAGAGGTTCTGATATCCAGGGGCTTTGACCTTGAGTGACAGAGACTCTGCCCTTCACAGCAGTAAGTCAAGGTGCTCAGCTCCAGAGCTAAATGGGTCCAGGCCTGTGCCGCTTACTAAGGAACAAGCTGTCACCTCCAAATCCACGCTTCTGTCCTCCGCCTTGTCCCCTGGCCGTGGGGCTCGGCAGGCTGAGTGTCTCCCTGCCCTGAGTGGCTCCACCTGCCCAGCTCATTTGGGCACAGACAGAACCAACACCGTGTGGCCCCTCCGGGTGCCAGCCAGGCAGCACTGTCTCCTTAGGGGTCCGAGCTTCTCAGGACCCTCCTCTCAGCTTCAAAGGCACCAAAGCATCCGCTCCAGTGGGCAGCACCCAGCGTTTCAAGCCCGTGACTTACCAGATGGTGATAACCCCATTCTCTCCCTTTGCCCCCCACGTCCTTTCCACATACTCACCTCTGACCTGCCTCGATGTCCCCTTTTCACCCTCTTGCGGCCCTCCAGGACCCGCACACACAACTCCCCATCTTAAATTCCCTTTGTGAACTGCCTAGCGTTTCTGTTTTCCTGATTTCGTAAAGGACTCAACTCCTGCCATCATCTAAGCAGCGCTGACCCTGAACGTGAAATCGGAGCTTCAGACCCCCCACCGAGAGAAAATCCTGTTTCGTTTTTCTTCTGCCCAACATGCCCCTCCAGAGCAGGGCTGTGGCTTTCATTCTCTCTGTCGGTGAATCTTAGCAGCCCCCGGATGCTGAGCCAGATACCCAGGGCTTCAGCGCTGTTCTCATCCCAGCCCCATTAAGCTGCTAGCCTCAGGCCTCGCCCAGAGCTCCCGGGAGCTGTTCTACCCACATCTAACTTCTCTTGGCAGCTCAAGAGCCTCCCTTCTGCTGACCTTGGCTCGCTGGTGGAAAGAAGCTGAGAGACCCTGTTTGGCAGGAAGGGCTATGGGCAGGCCAGCAGCCAGCCACACTGACAGGACCGTTGTTTGTAGGGCATCACACAGCCCCGGGGGAGAGAGAGAACAGGAGAAATGCTCTGGTCCGTCCACCCCCTCCGGCATGACTCTTGCCACGCCGTCTCAGAGGGCCTCCTGCTCCCCGTACAGCACCGCCCGGATTCAGCTGTTGAACCTGCCACGTGGGAGGTACATAATTGGCCCCTGCTACATTTAAAAAAAAAAAAAAAAAAGATATATGAAACAATGTTGTCAAGTTGCTCCCGGCCCAGTAAGGTTGGTAGAAAATGTGAGGTCAAACTTCCATGCAGAATTAAATTTTCTGGCTCCTGATCTAAGGTATAGAAACTGCTCGTGGGCTGAATGGTGTTCTTTAAAAATTCCTGTGTTGAAATCCTGACTCTGGTTCACAGGGTGTGACTGCATGTGGGGCTGTAAAGAGACAATTGAGGTCGTTGGAGGTTATATCAGTGGGTCCTAGTCCAAACGGGGTGGTGTCCTTGTAAGCAGAGGAGGCTAGGACACAGACACACGCACAGGGAAGAGCATGTGAGGACGCAGGGGCGAGGCGGCCGTCTGCAAGCCAAGGAGAGAGGCCTCAGAAGGGACCAACCCCTGTGACACCTTCGTCTCAGACTCGCAGCCCCCAGAACTGAGAGAAAATGAACATCTGTCATTTAAACCACCTCGTGGGGGGCAGGGGTGGGGGGGGCGCCTGGGCGGCTCAGTCGGTTAAGCGTCTGACCTCAGCTCAGGTCATGATCTCGCAGTCAGTGAGTTCAAGCCCCGCATTGGGCTCTGTGTTGGCAGCTCAGAGCCTGGAGCCTGCAGCCTGCTTTGGATTCTGTGTCTCCCTGTCTCCCTGTCCCTCTGCCCCTCCCCCGCTCATGCTCTGTCTCTCTGTCTCTCAAGAATAAAGAAACCTTAAGGGGCCCCTGGGTGGCTCAGTGGGTTAAGCATCCGACTTCGGCTCAGGTCATGATCTCATGGTCCATGAGTTCGAGCCCCGCGTTGGGCTCTGGGCTGACAGCTCAGAGCCTGGAGCCTGTTTTGGATTCTGTGCCTCCCTCTCTCTGACCCTCCGCAGTTCATGCTCTGTCTCTCCCTGTCTCAAAAATAAACGTAGAAAAAAAGAAACCTTAAAAAAAACTTTTTAAACCACCCGGTCTGTGACATTATGTTGTGGCAGGCCCAGCAAACCAAATAAAGAGACCTATATTCCAAATTAAAATCCAGGACCCAAGTGTAAGAGCATTTGTTATAAAATTAAGACTAAAATGCTGAATGGGCTTGGGGCAGCCTGGTGGCTAAGTCAGTTAAGCATCCGGCTCTTGACTTTGGCTCGGGTCATGATCTCATGGTTCATGGGTTCGAGCCCCACAATGGGCTCAGGGCTGGTGGTGCAGAGCCTGCTTGGGACTCTCTCTGCTCTCTCTTTGTCTCTCTCTGTCCCTCCCCAACTTGCGTGCTCTGTTTCTCTCTCTCTCAAAATAAATAAATAAACTAGATAGATGATAGATAGATAAAATGCCGAATAGGTTGGAAGTGAAGCCATCTAGAGAAAGGTCCCTCAGAACCCTCCGAATGGAGTTGTACTGAATGGGGTACAAGCCATGCCCACTTTATGCTGAAGCAGCTCTTCCCAGACTCTGTCCCCGAAGCTAAATGGAAAAGAGCAGCTGAACTTCCCATGGGGAAGGGACAGTCAGACACATGGCCTGTGACAAAGCCCCCAGTGCTGGGAATCCCTCTTCTGTTTCACCTTCCCCACATTCCATGGACCAGCCCCAAAGCTACATAGGCTTGCAAACTCTCAACTTTCTAGTTTGGGCGAAAGTCACTTACCTTCTCCAAACTTCCAATGGTTCTATAAAGTTGGGAAGATAAAATCTACCGCTCTGAGCCATCAGCACAGAGCCCAATGCAGGGCTCGAACTCATGAACCGTGAGATCACGACCTGAGCCAAAGTGGGACGTTTAACCGACTGAGCCACCCAGGCACTCCATACCAATGCACATTTTAAAGACAGCTGTCAGGACAGGACAAGCATATGCTGCAGTAACAAATAACCCCCAAATCTCAATGGTTTCACACAACAGAATTTCGTTTCTTGCTCAGTTCCGTGTGGGTCTGGGTGATCCTCTAGTATTTGACAATGCAAGGTGCTTTGATTGTATGACTCTGCATACCCACAGGAATCTTCCAAGCTCACAGCAGCAGGGGAAAAAAAAGACAAAGATCACACAAGGGCTTGTCATGGCCTCAGCCCAGATTGACACACATCGTGTCCACCTTAATTTCTTTGTTCAGAAATAGTCACAAACTGGAGCACCTGAGTGGCTCAGTCAGTTAGACTATAGACTCTTGATTTGGGCTCAGGTTATGACCTCACAACTCATGAGATCGAGCCCCACACAGGGCTCCGTCCTAACAGTGCACGGAGCCTGCTTCCAATTCTCTCTCTCTCTCTCTCTCTCTCTCTCTCTCTGCCCCTCCCCCACTTCCACTTTCTCTCAAAATAAATAAATAAACTTAAAAAAAATTCTTAAAAAGAAAAAGTCACAAACTATCTTCAAGGGACACAGAAGTGCACTGTCTCTGCCCAAAAAAGAAGGGAGAATGGTCTTTGGTACACAGTAATTATGGGTAACCAGTCCCTCCAAGGGAAGGGACTTGTGAGAACCCACAGGAGGCAGACCCTCACTGTGGCACCGGTGCTGAGTGGGGCTCCCTCAGGCCCGGGGACACCTAGTCCGGAACCGAGAATGTGGAGTCAAAGTTGCTCCGGGACTAAGCAAGTTTACCAAGTTTTGCTCTGCAAATTCTTATCATTAAGGGGAGCCACATATGATAACAAGCCTCTAGGTCTCCGAATATTTCGCTTTTCACGTAATTGGTCTGTAACCCGTGTAATTCAGATTATTCGTCTGATGACGCCTTGGTGTACTCAAGTCCCAAGATGTCAGAGTGGGCACTTCAAGACGCCAAGAGCTCACAAGGAGAGGGGAGGGGAGCTCCCAGGACAAATACGTGACAAGTGACAGTCATAGACAGGGCTGACTTCAACTGGCAGATTCTCCGTTTGCGGTACTATTAGAAGGGACAGGCAGGCGTGGGGGGGGGGGGATCATATCTAAGACGCCACTTTGAAGCTAGACCAGAGATAGCCACGCCTGCTGCCTCTAGTGCCCAGATGGACATTCAGGTATCAGTGAAATCGCGAAGACTTGCGAGCCGGTGGGGCTTTGTCTTGTTTTAAGCGCTCGTAAGACCCCCCAAAGAGAGGCTGACGATGAGATCCTGGCCCTGCGGGGAAAGAGCTAACACTTCAAGAACTAACACAGGTTCGATTCTGAGATCAATCGCAAGAGCCTTAAAACAAATAAATGCCGAGAAATTTAATGGAGCCGTGGAACCACTGGTTTGGGTCCTGATGGGCTAGTTGTGATTCTTCCCCTGTCTCCGAAACATGTGCTTCAATAAAGACAGAGGCCTGGGGTGGGGGTGGGGGGTCCATATTTTTTACCCTAAAGACTAAAATATTCTCTTTGCCAGCATAAGCATTGTCTTCACTTCTGAACGGCCTCAAAAAGCGGCTGAATCTGGAAAACTCAGGTGAGCAGACCCTGCAGCCTAGACCCAGGCCAGGAAACCACATGCATCGATTGGAGGAATTGGCCTAGGAGTCCTCGAGGATAGAGACCGCAGCCTCGCCCCAAAAGGGAGAGCGGTGACAGCTGGACAGCCCCTGAGGGGCGCCCTGCCAGGCTGGTGCTGGCCAGGTCCCTGCAACATTTCTAACCACTCATTCCCTTGGAAATACACACCGACTCCAGCTGGGGCGAGGCAAGCCCACACCCCCGGGTCCATTAACCGATCCTTACACTGGCCACCACCACTTTTCCCTAGGGGAGAACTTGCCAATCACACATTGAGATGTGACTCATCCAGCCCCCTCAAAAGGAAATTTCAACTTACCGGTGGTCAAGTGCTTCTGGACGCCAAGCAAGGCAGCTTCTAGGCCGGTGTGGAAAAATCTCTGTTTTTTAAGGCTGCCTTACATTTATAGAAGGCACTTAGAAACATCGATTTATATCAAGCCATAAAATTTTAATTAACACTCTGACTTCTAAACCCTGGCACGTTGTGTGAAATAGAACATAAACCCAAAGTGGCTGTTCTTTCAGGGCTAGAGAATGATCCACTTGGCTAAAACAATGAAGGGACCCGTCTAATGGCTTTATTCAACTGGAGCGAACGCTTTCTGGGGTGCGGAAGGAACAGGGCTCAAGGATCCAGGCTCTCCTCCGTCTCAGAAGTGTGGCCACACTGAGGCTTCCTGAGGCCACGCGAGAGGGCCCACGCATTTCATGCCATTGTTCACGTTGCAGCAAGACCGCCCTGGCAGGCTGGGATCCCGGGAGGCGGTATGTAAAGGCAGGTGTTCGAGTCCCTTTGCCCAGGCGTGTTGAGAAGGCACAGGAGGAAACGAGGGAAAGCACAAAGTAAGTTGAACCACAGCAAGGTGGGAACCCAGGCCTGCTGGCCTCCTGCGGCCGGGCTTCCTCCATCACATTGCCCTGACTTGCAAGCTGCGTCTCTTAACCGCGGTGGGCATCTCCTGACACTAGTTCCCTTTCTCTATGGCTCACCCGTTGCGCTTCTTCGGCACTCACATAACTAAAAACATCCTCCGAGGTGGGGGAAGGACTATCCCAGCGTCAATAGCTCTGTTCGGAGCTGCCTTATTTCAAGCTCAGGGAAGCCATCTTGAAAGAGAACCAATCAATACACGCTTCTCCCCTCTCGTCGTTCAGCAACAATCTCGCGCGGTTCATGAGTTACATGAAATGCCCGGTCACTTTCTAGCAGTCGGAGACTTCTAAATTTTGCTTTCCCCAGTGTATACGCTTCAGCCCCAAATGGAAAGTCATTGTGCAAAACAGAAGAGCGGTCCATTCTTGGAATAGGAGATGAACGTACCATTCGCGACTGGGACGCGATCGTGAAAATCCTTCAATTAATCCAGTGATCTCAGTGATTTGAACTCTGTCCCTGCACTTCTTAGAAAAATGCCCATTGCGCTCTGACTTACTGAGACGTTGCTCCCAAGAACACTACCATCGACAAGTTTCCTAGGCAAGTTTGCTCCCAAGGACCTATGAAAGTATGAGAAAACAAGCTCCTCTTTCGTTTTCTCCCCCGCGCAAAAGTGTATTTTGCTTATAAATCTTAACAGGATGTGTACCAGCTCGTGTGAATTTTTTTCCTAGAAAAGATGTGAGTGAACATCCTTTTAATTTTCAATCATCCAATAAACTAAGAGCCCTTTATACATTGTCCTAGGCTATGTAATTCGAGAAGCCCCAGGAATGCCGCACACTTCTCAAACATATTTCCCCCGAAGATGCCAAGATCCAGTCCCCAGCAAGGCATAGTCTTTTCCTGCCCTTCCTAAGATGAAATAATCTTAGGAAGCAATACAGGAGTTCCCTCATACTTAAGTTTAGTTTAAGAAACAGATACTAGCGCCCCCCTGTGCCAGGTGAAGGGATGAAATGAACAAGAAATGTACCTCTCTTGAGAAGCTGGCATCCCAGTGGGGACACAGGCACGCACATCAGTGGCTACAAAACAGGGTAATAGGCACAACTGCCTCCGAGGAAGCATCCGATGCCCACTCCTGAGCTGAGACATGGGGCACACCAGCACCACGCAGAAACAGCAGCCAAGCCAGGAGCTGGACCACACCTCTGAGCTGCCCCCACTGTGGTCGCAGCTCTGTGTGGGCTCCATGCATCTGGAGTCCATGAGCACGTACGCCCAGGAGTCTGCTGAAGCAGAGACTATCACACAAGGCCTGTCCTCTGGGCCAGGGTGACAGACGCTATCCCCAAACCTGCTGGCTGGGGAGATGAAGAGACGGTAACCTGTGGTAAGGCTGTGGAATGAATAGTTGGCTTTTGTCCCTCCCGGGTGTCTGCCACAGCCCTGAAACTTAGGGTGAGCTGGGCCAGCCGTCTCCCAGAGGAGGTGAGCATGGCCGGGACACCCGGGGCCTCCAGCTGCCTGGGCCACCGTGGAGATGGCCGTGGAGAGGGAAGGAGAGGGGAGAGAGGCAATTAGAAAGGTCAGAAGAGGCAAAGCAAGAAGAAATCAAAAAGTACTTTTTGCCTAAGGCTGAGCCTTGATGTCACCAACTCTAAAAGCAAAATTACTGACATGAGGCCAGAAAGAGTAGCGTGGCTCAACTCTTGATCCAGTCTTGATATGGCAAATACGGGGATGGAAGTCATCTATAAAACCAGCACGCTGATGACACAGGTCTCCTGAGATACCATCAAAACCCGAATGTTATTTTTGGCTCCTTCTGCTTCTTGTTGACTTCATGAACTTGGGGAATCCCTTTCCTGCCCCTGGACTGAAAGTACAGGCTGTCTAAAGACTTTTCTGAGCTCTCTTTGGTAATAAAATGTTCCAGGACAGTGAAGTCTTGAACACGTCACAATGCAGAAATTAGAATGCCCAATCCCATATAATAAGAATAATTTGGACCCTTGGTGATATTAACGCTTCTCCTGTCCCAGAAAGGCTGGGCTGGGGGTGGGGAATGAGTGAAGGAGGGGCCGGGCCTTCTTTTCTGTCCCTCCTTGAAAGCCCATGCTGCTGTCCCATAGGGGCCAGGTTGGGAGCTCCCTCCCTGCCTTCACAGTGGAGGGGAAAGAGGGGCCGGGGGACAGGAAGGATTTCCTGCTGCTGGGTTGTCACATGATCACTTTGGCCTCTCTGGCCAGTCAAGCTTTAGAGCTGCTTCCTCTCTCACGAGGCCTTTTGTGTGTGACTTCTTCGCTGGCAGGTCCTACAGCCTTCCCGGTACTTTGTCCTCCACCTGGCCAAGCCCACCTGGCTTCTGGATGTCTGTGGACCCCTGTCCCAACACTGACTCTCTCTGGTGGGATCATCTTTCCCCCAGGTGGTCCTTTGGGGCAGGATATAAAATGGCTCTGGGCCAGCTCTGTGTTCAAGAAGCCCACCTTCTTCTAGTTTATGAGAAACAATCTCACAACCTATATGCTGAATATTCTGGAAGGCAAGATTGCCTGACTACAGCTGCCAGTTGACCAGCTGACCAATTGACCAGCGGTGATGTCTACGGGGATGAGGAGGAAGTCACAGCACCCCCTGCTGCAGAGGACGTGGTTGGACTGGCCAAGAATCCTACTGAGCCCCTCTCCTGACTGGACGTGAAGTGGGAAAACACAACTATCTGCCAATAGGGGCAAGGAGAGGTGGAACCTTCTGCAGAGAAATCCCTTTCCCAAGCCTTCTCACTCCCTCTACCATGTCTCCCTGAACACTTTTATGTCCTTAATTTGGGTGCAGAGTTCAACAATCAGGTAGTCAGCTCTTCATCAGCTGCTTCAAATCTTTTGCAAGGTGTTCTTTACAGCATATGTCACTTATTGCTTTGATGTCTCGAAAAGAAATGGAGATTTGAAAGAGATCCATCTTGAGGTGTCTGGATGGCTCAGTCAGTTGAGCGTCTGACTTCAGCTCAGGTCATGATCTCATGGTTTGTGAGTTCGAGCCCCCCGTCAGGCTCTGTGCTGACAGATCAGAGCCTGGAGCCTGCTTCAGATTCTGTGTCTCCCTCTCTCTCTACCCCTCCACAGCTAGTGCACTCTCTCTCTCTCTCTCAAAAATAAATAAACATTAAAAAAAAATTTTAAAGAGATTTATCTTTATACCCTACTATTTATACTTATATATTTCCCCCCATCCCTTCTATAAAGGATTTATGGCAGCCTATTATATAGCCATAGAAACAGTCGACTAGCATAGAAACACAATTTTTAAAAAATCAGAATGAAAAATTGATAGAAAAGAATAACAATACCAAGGGAGAGAGAATTTGTTGCTGGACTCCCATTAAAATTAGTCTGCAATTTTGGGCTGAGCTTCCCAGCAGTCAAAGCAAGAAGAAAAATTTACATTTTCTTTTTTTAATTAATTAATTAATTTTTTAATTTACATCCAAGTTAGTTAGCATATGGTGCAACAATGATTTCAGGAGTAGATTCCTTCTGTCCCTTACCCATTTAGCTCATCCCCCCTGCCACAGTCCCTCCAGCAACCCTCTGTTTGTTCTCTATATTTAAGAGTCTCTTCCGCTTTGTCCCCCTCCCTGTTTTTATATGGTTTTTGCTTCCTTTCCCTTACATTCATCTGTTTTGTCTCTTAAAGTCCTCATATGAGTGAAGTCATATGATTTTTGTCTTTCTCTGACTGACTAATTTCACTTAGCATAGTACCCTCCAGTTCTATCCATGTCGTTGCAAATAGCAAGATTTCATTCTTTTTGATCTCCAAGTAATACTCCATTGCGTATATATACCACATCTTCTTTATCCATTCATCAGTTGATGGACACATTTGGGCTCCTTCCATACTTTGGCTATTGTTGATAGTGCTGCTATAAACATGGGGGTGCATGTGTCCCTTCGAAACAGCACACCTGTATCCCTTGGATAAATGCCTAGTAGGGCAATTGCTGAGTCATAGGGTAGTTCTATTTTTAATCTTTTGAGGAACCTCCATACTGTTTTCCACAGTGGTTGCACCAGCTTGTGTTCCCACCAGCAGTGCAAAAGAGATCCTCTTTTTCCGCGTCCTCGCCAACATCTGTTGTTGCCTGAGTTGTTAATGTGAGCCATTCTGACAGGTGTAAGGTGGTGTCTCATTGTGGTTTTGATGTGTATTTCCCTGATGACGAGTGATGTTCAGCATTTTTTCATGTGTCGGTTGGCCATCTGGATGTCTTCTTTGGAGAAGTGTCTATTCATGTCTTTTGCCCACTTCTTCACTGGATTGTTTGGTTTTTGGGTGTTGAGTTTGATCAGTTCTTTATAGATTTTGGATACTAACCCTTTATCTGATATGTCATTTGCAAATATCCAATCCCATTCCATCGGTTGCCTTTTAGTTTTGCTGATTGTTTCCCTCTCTGTGCAGCAGCTTTTTATTTTGATGAGGTCCCAATAGTTCATTTTTGCCTTTGTCTCCCTTGCCTCTGGAGACATGTTGAGTAAGAAGTTGAGGCCAAGATCAAAGAGGTTTTTACCTGTTTTCTCCTTGAGGATTTTGATGGCTTCCTGTCTCACATTTAGATCGTTCATCTTTAGATGTTGAGTTTATTTTTGTGGTTGGTGTGAGAAAGTGGTCCAGGTTCATTCTTGTGCATGTCACTGTCCAGTTTTCCCAGCACCATTTGCTGAAGAGACTGTCTTTATGCCATTGGATATTCTTTCCTGCTTTGTCAAAGATTAGTTGGTCCTACGTTTGTGGGTCCATTTCTGGGTTCTCTATCCTGTTCCATTGATCTGAGTGTCTGTTTTTGTGCCAATAGCATACTGTCTTGATCATTACAGTTTTATAATAGGTCTTGAAGTCTGGGATTATGATATCTCAAGCTTTGGTTTTCTTTTTCAAGAGTTCTTTGGCTATTTGGGGTCTTTTCTGGTTCCATACACATTTCAGGATTGTTTGTTCTAGCTCTGCGAAGAATGCTGGTGATATTTTGATAGGGATTGCTAATTTACATTTTCATGAGAGAAAAACTTAGCAGCTGCTTAAAGATAAAATGAGGCAAAGTGGTTTTGTTTTTTGTTTTTTTGTTTTCAGAATCTTGGGTCAAAAGAAATGCCCTCTCACATCTCATAGTGGACACTGAGTGAGGGATGGCAAATCTGTGTGATGGCCCCCTTACAAGTAACAGAAACTTCATCCCTGTGAGAGCAGTTCTCAGGAGGCCCCATAAAGGGGGTACCAGGTACAAGTGCTCAGTATTGAGAATGTGATATTAATGGTTTTAAACGTGCTTGCCAAAGACAGAGTTCCTGCTATGGAGGAAAGTTAAGTGTTTGGACGCATACTGAGCCGACCTCATCCACGGATCGTGATGGAACTCATTTGAGGATGTGCATCTCAGAACAGGCTCGACAGCAGTTTGGGTGGGAGAGATTTCTCACCTGTGAGTGAATGAAAACGGATGGCTCAATAATGCAGAAACAAGGCTATGATTGCTCAGCCAGGAAGGGAACAGCAAGCGACTGGCCAGTGTTTGGCCCTGCTTCCCCCTCAAGAGGAGATGCTCTCCGATAACCTTCTCTCAATGAGCAAAAAGGAAAAAAAAAAAATCCAACCACTAAGTGTCACCGGGAGCCAGAAGCAGCAGCTGCCTGGGGAGGAGATGCGGGGTGGCGGCTGGTAATGTGTCTGGGCCAGAGGGCTTCATTGCTCAGCCCCCAAGGTCACAGGGGAGGGGCTGAGCCCTAGGGGCCATGTGGATGCTCTGTGACAGGTGTCTAGACCATACTCCGCAGACCTCATGCCTCCCTGGCACACACCCCAAGGTGCCCACCTGCTGGGATGGCATGCTGCCTGGTATGATGGGCAGAAAGCCTCCAGCTTGATCCTGCCAGTTAAATCTGGACTTAATAGAAAGAGACAGAAAGTATGGCCCCTGCCATGCAAACTGATTGCTCCAGTAGCCTTGAATCCAGCTGAGCTCCGCAGCAAAGAAGCTGGGCATCATGGGGACACTCAGCCATCCTCCTTATGCTTTATGAGCGAAGCCACAAAGTGAGGACATTCCCATTCCAGAGACTTCCAGGGAAGATCCTGCATTCTGTTGGTGAGGTGTTGGCATCCAACAGGATAGCTGTGTTTAAAGGTTGGAGCAAACTTAGCCTTACAATTTGGTGAAGTTGAAGGCCTTGCATCTAGTAGGGCCAGTAAGTATCAGCGGACTGACTGTGTGTGCCTCACAGGTCTGGTGTGAGAAGGATTACCGAGACGCATGTGATGTCCTCAGCATAACTCCTGACACACGGTGGGGGCTGAAGACCTATTTGTGTGACCAGTTTGCTGAACAAGCAGGATTCTGGGATGTGACCATAAGCCTGCTTCCCCCTGCCCCCTCCCTCGGCTTATTCAAACCTCCTGAGAGAATCAGTGCCCACATGCCCCACGGGACGTCCCCTGATGTGCCACAATGTGTTCTGTGGGCACATGGAGTCCCCAGTAATTCTAAGTCACAGATACTCTCTTGATTCACTAACAAATACATCCAGTTCCCCGTAATATTCAAAAGCTTCCTTCTTAATCAAAATGGTAGCCCCTCCTCCCAGTTCAGGCATGTTGCTGGCTGGGAGCTAGAGTTGGTGAAGGAGGGTAAGGAGTTGGGGGGGGGCTTCCCCGGGTCTCCATCTTTCCCTTTTACGATTTGATCTGCCTTGCTGGGTAAGGTATCTAACCACCCCAGTGCCAGAGTTTGGGGAAGGAAGGAGATAGAAGGGGACAGGGAAGTTCTTGTTTGACTCATTCTCTCTCAATGGCCTAGCATCAGAGCTCTCTGGGTTTGGCAGGGGTTCGGACACAACTCTCCCATAGGGATGATGCTTGAATTCTTCAGAGATCCCTGTCCCACAGAGGGATCTCATATCGGAAGATCCCTTGACAGGAAACTGCACCTGTCTGCAGCACCTGGAGATATCTTGGGCATCTTTCTGCCGGAGGGTCCTTCCCTGACTAGTGGCATCTGGGAACTCTCCCCAGATCTCTAAAGTGGATGGCCAACACTTGAGTCCACTGGAAGCACCTCGTGTCCCCCGTTGCATCAACACCCTAAAGATACAGGATGCCCTCAATGCAGCCACCCCGACCCTGCTCCCCCTTCAAAATGTTTTTTAATTTTTTTTTTCTTTCTGATTATGTAAGCATCTTTCCATGACATTGAGGTGAGAGTTCGCAAATGGACTGCATAATCCGCAGTGTATCTGATCCTTCCTCATACAATCAGTTAAATGTGTGTGCCATGGGAATCCCGCTTAACCACAGCATTCGTTTCCCAACGCAACCAGTGGGACGGTGAGGAACCCAGCGAAGCCCCTTGGACAACAGCCGCAACAGGTAAAAGAAACCAGTGTGTTTCACGGAGCTCAGTTGGTTCCAGTGGTGTGGCCGTTTGGTGGTTTATGTAGCTGACTTCGTTCAGACCAGTTTGAATGTAGACGTGACTATTTTGAGGGCCAGCAGGCCAACAGGTCGGCCGGATGCCCTCAAAGAAGAAAAGAATTCTCAGCGGACAGATTCCTGGCAAGGACAGGCAAGCCTCTGGCGGAACTGCGAGAAGGAAGAAGGATATCTACGGGCAGAACTTGCAGGGCTCCGTGCAAAATAAAAAAGCAGGGTCCAAATTTTCAAGAGAGCATGAGCCGAGCAGAGCAGCAGCACAGAGCTCTGAGAGACCAGGCAGGGCGCAGGCCCGGAAGCAAGTCTGTCTACAGGAGAGAGAGGAAATTGACATGGAATGAACAATGGCACTTCAAGTCCTCCTCGGGTGGTGCTACACGTTCCGTAGGATGTTCACAAGAACCCAGGGAGGGAGGAATTGCCTGATTTCTCAATGAGGAAGCTGAAGCCATGAAAAGCTACAGATCCAGGATTCAACTCCTGCCCTTCCGCCGCAACTCGATGCCTCCTCTCCTGTCCTTTCCAAGTCTTCCCCACCCTCCCCACCCTGAGCCCCACCAGGAGAAAAACAGGAAATGACCTGCTAGAAGGTCGATATGGCCACTCACACTCTCTGAAGAAGTGGCCTTTTAAGCTGTGTCTTATGGTGAAATGAGATGTTTTGTTCTCAGTGAAAGCAGTTTCCCTCATCAGGGAAGATACAGACACAAGATTTGATAGACCGGTCCATGGAGTGACTGCTTCCTTGGCCTGTGGTAGAAGGAACTCGGAGTCTGATGTGGTAAGGACCCCCCCAAATGCCTCATGACCTCCTTCTCCAGCTGCTCCAACACAAAATGGCCATGGGTTCCTGCCCCTACTGCCCTGCAGCTCCAGAAATGCATAGACATGCCAAGAAGGAGGAGAAAGAGGAGGGAGAGGAGGAGAAGGAGAAGGAGAAAAGGAAAGGAAGGAAGGAAGGAAGGAAGGAAAGAAGGAAAGAAGGAAAAAGTCCTGAACTCTCAAAGAAACTAATAATTCCTGCTTTACGTTGAGTAGAAACATTAACTTGTCATTTTATCATCCTTCCTCAAATAGAAACCTTCTGATTGGAAAACAATGCACTGTTCAACAGTGGCCTGAGCGCTTCCCTTTGGTATCTTCCTAGCCTCATCTTAGATTATATTAATCACTGATTAACACTTTTTTGCTTTTTATTCATGCAGAGAGAATCAATACTTTAATTACAGATTGCCTAATAATATTTATTTTCCTGTCCTTCAATGGCACAGCCCGTTTATTTAGATGCAAACATCTAAGGATTTTTATACCCCCTGGAGCAACTTGTCTTTTACATACTTTCAGTGATACAGTTGCTTTAAAGTAATAAGTAAGTCAAGGAGACGTAGCATGAAATTACATTCCGTCTCCAGAGCTTTTGTAATTAAATAAAAATGTGTCACTTATAAGGTTATCATTCTTAATCAGTGGGTTTTCTGCAGGAGATTGGTGACTTTATTAATTAATTGGTATTGATATCATGTTCTTTGTTTTAT
Source organism: Lynx canadensis (assembly GCF_007474595.2). Classification (NCBI taxonomy): domain Eukaryota; kingdom Metazoa; phylum Chordata; class Mammalia; order Carnivora; family Felidae; genus Lynx; species Lynx canadensis. The sequence goes on from NC_044310.1 coordinate 115,840,507, forward strand.
TTTTTTTAATGTTTATTTATTTTGAGAGAGAGAGACAGAATGAGCAGGGGAGTGTAAGAGAGAGAGATACACACACAGAATCTGAAGCACGCTCCACGCTCTGAGCTGCCAGCACAAAGCCCGATGCAGGGCTCGAACTCGAGAACGGAGGGATCATAACCTGAGCTGAAGTCGGACGCTTAACCGACTGAGCCACCCAGGCACCCTGATAACATATTCTTTAAGAATCACCAGGTTGCGGGGCGCCTGGGTGGCGCAGTCGGTTAAGCGTCCGACTTCAGCCAGGTCACGATCTCGCGGTCCGGGAGTTCGAGCCCCGCGTCGGGCTCTGGGCTGATGGCTCAGAGCCTGGAGCCTGTTTCCGATTCTGTGTCTCCCTCTCTCTCTGCCCCTCCCCTGTTCATGCTCTGTCTCTCTCTGTCCCCAAAATAAATAAACGTTGAAAAAAAAAAATTTAAAAAAAAAAAAAAAAAGAATCACCAGGTTGGAGCGAGCCTGGGAACTCCTCCTTGCTGAAAGCAGGGCATTCCACATGATGACGGCTGGCAGCATCATGGCGAAACTCATGGCCTTGAGCCAAGTGAACTTGGGTTTGAATGTCAGCTGACACGTCCCCCCACCGGGGTGACCTTGAGCACTTTACTCCATCTCTCTGAACCTCAATGATCTCTTTTGAAGAACAAGGATGGTAACGTTCATAAACTGTAAGGACTAAGCAGGTTTACACACGCCTAGCATGTTCGTGTCTCTATAGTATTATTACCAGTGACACCAGAGAAAGACAGAATGCTTAGATCTCTCTTAAATCCAGTTCCTAACACGTTTCTCCTGAGGGAGATTATAGCGATTACCGTAGCCCTGGACCGCAAGAGTTCCATCGAATCGCTAAACACAGGTTTTTGCGACATCAAATCATGCAATTTTCCAGGATAGAGCACTCTTTTTTTCTTGTTTTTCAGCATAAGCTATTTTTAGCTGTGGAGAGAAAAGCATTCAAGAGCAAAACCGTTTAAAAGAATGTCTCGATTGCCAAGGAGAGAAGAGATAAGACGTGAAGGCAATGGGGACCGTTCATGAAGATCTGCCTTCACAGTCCACCACCCGGGGACCCACGGCCCTTACTGGGAATGAGAGAATACCCTCGTCTTTTTTCCTCTTCCATTCCTTCCTCCCTTCTCTTCCTTTCTCCTTCCTTCCTTCTCTCTCCCTTCCTTCTTTCCTTCCTTCCTTCCTTCCTTCCTTCTTTTCTCTCCAACCCAACAGGGCAAAGCTGATTTTTTTAAAAATCTCAACAACTGGATGTGATTGTCTCCCCCTTGGCATCAGTAGCGAGTTCAAAAAGGAGAAGGCTGGAGAAGCCCCTTGCAGAAGAAATGGGACCTAGACAGGAGCAGAGAGGTGTAACAGAAGCCTCCCTGATGGGTCCGTGCTGAGGACTCTGCCCACAGACACTCCCTGACTGGCTATTTTTTTTTAATGTTTATTTATTCTTGAGAGAGAGGAAGACAAAGCATGAGTGGGGGAGGGGCAGGGAGAGAGGGAGGCACAGAACCCGGGGCAGGATCCTGGCTCCCAGCTGTCAGCACAGAGCCCGACGTAGGGCTCGAACTCACGCACCGTGAGATCGTGACCTGAGCCGGAGTCAGATGCTTAACCGACCGGGCCACCCACGCCTGTCCCCTACTGGCTATGGCTCGTGACCCTGTTCACCGTGCGGTTTGAGGCTGGATGTCCCAGGGTGTCATGGAGGGCACAGGGACCAGCTGGAGGAAAGTCACCTGGGAAACTAGACATGGACCCAAATGTGACCTCACAGCCTTCCCTTGTCTGAGTCTGGCCTCTGCGGCTGACCAGCAGTCCCCGTGGTTAAGCAACCCCCTCTGCTCCCCCACTGCCAGCTGTTTGCCCTTGGGGAGTAACCTTTGGTCACTAAGTTTCATTTTTTCCCCAGTCCACCCTTCTAAACAGCCTTCCTCACTCCTTGCAAACCACTGCTCTCCCCTCATTCTCCTTCACTTATCCACATCGTGAGCACACCTGCCTCCACCTGGGCTCACGGTTCCCACCCGTGGGACACTCGTACCCTCCTCTTGGACCGTGAAATCCCACCATCCTCGTAAATCTGTCAGTCTGCCTCCTCCGGGGAGCCTGCAGCTTTCCCCACAACTCACAGAGCTTCGTCTCTGGTCTCCAGTTTCCGTTCAGCGGGTTCATCTGCTCCTGTGGCCGCCCTGTCTGCATGGTCTCGTGGAACGAGGAAAGACGTTCTAGAATTTTCTGGGACCTGCTGGATTTCACATGGTTTCTGGACGAAGCAATGTGCAAACACATGGCAGCTTGCATGCAGGGGACCTCCTGGGCAGAGAGGGTCCAGCCTGGGTCCAAGAGAAGGGGGGTGCCTGAGAGGTAGGACTCTGTAATACACCGGTCACTGGCAGGGATCCACAGTCCACGTGGCATCAGACGGCCCCTCCCCTCACAGCCTGCACGACTCAGACAAGTTTCAATCGAGTTTCAAGCCTGTGAACTGACATCATTGGGCGTCAGGTGGTGGAAGTCCTTTATACCTTGAGAAGGAGATGTTCCGGAGTCAAGCTTACTGATTCTGGAATATTCCACTCTTTTTTTTAATTTTTTTTTTATGTTTTTTAACATTTATTTATTTTTGAGACAGAGAGAGACAGAGCATGAACGGGAGAGGGGCAGAGAGAGAGGGAGACACAGAATCGGAAGCAGGCTCCAGGCTCTGAGCCATCAGCCCAGAGCCCGACGCGGGCTCAAACTCAGGGACCGCGAGATCGTGACCTGAGCTGAAGTCGGCCACTTAACCGACTGAGCCACCCAGGCGCCTCAAGGAATATTCCACTCTTGGCACAGGAAGCAGGAGTGACACAGAGCCCTGAAGGCAGAATGACACATCAGTCATGTTGACCTTCAACGGCACTGTGTCAAAATCCTGTTCTGAGCACACAGGTTGGGACAAAGGTCATTCCCACAAAATGGATTTTGCTTAAAAAGAAATTGACGGCCTAACCTAGCATCCTATTAAGGAAAGCTTCTCTGAAAATTGCGGGGGGCAAAGCCTGCCAATTCCCCCTCAGAATTTACCTCCTAAATTAAAAAAAAAAAAATTACTCGGAGGCCTCCAAAGCATCCCTCTATCTTTATCTTTGCCTTCCATTTCACAAACCTGGCATTCTCATCACAAGGCTCTTTCATAAAAATCGGTTTTCGGAGCAGATCGACAAGAGAGACACCGGTGATAGACGGTGCTGTCCTTTGTCGCTGAAGCCATTTCAACTGATGTTACTACTATCGGCAGCCACAAGTGGGCCCGTAAAATCAGCCATGTCCCCCGTGTCCCATTCTGGCCAGACACCTGGGGACCTTCATAATGCCTTCCCTGACCATCTGTTGACAGGGGCTGGCCCCGGGTATAATTCAATCAGCCAACTGACAGCAGAAAGCACGGGCTGAGCCCACAGAATGCTCAGCTGGGTGCGAGTGGAGGAAGCTCAAGGCGTGTAGCCGCCCACTCCCAAAGAGTTACCGAGGACCCGTGCTTTCTCCTGCGCCCACCATCCCAGGTTCTAGGGGGTAGGGCAGTAAACGTCACCAAAGCTCACAATCTAGTAGAAGCGACAAGTGTAAAAAGAGTAAACGATAAATAAAGAGGTCGTTTCCGACGGTGGTTAAATGCCATGGAAAACGCAACCAGCTAACGATGCAGTGACAAGGGCAGTACGTTGGGGAGGTGGTAAGGATTGGGGCGTCCGGGTGGCTCAGCTGGTTGAGCGACCGACTCTTGGTTTCTGCTCAAGTCATGATCTCACGGTTTGTGGCTTCCAGCCCCACGTCGGGCTCTGTGCTGATGGCGTGGAGTCTGCTAGAGATTTTCTCTCTCCCTCTCTCTGTCCCTCCCCTGCTCTTTCACCCTCTCTCTCTCAAAATAAATAAGTAAACTTAAAAAAAAAAAAAAAAAGAGGGTGGTAAGGATTAAAGTCGGCCCTTGCCCACAGGGCGTGTACATTTTAGTTGAGGAAAACACTTGGCTAAACAAACAGGGACAGTCGGAGTAATATAACTTTGTGTGGTTGAGACCAGCAGGACGGTGAACTTCAGGGGGAGGGACGGGAGACACAGAAGATGTGTCAGGGAGGAGGAGCCCTGGGATCAGTCCTGAACTACGGGCCACGTGGAGAGTCACCAAAACCAAGCACCTTTCATGAACCAGGTCTTCACTATACCCATTTCACAGGTGAGGAGACTGAGGTTCGGAAAAACTAAGTGACTTGCCCAAGATTTCGCTGCTGTACATAACGGTGCCAAGTCTTTGCTACCCAAAGCCCGTGCTCTGCCATGCGAAACTCTTGTGTCCTCAGGTCTCGGATAAGCACTCTGCATCCAAACATTTGATCCCATGGTACCAGGCATGGTCTCCCCGTGTTTCAGAGGGCAGGTAAGGCAGGAGGAATTCTCCTGGAAAAGTGAAGTCGCCATCTTCTGTCCGGCTCTGTTGGTAGCCTCCTCCCTCCCGCAGGGTCTGAGCCAGCCTGGGCGACAGCTTTGTGGCCAACAGAGGGAGCTTCAGGTTAATAAAATAGACTGGGGCAGAGCTTGTCAAGGGACCCAGCTCCGCTGTAATCACTAAACACACGTAACTCTCCCTGAGCCGTCGCACACCAGCTCCCAATTATCAGCGAAGGTCATAGGCCACAGAGCAGAATCCATGGATAGAAGCAAAAGGGCACCAGAGCATGGGGACAGCCCACGCGAGCAGCCCAGGGAGTAGGACTCACAGTGTTTGGGGGTTGGGGTACGTTTTTATGTCTTCACCGTTTAAACCGACTTCATTGAGTTTATAATTTGTACTCAATAAAGTGCCTCCGTTTTTCATATAGTCCCATGAGTTTTAACAGAGGTACACGCTCATACGCTCAAGGACGTGAGCCCTTTGATCGGGCCAACCTGTGAAACGTCCAGCAGGAATCTCACCACGTGCGTGTTGGCCCCGGGGAACCGTCTTAGCTGGTCTTTGTGAACAGACTATTTCAACAATCCACACCCAATGGACACTGTAAGTCCTGGGCCATCTAAAGTGCCGGAAACCATGCAGCAAGGTCTCCATCTGTCCACAGCTGACAGAGGAGGCCCTCCCACGCCTGGGCTATCTGAGAGGCAGCACGGTATAGTGGAGAAGAGCACTGACTCTGGAGCCAGGCTGCCAAGCTCAGCCTGCCGCTGCCCCATGCCTCAGTTTCCCCTCCCTGTGACAATAGGTGATAATAAGCACCTATCTCCTCAGGACTTCTTGAGATCTTGATGTATTGGTAAGCAGTGAGTGTCACGTGAGCACTGCCATCATCTGTGGTCCCAGTGAGGGACAGAGGTTGCAGCCAGTCATTACATGGGCCCAAGGGAAGCAAAAAGGAAAAAAAGCATTCAGGTGAGAGAGAATGATTACCTTAGTCTGTTGGATTCTTAGCTTGCGATCTAACCTTCTTTGAGGAAGAAAATAGGCCGTTCATTGGGCTGCTGGTGTCTAAGATGTGCACAGTTATGCGTGGGGTGAGGGACGAAACAGATCCTCGAGGCAGGACCTCACCCTGTGGCGGTCACAGCACAACTGCCCCTCCTGGAACCTACTGTAGAGCGTTAGCGTCCTTCGGTCATTTCTTAAGCCAGACATCAGGGCTGGGTCTGATTCCTTCTGTGGCCACGCCCGGGAGGAGTCGTTGAGCCCACATCTGGCCAGCAGGTCAGAGGGGGGAAACCCATCTGGATGGATGCCCCAAGATGGCTTAAAGCATAGACATGACACAGGGATGGGGTGTACCCCTCATGGCTACCCCAGGAAGGAACTTGACGAGGCCTGAAGGAGAAAACTGTTATCCTCTAACAGGGAAACCTCCACCAGTCAGGGTGAGGTGCCCGCTGAGCTCCCAGACACCCAGCCTCTAATCCCTCACAGGCCACTCGTCACAGCGGACCCTCAGGGCACTGGTCTGTCTGCCCACTGTAAGCTTGGCTGTCGGGGACCTCATCCTCCGGACCTCTAGTGTCCAGAGTAATACCCAGCACGTAGCAGGGCCGGCCAATGTTTATATTAGAACACGAACAAGGAGGAAGTCACTTAAGATGGCTCTAGTCCATTCCGGCGAGGCTTATGTCAGGAAACACAATGCCACAGGCGCCTGGTCTGCTACAAAGCAGGTGTCAACACATGAATTAAACAAACTAATCTGGTGAATTCGTCCAGATTAGTGAGCGTTCCTCTGTGACATGTCCGTTTCTAGAATGTCAACCCTCAGCTTGGGGGAGCTCGGTCAACTTGATCAAAGACCCGGGATTCAGGAGTGAATTCCCATGTGGACCTGGTGAAGGAAACATGTGCTCACAGGCTCTGTGATGAACTGAATGTTTGTGTCCCCCACTAGTTGGCTATATTTGGAGATCGGGCTTCTGAAGGTTAAATAAGGTCATAAGTGTCCTTACAAGAAGAGATCCCAGAGAGCTCTCTTTCTTTCTCTCTCCCACCCTCCACACCACGAAGAACAGAGCCTGTGGGCACATGAGAGATGGTGGCTGTGGACAAGCCAGGAAGTGGACCCTCACCAGAAATTTACCAGCACCCCAGCCTTGGCATTCCCAGTCTCCAGACTGTGAGAAAAGAAATGTCTGCTGTTTAAGCCACCAATCTGTGCTATTTTGTTACGGCGGCTGAACCGACTGAGACACGCTCCGTCATGCCCCTTCCTTCTGTCTTGTTCCTCCACCAGGATCTCCTCTCCTCATCTCCTGCTTTATGTTTTCTCCCCTGCATTCTGGTAGTTGAGCGTGAGGTCTTGCCGTCTGTCCCATAAGACTTTTCGAAGTAATTCTCCCAAATCAATGCACTGCTCTCTCTGAATGGGGGTTCTGGGGCATATACTTGTCTCTGCTTCCTGACATCCCACCCTGGATAAATCATGTCACTTCATGTTGGAAGAAGCCCAGAAGGCTCTCAGTCCAGTCCTCACCCGGGAAATTGGGTCTGCATAAATCCACAGCCGTAGACCTGTGGGAGGGGCCGGGATCAAGTGATGTCACCCAGTGAGAACAGGCTGGCTCATCAATATGCAAAGATCCCTTTAAAATCTGTTGTTTTGACCCCACCATCAACTGGCTGATCTAAGAGCAATGTGGAGACATTAGTTCAAAAGCTGCAAAGGGCTAGAGACATGTGGAAAATACGGATTAGCCAATAATAGACCTCCCTGAACAATAAGGAACACTTGGAATTGTGTGCAGGGGACTGCTTCTACTGCCTCATGGATTAGTGAAGAAATAAATATAATCATTCTCTTACCCAATTCATAGTAAGTAATAGTGGCAGAAATAATCAACTCAAAATAAAACTGGCAGTGGCTAACATTGCACATGGTACAATTTGACCCAGAAAATTGGACTTCCTGGAATTAAAGGTGACAAAAGAAAACTCACAATGGCAGAAACCACAATCAGTAAGATTTCTTATTAATAATAAAGCTGCCCAACAAATTAAATCTCCAGAGCAAAAAAAAAAAAATTATGTGAAAAGAATTGATTTCGATAAAAAAATAATTTCAGAGGAATAAAAGTGGAAACAATTGGAGGTAGTTTAACAGCCCTTTATAGAAAATTGACCAAGAAATTAAATTGGATAATAGAGTTTACTCGGAAAAATACATTTTCAATGAATATTCCCCAGTGCCAGCATAATTCTTATTCAAATATTTGTATTCAAAACACTGAGTGTAGAAAAAAGAAGCATCTGCCACGGCATTCCTCGGCCCAGGTACAGACAAAGTAGATGTTTCTGCACCCGTGACCCTGGGTGCTGCACGCTCCGTGGACAGGTGCAGAATGGAGATCCATTTAATGATCTAAAAACCAAGCAGCTCTGTCTCTCTGCCTTGCCTAGTCAACAGACTTCCCTTCAGAACGCCCATCCGGGTACGCATTTATCTCTTAATCCCATTGTTTTCTTGCTGACCCATCCAGAAGAAAGCAGAGACCATTAACCCTACCCACCCGTCAGACCCAGTGTCTCCCCCACACTGGGACCTCCTCCCTGGTGTTCAGAACACAAAGTAGTCTGCGTTTGTCGGCTAGGATTCTCCTGAATATAATATAAATGTCTTGATTTGGAAACAGTGGGGAGTGGGGAGGGCCCACAACTGATTTGGAGGCACTGGGACTCACTTCGTCATTGTTTCCACATGCTTTGCAAGGGCACCTGGGTAGCTCGGTCAGTTAAGCATCTGACTTCCGCTCAGGTCGTGAGGTCTGGGCTGCACAGAGCCTGCTTGGGATTCATTCCCTCTCTCTCTACCCCTCCCTGGCTCGCACTTTCTCTCTCTCTCTCAAAACAAATAAAGAAACCTTTTTTAAAAATGCTTTGGGCACCTGGATGGCTCGGTCAGGTAAGCGACCAACTCTTGGTTTCGGCTCGGGTCACGATCTCGTGGTTTGTGAAAGTTCGAGTCCCGCATCGGGCTCTGTGCTGAGAGCCCGGAGCCTGCTTGAGATCCTATCTCTCCCTCTCTCTCTGCCCCTCCCAGCTCATGCTTCACCTCTCTCTCAAAATAAATAAGCTTTTTTTAAAAAACGCTTTGCAGGTTTGCTGTTGAAAAATCCGCTCGAAGAGGGGAAAGGTAGTGTTTGCTGTGTGCCCTCCGTACAGCCACACGCGATAATCAGCACTGTTGCCGGTGGGGGTGCTGGTCCCTCTCTAGCTGTCAGCCACTGGCAGAGCTGGACGGGTGTCCATCTGAGAGCCACGTGTGACCCACAGTGGACATCCACCTGTGTTTCCTGAGTGAACGAGCGAGACCAAAGACACCCAAAAAACTGACGGAAAAGTGAAGACACCCAGATTTCCTTTCAAACCAGAACATCTATCATTCTGGATGGTTCGATGCGCAGCAGGACAAGAGCCCCACACCATGAGGGCCCACGGTATAGAACAAGGAGAAAATGTTCAGGGGAATCAAATCCATTTGCTTAAACCAGCCAGCATCAGTTGGCCACTTAGAGGCTAAAACTACCAACAGGAAGACAGTATGTTGAAGACCCACGTTCACCCATGCGTGCCACGTACAAGCACACAACATGCACGGTCCCGCTGGGTGGCTGCAGGCCCCCCTCCAGGGCGGCCCGTGTCACGGAAAACAGACTGGGCCTCAAAAAGGTCGCTTGGGGGAGCCTGGGTGGCTCAGTTGGTTAAGCATCTGACTCTTGATCTCAGCTCAGGTCTCGATCTCAGGGGTGTGAGTTCAAGCCCCACACTGGGCTCTGCCTTGGGCATGCAGCCTACTTAAAAAAAAAAAAAAAGGTAGCTTGCACAAGTAAGGTACAAAAGTCTAAGTCGTGCTTATCATTCATAGCTGTCCCTAAGAATGGCGGGACTTTTTACAAACACAGGTGCTTAAGGGCACCTGACATGGTAGGTCTGGAGGGAGCCCAGGGATGTTGAGAAAACTCCCCTACCCGCCCCCCCCCCACCCCAGGTAACACTGATGCTTATAAAGGTGGGCGTGTCAGAATCACCCAGGGAGACCGTACAATGCCAAAGCCGTGGCCTTGCCTCACTCGTCCAACCAGGATCTCCAGGAGGATCCTGAGTGGGGGGGTTTCTAAAAGCTGGGACCCAAAGCCTGCACTCCTTCCTCTGCACCATGCATGTCCCTGAGATAAAGGAGTAATGCTGTCTGCTCCCCCAGAAGAGTCGTTGGCAGTGACCGAACCACAGCCACATAGCAAATCCAGCGTTTATCAGCAGATGCTGTTGTCTGTGTCTCCAAAGACAAATCCGCAGACTCTAACCCGTGAAGCCCCCCAGTGCCTGGCTTGCCCCCAGCTCGCACCATTAATCGTTCCAAAGCACCGCCACCTGCTGCAGAGGTTCAAGCCTAATAGGACTATTGCCATGAAGTCAGCTCCCCGGGGGTGCTGGGGGAACCCTGCTGCGCCCCGAGACAGCCCCACCCGAGCGGGCTCTGCTTCTGCGGGCACCGAGATGCCACGAGCCCACGCGGAGCTACGTTTGAAGGTCAGGCTGACCCATCCTCACAGCCAGCATCTGCCCAACGCACCACACGGGGCAGCTCCGTGCCAAATGCCTGGCCCGCCACCTGCCAGGAGGCGACAAGAAAATCCTAGACCCGCCCAACCTCACAGTGGCGGCTTAACGCGGTACAGATGGCTAATGGCCCGCCTGGGCCCCGGAGGCTGGTGCTGACCGTGGGCTGCGGTTCCCGAATTCTTCGGCAAGTCGGGTTCTGTCTCTTCCAGGCCTCTCTCCTGGGGAGGTGGGAAAAGTCTGCGAAGGGATGTGGATAACTGATGAGCTGGGCGTGTTTTCCTCAGGGCCACCCTGTCCTCCTGAATGAGGAGGACACTCCATCGGGAGTGCTTGGGGTCCGGGCCCTGCCCGCTGCAGACAGGGGCAGTTCAGGAGGACCAGGCCCCCGGGTGTGGCTGCCGGGGTGCACGGCGAGGCCAGACGTGCACGGTGCTAGAGAGGGTTCTAGAGGCCACAGGCTGGGTCAGACTCCGTCACTGCTGTCTTCTGGCCGTGACCTTGAACAAATGACCTCCTCTGCACTCTGTGTCTTTCTTCACGCAAGGCACGTGAGAATACCGTCTTCGAAGCATCACTGTGACAATGAGAGGGAAGGTGGGCACGTAGCAGGTGCCCGACAAGAAACAGCTGTTGTCATCGCCCTGCGGAGCTTGTGTTCGGTGCCTACTCGCTAACTATCTGCGATACAAATGAATCAATACATGAATGAGTCATCCGAAGGGACTTTATAAGGAAACAACCCTTCTGGAAAGAGCAAACACCCTTGCCCCAGGGTGCGAGCGGAGGTCAAAATCCAGAATTTCAAAATAACCAGAAGCTGTCATTTACTCAGCAACGACTGTCCGCGAGGCTGCGGGAGCCCCAGCGCCCCATCAACGGCCCCACAGCCCCCGTGGCTGATATTATTTTTCAGTTCATCAGATGGAGAAACCCGTCAATACTCTGAGGCCTGGCTTGCCTGCGATATATACATACGTAGGGTACACACATTATGTGACACGGGCTTCATTATGGAACGAGGACCTCCTGGTATGTGCCGTTTAAAAAGAACGCAAGTTAAGGAGACAGCAGGTGACCGATTGGCACAGCTCACTTCCACAGGGCGGTTAACTGCACCGTCTCTGATGAAGTCGTGCGGGAGCAGAGGCTTCAACACGGTGAGGGCGTGAGCCAGGTGGATGCACCTGGGGACAGTGTTTCAGGAGAGGATCTGGGTGGCAATGCTTGGATTTCCTGGGGAGAGAGAGGAGGCAGTAGAAGCCGGAGTGGGGGAACCAGAGCCCGGGGGGCAGCAACGAGATACCAGAGTGGGGGGGAACCAGGGGAGGGTGACAGGCAAGGGCCTCGCCGACGTGCAAGGACTCTGGGTTTCTTCCTCAGCTGACGGGAGCCCCTGTAGGGCTCGACCGGAGGAAAGGAATGATCTGACTAGAGGTTTTGTTCAGACCTGTCTGCTATTTTGAAGAAGGTGAAGACAGAAGGCGAATTAATAAGCTATCGCCAAAACTGTTATCGGAACATGAACGTATTAATTTATTTCATCCTTGCAACAACACTGTAAGGGAAATGGAGGCACAGAGAGGTCAGGTAACTCACTTAGAATCACACAGCCGGTAAGCAGTTGAGCTGGGATTTAAAGCAGGCCACCTGCAGGTGCGTGGTGCTAAATATCGTGGGGTACGGACCCATCCAGTGTAACGTGCTGATCACCCATCCAGTGATCAGGAGGCAGGGAACTGTCTTCCCACCACAGGGAAGGGATAACCCACTCATTTAGTAATTCTTGAGTAAATACATAAACCAAAAGAAGTCATTTCCTTACTTACGTATTCATTCATCTCAAAACATTATTTGCGAAGGTTCAATTAAGAAAAGAGTATAATGGGGCGCCTGGGTGGCTCCGTCGGTTGAGCGTCCGACTTCGGCTCAGGTCATGATCTCATGATCTGTGAGTTCGAGCCCTGTGTCAGCTCTGGGCTGTCCGCTCAAAGCCCAGAGCCTGCTTCAGATTCTGTGTCTCCCTCTCTCTATGCCCCTCCCCTGATCACACTCTCTCTCTCTCTCTCCTTCTCTCAAAAATAAATATTTTTTTTAAAAAATCAAAAAAGAAAAGAGTATACTAACACTAATTAAGCTATGACACCTTATTCCTATAATAGCCCTGTGAAGCAGATATTATCATCCCCATTTCACGGATGAAGAAACTGAGGCTCAGCAAGTGTAAGTGACACGCCCAGGGCTTCATACTACGGACACAGACCTCATTCTTACCCTAAAGACTCTCCCCTACACCATCCGGCTCCGGCCCTGGAAGAAAAACACACACTGTGTTATCATAGGACAGGGGGAACATGGCGTTGCCCACGCTAGACAACCGGACTGAAGCTCGAGCCAGAAGAATAAATGAGAAAATCTGGCGAATCTATTCTGGGAGCCAGGGTATTTACCACTGCCCAAAACCTCCAGAACTGGGAAGGTGATGGTGCCCCTATGAAACCAGGTTGACAGCTGTCACCAAGCTCTTCCCGGCGGCGAAATCCAGTGGGGAAAAAAACAGCAAACACCCTCCGTGTTACGAGGGAGGACGAGAGAGTTCTAGGTGTTCCATTGTTCAAGGGAAGCGGCGCATGGGGAGCGATCGCTCAAACCGGGGAGCTGTCAGTTACCACGCAGACGGAACACAAGCAAGTCTTTGCAGGCCGTTGCCCGGGAATATCAGAGCAACGGGCCACACCTGCCGGTGACACCAGTGACTTGCTGGCCACGTCAGAAGGGGGGCAGCCTGGGCACCAGAGACGGACACTGTGCCTCCTCCCTCCCGTGGAACTGCCGCTCTCGTGCACCTGGAGAAGAGAAGTCCAACCTGTTCCATCCTAGTGAGCACGCCCTGAGCCCCCGAAACGGGCCGGAGCTAACTTCCCCAACAGCTCTTCTTATCATTCAATCCCACAACGACGACGTTCATATCTGGGGGCGTCTGGGCGGCTCCGTCCGTTGAGCCTCTGACTTCAGCTCGCAGCTCATGACTTCAATCCCCACGTCAGGCTTTGTGTGCTGATAGCACGGAGCCTGCTTTGGAATCTCTGTCTGCCTCTCTCTCTCTCTTTCTCTCTGTCTCTCTCCTGCTCACGCACTCTCTCTCTCAAAAATAAATAAACATTGGGGCGCCTAGGTGGCTCAGTCTGTTAAGTGTCTGACTTTGGCTCAGGTCATGATCTCACTCTCCATGAGTTCGAGCCCCGCGTCGGGCTCTGTGCTGACAGCTCAGAGCCTGGAGCCTGCTTCGGATTCTGTGTCTCCCTCTCTCTCTGCCCCTCCCCCACTCATACTCTGTCCCTCTCTCTCTCTCTTAAAAGTAAATAAACATTAAATAAATAAACCTTAAAAAAATTGTTTTACATTTATTTATTTTTGAGAAACAGAGTGAGACAAAGCATGAGCCGGGGAGGGGCAGAGAGAGAGAGGGAGACACAGGATCCGAAGCAGGCTCCAGGCTGTCAGCACAGAGCCTGACGCGGGGCTCGAACCCACCAGCCGTGAGGTCATGACCTGAGCCCAAGTCGGACGCTCAACCAACTGAGCCAGGCGCCCCAATAACATTTTTTTAAATGTGTGCTTTATCTCTGTGTCAGGTATGTGGACCTATGTGGCCCGGGCCACATAGCTGATAAGCGGCTTTCCGGAGTCCAGCTTCTTGGATGCCAAAGCCGTACCCCATTCGCTTTGCTGGAGGTGAGGCCACCTCCTCAGATGAACCCTTCTCTGTGCGCCCCGAGGCTCAGACCTAGTGGAACTTCTCACAGCTCCCCAGCAGACCCTCCAGTCCAGCCAGGGGGCCCAGGGACCGCCATTTCCCAAACGCTCTAGGCCACGCCCACATTATAGTGTTGCCTACCATCCCGCCGGTATCCGCGCCCCTGCCCCCGAGCCCCCACAAACCCCCGCTGCTGGAGCACCCGGGACTGCCCTCCGCGAGGATCTGGCAGTCAAACCTTGAGTGCCAGTTGACTGCAATAATCAATAGCAGAGTTAATGATTTGCTTCCTTATCCTGGGGTCCCATTGTTTCTCACCTCTGCAATTAGGTTATGACATGTCTGAGCTCTGGTAGGGAAGGGGTGGGGAGGGTGGAGAAAGACGAGTGGCGGCTGTCACACATGCCCAGACCCCTATGCTTCCCCGGAGCCGAGCACAAGAAGAAGAAATGCAATATGCAAGCATAACGTGTTGGTGCTTTCTGGCCAAGGGTTGGGACCGGGCAAGCCTATAAAGGAGCAAGGGAGGGGGCTATGGGGCCTATATGACCCCCTGTGGCCTGTGGGTCCACACCAGAGCCTTGCACCTTCAGATTCATCCATCCACCAGGCCAAGTTGTAAATCAAACTCACAAGATATGCCTTTAAATATCTCCTATTTAGTAACACAAATGTGTGTCATACGTTTAGTAACGCAAATAGGAGATACTTAATTTTTTTTAATTTTTTTTTTTTGCGTTTATTTATTTTTGAGAGACAGAGAGAGAGAGTGTGAGCAGGGGAGGGGCAGAGAGAGAGAGGGAGACACAGAATCAGAAGCAGGCTCCAGGCTCCGAGCTGTCGGCACAGAGCCCAACACAGGGCTCGGGCCCACGAACCGTGAGATCATGACCTGAGCCGAAGTCGACGCTTAACCGACTGAGCCACCCAGGCGCCCCTTAAATAGGAGATATTTAAAGGCATATCTTGTGAGTTTTACCATCCAAAACCATCCCCTAAAAGGTACAACCACCTGGAGAGGTAATCCTTGGGCTAACAGAATTACAGAGTAAATTGGAAAGAAACTAATACTATGGCAGAGTGGACAAGAGCCCAAGTTACCCGCCTCTAAATCTAGTCCAAATGTGCACTAACTTTACAAACAAGGGCAACGTGTCTGGGCTTCACTTTCCTCATCTGGAAGGTGGGTTTAAGGAGGTATAACACTTATTAAGCTTTTTTAAAAGCTCTTTTCACGGTGCTCAATCAATACTGTGTGTGGCTATGCTTTGTTCTAGAATTTCTAAGCAAGGAAAAGGAAACGATGGTTGTGGTGGGTTTTCATCATCAAAGTTGAAGAAAATCATTCACAAGCTTGATCTCATGTCTTATATTTCAAAACCGTTTACCCCCATCGAAACTACTTATCACCTGTGCTATGAGCCAATCCCAAAATGCATTGCCCAAATAGACATCTACCCATATTGTTGTTCCCACCTCATCTGGGAGGAGTAGCCAGATGTAATTTGCTAACAATTCCCACCTCCGTGGCCAAGCAAGGGCTGGCATCTCCCACACAGGCTCATTGTACAAATTCCCACGTGCAAGTTTTGGCAGCATAATGGAGAAGAAAAAAATAAATAAAGGCATGTTTATTCATATTACTTGGTTGCATAAAAACACACGAATAGTCCGTAAAATTTTCAGTGCAGCATAACATTAGCATTGGCCCCATAACTTGTTGCTAATGCCAAAATTGCCATTCAAAGAGGGAACATTAATTTATTTCTGGGTACACGTTACAGTGGAGACCTAAGGACAAGGTGCCACAGAGCCATATCCGTGAGAGCTGTCACCCAAAGTTTAAAAAATAATAGTCGTTTACATAATAATAATAGAAAACTACAACTCAGAGAACACTCAGAAAGATTAAGAGGCTCAGAAAGATTAAGTAATCTTCTTAAAGTCACTCAGTGAATTTTTATTTCCAACAAGAGTGAGCTGGGTAACTCAGACAAATGTTTCCAATAAAGATCATTTAAGGGCACCTTGGTGGCTCAGATGGCTAGGCATCCGACTGGTTTCGGCTCAGATCATGATCTCACGGTTCGTGGGTTCGAGCCCCCTGTCTCTGCACTGACGGTGTGGAACCTGCTTGGGATTCTCTCTCTCCCTCTCTCTCTCTGCCCCTCCCCTACTCGCACTGTCTCTGTCTCTCTCAGATTAAATAAATACAATTTAAAAAAAAAGAAAAGACCATTTAAAAAATCTGGACAAAAGACAAAGAGAGAAAACAATATTCTTGAGAGCACCAATGCACTAACAAAATAGTGAGGATTCTTTGGTTGGGATCCGGTAAAGGACCGGAACCCTGACAGTTCAGCCCAGTGCTCAAGTTTGCTTTAGTCGTGGGATATTTGTCGATCAAATTGAGATAGCCAAAAGGTTGAGCAGTACTTCTGAAGCCTTGTTGAACTAGGGGGAAAATTACTATCCAGTGCCTTCTGAGGAAGGAAATCTAGGTACACCACCCTTCACGTAGCCTGGAGGGCAATAAAGGAACATACCCTAGCATTAAGAGTAAACTGATGTTGGGGTTCCTGGATGGCTCAGTCGGTTGTACATCCGACTCGGCTCAGGTCATGATCTCGCCGTTTGAGAGTTCAAGCCCCATGTCGGACTTTGTTCTGACAGCTAGGAGCCTGGAGCCTGCTTCAGATTCTGTGTCTCTCTCTGCTTCTCTCTCTCTCTCTCTCAAAAATAAATAAAAACATTTAAAAAAAATTTTTTTTAAAGTAAATGATGTTAACCAGCTCTTTCATGGACAGTGGTCTGGATTCCCATCATCTGATAGCCCAGAAAGCCTCAATTTAGATTAAAATAAATTTAGATTAAGATGGCCCAGGATAAGTAGTACCTCGAGATCCATGGTGAAAACAACAGAAATCCTCTCCAGATATAAAGAATATTGTGGGGCGCCTGAGTGGCTCAGTCGATTGAGCGTCCGACCTTGACTCAGGTCATGATCTCACAGTCTGTAAGTTCGAGCCCCGCGTCGGGCTCTGGGCTGACAGCTCAGAGCCTGGAGCCTGTTTCGGATTCTGTGTCTCCCTCTCTCTCTGCCCCTTCCCCGCTCATGCTTTGTCTCTCTCTGTCTCAGAAATAAACATTAAAAAAAAAAAAAAAGAATATTGTTCTAGGCCTCAAGTTATTTTAACAAATAAATTTTCACTACAATGTCCAGAATATAATCAAAGAAAACCAGTCACATGTGAAGACAAACACCATGAGCTAGCAGAAAAATCGTACAACAGAAACAGACCCACAGAGACTCCAGATGTTGACATTATTAGATGCTGCTTATGAAACAATTATACTTTTGTACGTAAGTACATAAAATTCAAGTTTTAAAGCCTCACAAAAAAATCAGAAAATCTAGGAAGTCACGTCATAGGCTTTTTTAGATAGAAGTTATAGACCTGAAATATATAACAAATTAAGAATTCAATGGAGGAATTTATAGCATATTAGATATGGGTGAGAAAAGACCTTCCAGAGCAAAACACTATGCTACAGGAGACAGAGAGAAAGAGAAACAGAGAAAGAGAGGAAAATAGAATGATTTTTTTTATCCAAAATTATTTGAGAAAAAACAAAGAAAAATAGAACAGGTTAGGCAAATAAATAGCACATTATGAGATGGTGTATTTAAAGAAAAGTATATCAACAATTTCAAGAAACATCAATAAAACAAATGCTCCAGGTAAGACAAAGTTTAGCATAATGGACTAAAAGTATATATTATGAAGACTACACTGTATGTTATCTAACGTGAGAACACTTTCTTATATATAAAAGAAAAACATTCATGTATGTTTATCAGAAAAAGTGTCAAGTATTATTATTTTAAATTCATTTCTATTCTACATTTTATCAGTATGTAAATTATTAAAAGGCCTTCTTTGTGATTTGTAATGAAAAATAAAAATAATAAAAAATAAAAGTAATATTATATTTTATTTAGAAGCACTGCATCTAAAATGTAAAGATATGAGAAGATTGAAAGTAAAAGAAAGGTAAAGGATATCCAGGCAAACACTAGCTAAAAGAAACTAGTGCAACTATATTAATAATAAAGCTAAAATAGGGGCCCCTGTGTGGCTCAGTCAGTTAAGCATCCAACTCTTGATTCCAGCCCAGGTCATTATGTCAGGGTTTGTGAGTTCAAGCCCCACATTGGGCTCTGAGCTGACAGTGTGGAGCCTGAGTGAGATTCTCTCTCTAACCACATCCCGTGCGCTCTCTGTCTCTCTCTAAAATAAATAAACATTAAAAAAATAAAAAATAAAAAAGCTAAAATAGAACCAATAGCAAACAGCATTTTTAGGAAAAACAAGGATTATTTCTCAATGAAAATGGGATCAGTTATTTAATAATTATAGCAATTCTAAAATTTGATGCACCTAATAACATGGCCTTAAAATATATAAAGCAAATATTTATGGAACTATAAGGAAAAAAAGACATTTACAATACAATGGCAAATGCTAGCACACTCCTTTAGTAATTGGTAAAATAAGCAGACAATTTATTGTAAGGAAAGCTTCAGAAGAATAAAAGCACTTAACCTGATGGAAACTAAAATACAAAACATAACAACTGAAAAATACCATTTTTTAAAGGACCGTATTGTGACCCATAAAGCAAGTCTTAACAAATTTCAAAAGGTTGTAATCCCATAGAGTTCCACTGTGCCATATGCCACTAACTAGACACAAAATGGCTGTTTCAATTTAAGTTAATTAAAATTAAACAATATTTAAAATTCATTTCCTCAGTTACACTAGCCACACTTCAGTGGCTACTAACCACATGTAGCTAGTGGCTACTTTATTTGTAATTCTCAGTCCTTTTTTAGTTTTCTCTATAACAGTTATACCATGGTAAAACTTTTTACTCTTTAGTAACAAACTTTTTCTTTACTAATATGTGTTTTGTCTGTCTTCCCACTGCGAAGGATACTCTGTGAAGTCAAGAAACGCATTTGTCATATTTGCCCTGGGGCCTACTTATTAGAAGTTTGTTCAATTAATTAATTAATGGTTCTCTCCTTGTTATGTTTTCTTATAATATAAACTGAAGCTGGCAGACTGGATGGCAGAACGATCCATGTCAAATGGAAGTTTCAAGCAAGAATTCTTATAGAGAGGTGGTAAAACATTTCACTTTTGCTATTGGTGATACATCCTAGAAATGGCTAATGCGGAGAGGTGCTTCAGTTTTGAATTCAAGGAGCCACAGAAATAGCCAAATCCAAGAGGTCGAATATCTGGAGTCACACCTGCCTCAATGATCTAAAATCCCTATCTTTTGGCAAAAGTTGTTTCCAATAACCTTGTACTATTTTCCCCCCAAGAACGGGTTATGGACTCTGTCCACCAAGATCTTTAACAATTAATGGGAATCACCAACGAGAGCACGCATTCCCATCAGTCAGAGAATGTCATGTTATCCATGGAGTGATTAGAAATGAGGCAGAAACAAAATCAGACATGCGTTGTGTACCATGCTTCTGCTGAAACTATACAGGACCGCTAGAAAGTTCTAAACAAAGAGAGAATAAAAGAGAGAAAGGGGTGTTTTGGCTAATGTTTGAATTTTGAAACATTAGAGCTTCCTTGAATTAGTCGCAAAGGTCATACTTTTTGCTTCACTGTCCCCGGCTTCCATGGAATGTTGGTTTCAATAGAGAAGGGTTTATATATAAACCTATGTAAAAAGTGCATCTTGGGTGCCAGGGTGGCTGAGTGTCTGTCTCTTGATTTTGGCTCAGGTCACAATCTCACTGTTTATGAATTCGGGCCCCGTGTTGGGCTCTGTGCTGACAGTGTGGAGCCTGCTTGGGATTCTCTCTCTCTCTCTCTCTGCCCCTCCCCAGCTCACATTCTCTCTCTCTCTCTCTCTCTCTCTCTCTCTCTCTCTATTTATTACCATAAATAAAAAACTTTGTAAAAAAAGTGAATCTCTTTGAGCCAAGCTTGGAGAATGGCATCACCTGCTTCTATGACATCAACAGACATCATGTATGAGCAAAACCTTCCTCAAATTTGCAGACCAAAGCAGTCTCTTTCTTTTCTATAATAGTTATAGAAATAATCCAACAAAGAATTATTACACTCGGATCATGTATCATGTGGCAGGCACAGATCTGGTTACAGAGGTTTTAGCTATAAACTAGACACACAGGCTCCCTGTTTTCATGGAGCGTGCATTCTAGAAGGGAAGAAAAGCAATAAACGAGCACACAAGTAAATACACAGAATAACTTCAGGTAGAGATAAGTTCTATGAAGAAAATAAACCAGGGGGCTTGGCACAGAGAGGTGGAGAAAGATAAGCTGGGAAGAGGGTTAGCTATTCCCAAAAGGTGATATTTTTTTTTTTTATTTAAAAAAAAAATTTTTTTTTAAGTTTATTTATTTTTGACACAGAGAGAGACAGAGCATGAACGGGAGAGGGTCAGAGAGAGAGGGAGACACAGAATCGGAAGCAGGCTCCAGGCTCTGAGCCATCAGCCCAGATCCTGACGCGGGGCACGAACCCACGGACTGCGAGATCGTGACCTGAGCTGAAGTCGGACGCTCAACCGACTGAGCCACCCAGGCGCCCCCAAAAGGTGATATTTGAAGAATAAGACAATGCCGGCCCAGAGGAGACCTAGAGCGCTGCCTGTCCAGCAGAAGTCTCTGTGGAAATAAGCATGCGTGATGTCTGTATTGTCCAATGCCCCGGCTGTGGAGCACTTGAAAGGTGGTTAGCGCAGCTGAGGGACCAAATTTTTCATGTATTGCATTTTAATCTATTTGAATTTCAATACCACACGTGGCTAGTGGCTTTCGGATTTGACACAAAGCATTCTAGCAAGGGGAGAGCCAGTGCCAGAGGGTCCGTAGTGGGAGCCAGCCTTGTGGGTTGGAGAGAGAAATCTAGCATAGCCAGACCGTGGAACATAAGGCGGAGAGTGGTAGGCGGCAGCCATATTATGTACGTGCACTGTGAGGGATCAGATTTCGTTCTCTGCAGAAGTGGAAGCCATTTGAATGGTTTAAATAGGTGATCTGATTGCCTGTGACACGGGTTGGCCAACTTTTTATAAAGGGCCAGACAGTAAGTATTTTAGTCTTTGCAGGTCACAGAGTCCTGTCACCGGTAAGCACAAAAAGAGTCACAGACTGTGAACGAATGAGCATGATGACCCTGTTCCAGTGGATTTTATTTACAACCTTATTACAGTTTTATTGACCTACAGCTGGTGGTCTGTCATTTGCCAAGCCCTGACCCAAGATCCTGTGGCAAACACTGCTAGCTGCCTCTTCCACCCTCTCTCTCTTGCCTCATCATTGCTAAGAGAGCCCCAAACTTGTTCGGGGTAACTATACGCACAACTAAAACTGCTCACTGTCCCAGATCCCCCGAAACTAGGGTTGACCGTGAGTCTCAGTTACAGTCAATGAGATGTAAGCAGATAGCTCCAGATGGGGCTTTTAGAAAAGCTTTTTAAGAGAGCCAGCCTCAGCTGGCCTGCTGTCATTCAAAGTTTTGCCCTTTTTAAATTTTTGTTAAATTATTTATTTGAAAGAGAGAGAGAATCCTAAGCAGGCTCCACGTTCAGCCCAAAGGAGGGCATGGCAGGCGGGCAGGGGTGGGGGCGTTTGATCCCATGACCTTGGAATCATGACCTGAGCCGAAATCAAAAGTCGGACACTCAACCAACTGAGCCACTCAAGCACCCCTGCCCTCTTTTTCTTTTTTTAATTCCTGTCTGGAACTCAGATGGATATGGAACAGGCATCGTGTATATATGAGTCAACATAAATAAGACTGGAGGCTACAGGGGCACTTGGGTGGCTCAATCAGCGAAGCATCCGAGTCTTGGTTTCAGCTCAGGTCATGATCTCATCATTCATGAGTTCAAGCCCCAGCTTGGGCTCTGTGCTGACAGCACGTAGTCTGCTTGGGATTCTCTCTCTCTCTCTCTCTCTCTCTCTCTCTCTCTCTATCCCTCCCTCCTTCTCTTTCTTCCCCTTCCCTTCTCATGCTCACTCTTTCTCTCTCAAAATAAATAACTAAACTTAAAAAAAAAAAAAAATGGAAGTTACATGCTAAGGATAGCAGAGAACAATCCACAAAGTGTCAGATCTCTGGTTTATCATTTAGTAGCCATACCAGCCATGGACTGACTTTCTCCACACTTAGGCTCTTCTAACTGAATTCATTATTTCCAACTGATTCCCTTCCTAGCTAATACACACAGAGCTTCAAGAAAATATGGCTACCGACATGATGAGGCTGAGATAGGGGTAGAAGGTTGTCATGATATTAATAAAAGATAATCTCTCACAAGCTACTGCTCCATAACAAACAGCCACAAAATCTCTCGGCATACAACAAGCAACTATTTCTCACGTGTCTGTAGTCAGCCGGGGTGATTCTGATATCGTTGCTGTGTTCAACTTGGGTCCAGGTCTGCTACACAGAGCTCCCATACACCTTGGATCAGCCGCCCAGCAAGGTCATGTTCTTCTCACGGCAATGACAGAAGAGGAGTAGGGCAAACGGAACACATAAGGGTTCCTAAGGACTGGACTTGGAACTAGCATGCTGTCACTTCTTTCCACATTCCACTGGCCCAAGTAAGTCACCCAACTGAACCCAGCGTCAAGGACTGGGAAAGTACATGCCGCACTGAGTCGGAGGAAACACACATTATAGGGCAAACGGAATGGATAAAGTGAGGGGTAAAAAACTAGGACTAACAATTTAAATATACTACAGACAGAATATGAAGAAGACAGCTGACTGGAGAAGATGCTTTGGTCACTGTGAAATCTTACTGAGCCCTGTGGAATCTCATCAAGAAGAGTCAGCTCTTGGGTGGCTCCGTGAGTTAAGCATCCAACTTCAGCTCAGGACATGATTTCACGGTTCATGGGTTCAAGCCCCACGTCGGGCTCTGTGTGCCGACAGCTCAGAGCCTGGGGCCCGCTGCAGATTCTGTGTCTCCCTCTCTCTCTCCCTCTGCCCCTTCCCTCCTCGCTCGCTCTCTCTCTCTCAAATACAAATAAACACTTTAAAAATTGTTTTAATAAATAAAAACGAAAAAAGAAGAGTCAGCTCTCAAGTCTTCTTGCTAGAAGGTGAAATAGGAATTATGCCTTTCCCCTTCAGTTATTAACATATTCTACAGCAAACTATCCATGATTCAGAAATCCTAATAAGATTTCCATAGATTCAAATAATAATTTCCAGACCCTAAAATAGTACATGTAAAGTAGGAGGGCTCAGAAACTAGGGTTGGACCTTCCATGAGGATTCTTTCCATTAAAAAGTAATAACCCTACCATACCCTTAACAATAATCTTTAGCATTAAAGACACTCGCTTGTGTCTGGTCTCTGAAGATCCCTGATATAGACAGCCTGGAACGGGGAATCCCGTGACAATGATAACGATGTGATGATGATTAAAAATAACATGTATATAATACTTACATGGTACTAAATGCTGAGAACTGTTCTGTGCATGTGTAGCTTTAACTCGTATGGTTCTCTCAACAACTTCCTGAAGCAGGCACTATTATTACCGCCATTTTTCAGATAAGAAATCCGGGGCACCGGGAGGTTGACTATCTTGCCTTTATCACACGAGTAAGCGGCAGAAGTAAGATTTGGACCCGGGAAGTCTGGCTCCAGAGCCTATGCAGGGAACCGCGACTTTAAAGTCCTTCGAAAAGAAGACAACCCTACAGCACTTACGGATATGTTGCACATTAATCGACATCCATTATTTATTCAAAGCCATGGAGCTCATTTAAATTAACAGGTCTGGGTAAACCCGGGAACACCACCTGGTGAAAACCGTTGTCTCTTTCCCCCCTTTCAGGAAGATTAGGATCATTAAATTCTGGAGGCAATGATAGTTTAATTAAAAGACATTGTGGTAAGGGAATGTTTCATTTGGGAGGGAGAGGCACTGCTTATTAGAGTGTCCCGAGAGGGACCAACGTGCTGACAGCCGATCAGATGCTGGAAGGATGTCACTGTTGGAGGCTGTAGTTCTTGGACTTGAAAACACGTGCTAGTACCCAGCGCACCATTAGCTGAGGCACCAGGGGACACTTAAAGTGGCAGTGGATGGCTAGCTTTTTGCTCCTATAGAATCTCTGATTTTATAAGGAAGTTGGTAACATATTTCTGCAGCGGAAAGAACACAAGACTGGAAGACAGACAGCTGGACGTGGGGCTCTGGGGTCAGGCATGCCGTCCCACAGCAGCCAGTCCTCAGCTGGGGGAGCACTGGGAAGGCAAGACTGGAATTGCCCTTGCCCCCCAGGAACCTCACCCGGTAGAATAGGCATAGAGGTGAGACTGTTCCTTCCAACACCACACGGTAGACATCATGGAGGGGTCGTGACCACACAGAGAAGGGACAATACAGGCCTGGAAGGAAAGAACGGTATACAGCTCAGAGATCAGCATGGCCCTGCCTTCCTCAGACAGAAGCTCTGAAGGTCAATACGGCACCGAGGTGGAAACATCTGAGGGGCAAAACTCGTTCTAGAAGACCACCTTTTACGACTCACTCTGCCAGTCACAAAATCAAATGGCTTCGAGTGCAAGCTAACTGAACTCATAGGAGCCAACCCCCTCAGCTTGCAAATGAAAAGACAATCAAGGTTTGGGGAGGAGTAAAAATAAAACTAGATTTAAACCAGCTCTTTACATTCTGAGCCTGCTCGCCCTTTGCCAACACTCCGGGGTTAGGAGTTAACTTACGAGTGAACCTGAAACCTATCTGATCTAGCCCTGCCTTCTCCCAAATGGGAGCTGAACGTATGGTGTTTACAGAGTTTTCAACAACTTGCGCTAAATGGGAAATGTTATAAAATTTTATGTGCAGTATAATCTCAGCTACTCTGTGTGCATGCGTGCATCCATGCATGCGTGTGTGTGTGTGTGTGTGTGTGTGTGTGTATGTGTTGAACCAACACAGGATTTTTTTCAACTTACAATTTTGAAGGAAGGCAAGAAATTAGATAAACAAAAAGGACAGCAATATTGTCAATGGGAGAGGCATGTGAACCGACGTACTGAAGCAGGAACGAGCCTGATACACAAAGCGTAACTACAAAAATGACTGAATGTGATCCCCTTACCCTGGGGGTAAGGGCAAGGTTAGGATACAGCCGAGTCTGGATTTAAATCCAAGCCAGCCACATCACCTAAGATAAATTTTTAACTGCTGGGTTATTCCTTTCTCCACCGACATCTCCAGCAAATATTTGTCAAGCACCCACTATGAGTAAAACTAAGTGCTGGAGTGCTAAAGCTTATGGAATTGCCTCAGTTTCCCCAGCAATCAGAGTTCAGCCAGGAATACCTACCTTGCAGGGGCACCTGGGTGACTCAGTCGGCTGAGCGTCCGACTTCGGCTCAGGTCATGATCTCACAGCTCGTGAGTTGGAGCCCCACGTCGGGCTCTGTGCTGACAGCTCAGAGCCTGGAGCCTGCTCCGGATTCTGTGTCTCCCTCTCTCTCTCTCCCCCTCCTCCACTCATGCTCTGTCTTTCTCTGTCTCAAAAATAAATCAACATTAAAAAAAAACAAACAAACCTGTCAGTAGGAAGGAACTGACTCTGAGCCTCATAATGAACTTCAGTGTCTTGGTCCTAAAGCCCAGAATGAAAAGCATGCCTGCCTTTGGTTTCAAAAATGGGATGCAATGGGTGTCCTACACGGAGAAGAAGGCCAGGTCTCCAAGGTGGGATGATGTTTGCCATCATTCCAGAGCACCCAGGAGTATAAAATGGCCCATCTGAAATTTGAGAGTCGGCCAACTGGATGTCAAAATTTGGCTTATACTCACAAGGGGAAGAGAAAGATTTCCTCAGGAGGGAAGAAACATTCAGAGGGAACTGCGGACTTTCAGAGCCTGGAGGGACTCAGCAATCAATAGTCCTCGAAGAGCGGAGGTGGCTGGGAGAGGTCATAAAAGTGGAGGAACTTGCCCGAAGGAACCCAGCCAGAGGGAGCGGTGTCTCAGCTTGGGTTCCCCAGAGCCCAGAGCCTAAGGCCAAGACAAAGATTTGGGTACAGGTGGTGTATTCAATGGCTGATCCCAGGAAACAGCGGATAGGAAGACGCAGTACGGGAAGGAGGAAAAGCCAGGCAAAGAGGGCATTGCCCAAGTCACTGTTTATGGGCAACAGGGGCTCAGACTCCAATAGAACGCCCTTGAACAGTGCGCAGAATGCCCCTCAGGACTATCAGGACAAGAGGCAGGAAGCATTCGTCTGGCAGGTCCTGCCACTGAGAGGTAGATCGTCCCCGGAGGTTTTAGCCCCCGCATCTCTGCGCACACACTGGCTGAGCAAGCTCTTGTTGGCTCCACTGTTGAAAGAGCCCGAGGACTGATAGCCAACGCAAGGGCCACCAGTACAATGCGATCAGCAGAGACAGAACCAGCGCCTGCATAGACAGCTGCCCACCCAGCCATGGCTGAACCCAGAGCGTGGGCCAGAGGAATGCTACCGGAGGACCGGGGAGGATCTGCTGATTTCAAGCCCATGCCCTAACGCTAAAGCCTATTCTACGGAGCACGGGGGGTATGATGATGACCTAGACAGGTTCTGAAAGACACAGGGGCCCATGCTCCCATCACCATCGTCTAACCAGATACTCGGTTCTAACCAGAGACCCCTTTGCATCTTACCTTGCAGACCAAAATCGTGTAATTGTACAATTCCAGAATTGTGTTACTCCATCTGTACCTTGGGGTTGTAAGGCGATCTCGGACACTGATGTTAACAGGGAACTCTGAGCTCCTGGAAGGCACAGGCAATACTGTGTCCTAACAGGATGTCGAGATAGAAATCTCACCTCTAAACACCCTTTAAGCCAGCTTTGAAGTCAATGCGTGATAGAGACTTGAAAGAAAATGAGTCAATTCTAAAGGAGCATTGACGCAGCAGAATCCACGCTACCCTCTCCTTGCTAGGCTGCTCCTGACGTTCTCCAAACAAACTCGGTGGACAAATTAAGTGGAGGAAAGTGAAGCGTCTGGGAATGTCAAAAAAGTGACAGGAGATGCCAAAAATCTGTCAAATCCCTCTGCAGAGGTGCATACGCACAACCACGCGAGCCCTGCCGTCAAGTTCATTGTTCTAGGAAGCCTGCCCGGTGCCATGAATGCCTCACAAACTGAGCTGGGTGAGCGCCCGGGGAAGGCAGCTGTGTGCCAGGAGCACTGCAAAAAACGCTCCTTATGCACGCCTGCATGCATTCCGGCAGCAGCAATTCGACTTCCAGATATCAGGTGGTTTCCTATTTTAAAAGACATATTATGTAGTAGAACGCCAAACGGACATTCATTCTTTTTTAAAATTTTTTTTAATGTTTATTCATTTTTTGAGACAGAGAGACAGAGCATGGACAGGGGTGGGGGGCAGAGAGAAAGGGAGGCACAGAATCCTAAGCAGGCTCCAGGCTCCGAGCTGTCAGCACACAGCCCGACGTGGGGCTTGAACTCACAAACCGTGAGATCATGACCGGAGCCGGAGTCGGACGCTTAACCGACTGAGCCACCTAGGCGGCCTCGTTCTTTTTTAAACGTTTATTTATTTATTTTGAGAGAGAACACAAGCAAGGGAGGGGCAGAGAGAGGGGGAGACAGAATCCCAAGCAGGCTCCACACTGTCAGCACAGAGCCGGATGCAGGGCTCAATCCCATGAACATCAAGATCATGACCTGAGCCAAAATCAAGAGTCAGACGCACCCCCACTCATGCCCTGTCTCTCTCTTACTCAAAAATAAATAAACATTAAAAAAAAAAAGTCAGACACTTAACCGACTGAACCACCTAGGCACCCCTTGATATTAGTTCTTAAGATGAAACACAGAACTCTGAAGAATTTTCATGCTGTTATGGGCAATTTGGGCAATTGCCCCCCAGCCCCTTAGGGTACAAACTAACTCTCCTCTGCCCATAGAGTGATTTCTGATGGGGAGGTTTAAAAAGCACTGGTGATGGAAAAAGCTCTCTGGAGCTGAATGCAAAAACTTCTTTCTAGCAGAGTCCTTTCAGGATGAGTTACTTCACTCATTCTGTGAGATTCCGTTTCCTCATCTGTTACAAGGTGGATCATGATGTCTGCTCCTCTGGGTTGCTGGGAAAATGAAATAAGGTTGTACGAAAATGTCCCAAGTAGAGCCGGCACATGATAAACACTGTTTACTTTGTCTTTTGTTTTTCTCTTCCTACGTCACACATCACAGTCTCCAAAACCTTGTCTCATCTACCTACGAGTTAGACCATGGCTTCCTCACAAAACACTCACATCCATTTTATTTCTGCCGCATAAAAAAATGTCTAGAAGACAGGCCCTTCAAACTTGGGACCGCTCTTCCAAAAGCTCCAAAGAAATTGCATTCCACCCAAGTTCACAAAATCGTCTATCGCAAAGGACACAGTCATGAACTGCGTAGCTTGGCACTTCCGTTCCCTGCTGTCTGGCCCGATACGGAAATCCGCGAATCTTCGGTTTGTCTCCTGTGAAATGAGAATAGCATAAACGCCCTGATAACACTGTTAGGAAGAAGAAAAGGAGATGGTGACCGCGAGATCATGACCCGAGCCGAAGTCGGACGCTTAACCGACTGAGCCACCCGGGTGCCCCAAGCGTCTGACTTTGATTCAGGTCATGACCTCACGGTTCGTGAGTTCAAGCCCCTCGTGGGGCCCTGTGCTGACAGCTCGGAGCCTGGAGCCTGTTTCGGATTCTGTTTCTGTCTTTCTCTGCCCCTCCCCTGCTCACACGCTGCCTCTCTCTCAAAAATAAATAAACGTTAAAAAAAAAATTGTGCATTCCCACCTCGCCCCCTCCTGCTCCCCCCTCCTTTAATGTCTGTCTCGGTTTTTGCTCTCCTCCTCTCCTCTGCATCTTTCCGAACCAGTCCTAAGACCCATCTCCTTAAAGCACCTTCGTGACAATCAGCATGGTCACAAATCTCTTTTTTTGTTGTTTTTCAATTTACTTTTTTAAGGTTTTTATTTTAATTCCAGCGTAGTTAACACACAGTGTTATATTAATTTCAGGTGTACAACATAATGATTCAACACTCCCATCCTTAATCCCCATCGTCTCTTTCACCAGTTCTCCACCCACCTGCCCTCCCTATAAGAGGAGAAAATCTGGACACACAAAGAGACACCAGGGGTGCACGTGCCCAGAGGAAAGACCGTGTGAAGGACAAAGTGAGAAGGTGGCCATTTTGCAAGCCAAGGAGAAAGACCCGGGAACAGACGCTTCCCTTCTGTCTCATGGAGAAAATGCCAGCACCTTGATGTTGGACTCCCAGCCTGCAACGCTGTGAAAAAAAAATACATTTTTATGGTTTGAAGCACCTAATCTGCAGTATTTTGTCGTGCCAGACCAAGCTAATACACCCTGGGGCTCAGACAGGATGCAGGCACTCCACGGGGCACCCCTCGCTTCACCCAGCAAGTGCCCCTAACAACTGTAGGAGTGGCCTCAGAATCCCGAATCTGAGTGGCACAGCTCATTCTGGGAGGCCAGATGACTGTGAGGTGCCCCACAGGCAGAGGGGTCCCAAGGCTCCAAAGGGCAGAACCAGGAAGTGGGGGGGGGGGACATTCAGTTGTGCCAACCGTTTTACCCCTGTTCCTGGTCAAAATGAAATCCTCACGTGTTTTTTTTTTGTTTTTTTTTTTTCTTAAAATTTTCACGCAATTGGGAGCACATGTCAAAATGTCACTTAACCCATTAATGAAGAAACCAGCAGAAAGGCAAATATGATTTGAAAAACAGTAGGTTGGGGCGCCTGGGTGGCGCAGTCGGTTAAGCGTCCGACTTCAGCCAGGTCACGATCTCGCGGTCCGTGAGTTCGAGCCCCGCGTCAGGCTCTGGGCTGACGGCTCAGAGCCTGGAGCCTGTTTCCGATTCTGTGTCTCCCTCTCTCTCTGCCCCTCCCCCGTTCATGCTCTGTCTCTCTCTGTCCCAAAAATAAATAAAAAACGTTGAAAAAAAAAAAAAGAAAAACAGTAGGTTGAAACTGGGCTTTTATACCCATTGAAAAGCATGAAAAGGAATGTCGAGCTAAGATGACTAAATTTGACCAAAAAAAAAAAAAACAACCTGGCTAATTCCTTGCCGAATAAAAAAAAAAACCTAATTTCGGGATTATCTTTTCAAACTGACAGAAACAAATGGCATCACATCTTTCCAGTTTTACAGAACCGGAAGCTGTCTGAGTTCTGATCATTTGTGCAGACCTGGAAAATGCTCCAGCATAGCGATTCGCAAGCTTTTTGGTCTCTGGATCCTTTGGCCTTTTTTTTTTTTTTTTTTTTAATTTTTTTTCTCAACGTTTATTTATTTTTGGGACAGAGAGAGACAGAGCACGAACGGGGGAGGGGCAGAGAGAGAGGGAGACACAGAATCGGAAACAGGCTCCAGGCTCTGAGCCGTCAGCCCAGAGCCTGACGCGGGGCTCGAACTCACGGACCATGAGATCGTGACCTGGCTGAAGTCGGACGCTTAACCGACTGCGCCACCCAGGCGCCCCTCCTTTGGCCTTTTAAATAACTCTTGAAAGTTATTAAGCGCCCAGGGCTTTGGTGATCTGTGTTATAGCTATCAATATTTGCCATGATAAAAATTAAAACCAAGAAACTTTTGGGGATGCCTGGTGGCTCTGTCTGTTAAGCCTTCGACTCTTCATTTTGGCCCAGGTCATGATCTCATGATTCGTAAGGCGGAGCCCCATGTGGGGTTCTGTGCCGACAGTGTGGAGCCTTCTTGGGATTCTCTGTCTCTCCCTCTCTCTCTGCCCCTCCTCTGCTCATGCTCACTTGCGCACGCTCTCTCGCTCTCTCTCTCAAAAGAAATAAACAGGGGCACCTGGGTGGCTCAGTCGGTCGAGCATCCGACTTCAGCTCAGGTCGTGATCTCGTGGTCTGTGAGTTCGAGCCCCGTGTCGGGCTCTGTGCTGACAGCTCAGAGCCTGGAGCCTGCTTCGGATTCTGTGTCTCCCTCTCTCTCTGCCCCTCCCCCACTCATGCTCTGTCTCTCTCTGTCAAAAATAAACATTAAGAAAAAAATTTTTTAAAGAAATAAATAAACGTAAAAAAGGTTAATAAATATAACCAAGAAACTTCTTAAACAGTTAATTTATTTTAAAATAACAATAATAAACCCATTGCACAATAACAGAGGTAACATACTTTTATGAAAAAAATAACTATTTTCCCACAGAAAAATTTTTACTGAGAAAAGTGGACATGTTTTACTTCTTTGTACATCCGGCTTCTTGGAAGACAGCTAGATTCTCATAGCTGCTTCTGCATTCAACCTGTTACAGTATGTTGTTTGGGGCAAGGATGTAAAGGACATCCAGCCTCCCCCAGAGAGGTGGAGCCCCTTTAGATCACTGTAGACCATTTTCTTTGGCACCTCCTAAAGGTAAACCAGGGGTAGTTTCTACAGTAAGTTTCGATGTGCAGTATTAATAACTTTTGTTCTGAAACCGTACCAACAACTTTTGGTTCTCTGTTACAATAAAATCCACTGGCCTACCTTATTTTCAGGGGATAGGTCACCCATGCACGATTTTCTCATGATGGATCATTTCAAAAATACTGATTCACTGACTCCTGCAGATCTTCCAAAATACTGACACATTTCGCTGTATTAGATCAAAAAGTTCATTCACATCACCAAGGATTTTGTCGGTGAAGCAGGGATTTTTCTCACTTGGAGCGTGGGGGAGGGCAGCACGTGATGATGACCTCGCACACAGGTGCACTGTCCTGATCTGGGCTGAGGTTCCAGCAGTTTCACCCACGGCTGGTGTGGCACCAGGTACAATTGTCCACCCAGTGAAAAATACAAACTATGCCTTCGTGTCCTCACGAAAATGGTTTTGACCTCACCGTCACTAGGAAAGTGCCTGGGGACTCCCCGGGCTCCCTGGCCCATACTTTGGGAAGCTTCTCGAGCATGACACTGAGAAGATAAGCTGTCATCTTTTTACCTTGTTTGCAAGTGTTAGATGATTCTTCGTAACACCCCCCGACTTTGACAAAAATAAAGAGATCATTCGGCAGGCGGTGGGAGGAGAGAGGGTAGAGAGGTAGGCAGGGCTGGAGAGAGGGGGAGAGTTTCATGGTTGTCACTCCTTGAAGTGTGAACCTTGCAAGAACACCCTAAAGAGGAGACACCTTCTCCAAATTTGGCTCTGTACGACACAGAAAAATCACAAGCAGGCAGAATCTGCTGGAAGAAAGCACATCTGACCTACCCAAAAGCAAGCATGGGTGGCCTCGCAGATTTCCAAATGCAACCAAATGCCCATTTACCATTAATCAACAAAACTAATTAGCAGATAATCACTGTCCCGCAGGGTGAATGCTACTAAAAACTCTAAGCAGATACATTAATTCCCCTCCCCCCAAAAAACAAACCCAACTCTTTGGAAATCAGCATGAATGTAGTCTTTTGTCTCCAGCCTATACATAAATGGTACATTGATGATTCCTCCATCGGCATGTCTAGGCTCCCGTTAGCCATGCGTGCCATGTTTTCTAAACAAGAGTAGAGGCTGTGGGGCAGCATGAAGCAGCTGGCAACATCAACCAGTCAGCTATCCCTCCAAGATTTCCTGTGCCCAGTCTTGTGCTAGGAGGTAGGGACAAAAGGCTGAGCAAAAACAGACCTGGTCCCCACCATAACTCCAGTAGAAAGGAAGCTTTAAAGAAAGAGTGACATTATTGAATGCATCGTTCAAAACGATGGAGTTCCCTGAGAAGAAGGAATACGGTTATCCTGAGAACATATTAACACCACATCCTGGACTGGGGTCTAAAACACTTCTGGGAAGCAAAGACTGCTGCTCTGTGATCCGGAGACTGGGTAGGAGTTTGCGGATCAAGGCCGCTGGGGGACCAAGCATATCTGTTCCTTTATAAGCTGCTGACCTAGTTCCCCTTCCCTGTAGCCTAGACATAGGTGAGCCTTTGCTGTGCAGTTCATGAAAGGTCTCAGCCCTTTAACGCCTAACTGGAGAGAGTCTGATGTGGGTAAGAAATAGTAGGGGCCGAATGAATATTTTGAAATAATAAATGAGTCTTTAGGAAAAAAAAAAAAAAAAAGCTGCTGTGAGCAGCACAGAGAGGGAGGGAAGGTGAAAGCCAGTCCAAGCCTTGCAGACCAACTGAAGGATGTGGCTCACGACGCTGAGCCCCGCGGGTAGCCAATGAGGGGTTTCCAGTAGGGTCTGGGGCCAGGACTCAATCTGCATTGAAACTAGTATCAAATATGCAGTACGGGAGGGCGCGTGGGTGGCTCAGTCGGTTAAACATTGGACTTCAGCTCAGGTCATGATCTCGAGATCCGTGGGTTCGAGCCCCGCGTCGGGCTCTGCGCTGACAGCTCGGAGCCTGGACCCTGCTTCAGATTCTGTGTCTCCCTCTCTCTCTGCTCCTCCCCCGCTCGCACTCTGTCTCTGCCTCTGTCAAAAATAAATAAACATTAAAAATTAAAAAAAAAATGCAGTGTGGTGATGGCCAGAGAGCCACCGAGTGGGGCAGGGGACAGCCCAGGAGCCGCTGCAGATGTCCGTGAGAGGGGTGAGGGCAGAGTGGTGGAGAGGGAGGGAATGCTGCTCTCCAGAAACACTGGGTCGACTTGACAGTGGAAAGGATGGGAAGAGACAGACGTAGAGGACAAGTTCCAGGTGGCCGGTTGGCACAGCGGCGTGGGTGTTAGAGAAGCCTGGAGGAGGCTGGGGAGGACTCTCGCGCGTTCAGCCTTTGCCCTGCGGGGTGTGAGACACTGAGTAAGATATCGAGTCCAGTGTGGGCGTTTGGAGCTGAGGGCGCCGGGTCTGAAGCGGATATAGAGTTGGGTGATGGAAGCCACAGACACGGAGGGCTTTTGTCAGGAAAGAGTGGGAGCCGGGGGACCAGAGAGAGAAGAAATAGGAAAAGGAGAAAGGGGGTAGGAAGGGGAGAAGAGGGCGAGAGGGGATCGGAGAGGACGAAAGGGAAGAGGCACGCCTACCCCTGGTGCCCCAGGACACCAGAGGGTGCTGCAAAGGAAGCGGGGCTGGAAAGTCCGGGAGGGGGTGGAGGAGCGTCAGGCTGCAGAAGGGAGGGATGAACAAGGAGGGGGGACGGGGCTGTGACGCGTGTCAAAGGCTACAAGGCAATGTGTTGGCTTTAGGGCTCTGGCATCAGTGTGGATGTCTGTTTGCCCTCAAAGAGCGCCCCCCACCGCCCCACTCCCTCCTCTGCCCTGCTGTTTGGATTCAGCCAACGGGGAGCTCTGGCAGGAACTCAAGAGAGGAAGGGAGGTTGCAAGGTCCGTAGCCCTGTGAACGTTACGTCAGCCCCATCCCTCCAAGATCGCCTGAGCTGGTTTGCGTCCCTCAACGCAAGGTCACGGCTCCCCCAAAGAGGCCAATTCTCTATGACTCTTTCTCTGAGTTGCCCAGGACCCAGGAGAGCAGGGGCTCTCCGCAGGTTTCTCTGCAGACCCAGGAGAGCAACGGCTCGTCTGCTAAAAAACCCTGGAAAAGAGATCCCAGAACTGATGGATTATTAAATGTGAGCCGCCCCAGGAACTGCCGGGCTGTCTGCAGAGCGCGACTCTGCAGTCCTGAAGCGGGGAGGTCTGGACAGCACATCCCGGCGCCCATATGTCCACCTCCCGGGACGTTCAGAGCCAGTGCTTTGGATAAGTCCGGAGGCAGTTCGTCCAGGATCCTGGCCGGTCGCCTGGCCGAAGAGAAACTTCAGGAGGGTGAGGTTAACGGGACAAACCACAGTTCCTGCCACAGCAGCTGGTTCCTGGGCCCCACCTTGAAACTTTTCATCTGCCTCCTGCTAACCGCTCCCTGTTTTCCTTACCTCGGTCAGCTCCTCCCCTGGTCCTGGTACCTCACCTGGCCGCAGGACCCTGACATCACTCCTGAGGGGCCCAAACCCCTGATCACCATGCACTGCCTGGGCAGGGCTGACGCATCGGCTTTGTCCGTGCGATGCTCAAATTAGGCAAAGGAGCACCAAGAGACGCCAGAGGGAGTAACTTGGATGCCAGCATTCCTCCCAGCTCCCACTGTGAAGGCAGCTTTTTCTTCTCCCGGTCAAACAAGTAGCCAAAGTACCCAGGGGGCAGCCACAGTTTATTGTCCCGTGGCAATCTCACTGTGTGCTGTGGCGGGAGTGTAGGAAGTGGGAATCCGGGGGGCCAGGGCCCCAAAACCCACGGAGCCCAGAGTGACAGACACAAGGGGTCTAAATCCCTTGGCCGGGTCACTGGGTGATGGCAATAGGGGCCATCCTTCGGTGTGGACCATTCCTGGACCATTGCCAAGGGGGCCATCTTCCGCCCGGCATGGGGCTGGCCGCTCTGCAGGGAGCTCTCCAAGGAGCTGGCAAATAAGTCCTCCACTGCCAGAGGGAGGCTGGATGGCGTAACACAGCATCCGCCATAAGCAGCAGTTCTAACGAGAAAAGGAGGAAAGAAGGGGTACGTGCTTGAGTAAGTGTGGATGTTAGGTGGTGAAAAAGCCCGATGAGTACACCTCTCTCTGCACTTGTCTATGTGAAGAAGCAACATCCTTCGTGTACAAGCGGGGAGGGAGCAGCACCTGGGTGGCTCAGTCAGTTGAGGGTCCGACTCTTGATTTTGGCTCAGGTCAGGATCCCAGGGTGGCGGGATCGAGCCCCAGTTTGAGCGCCATACTCAATATGGAGCCTGCTTAAGATTCTCTCTCTCTCTCTCTCTCTCTCTCTCTCTCCCTCTGCTCCTCTCCCCTGCTTGCTCTCTCTCCCTCTCGCTCTTTCTCTCTCTCTCTCTAAACAATAAAATAAATAAATAAATGAAAATTTTTTAAAGGGGGTGGGGTGGTGTTTGTGGTCGAGCGTGCTATCCTGAGAAACTTGGTGATACCCCAGACCAGTAATCAAGAATTTATAGCAATGTCAATTTTGCTCTATTGGAAACACATGGCTACTCCGTTGCACGTGGGATGAAGACAGATGGCAGCATTCATGCAGGCGTGAGTGATGCCAGGGCAGGTTAGAGCACCAGAAAGATGGGCCGTGGGCTCCAAGCTCCCCGGGAGGAGAGCTGATGGGTTGGCGGAGGGCGAGTGGCCAGTGGCCAACAGGACGCGGTAAGACCGCGGAACCAGCGTGGGAGGAATCACTGAATGAGCATCAGAAGGACACAAAGCTGTGATCAGATGACATGCTGGAATTAGCAACTCTGGATGTGGCACAGTTTCTGGTAAGTTCTATTGTGTCACCCGCCAGAGGGTGGTGGCGGTGGGGCAGGGGGAATAATCATAGGACGGGAGGGAAGAGTTCCCTGGAAGGGCTGTTTGCATAGATGGGGCCCCACTCCCGTTTGGCAAGCTGGGAGTCAAGAGGGCAGAGAGGAGCCACAGGTCAAGTCTTCCATGAAAAGGGACGGAGTGGCCAGAGGTGTGTCCCATCACCTCCGTGAAACCTTAACATCAACGTAATTACAGCAAAGCATTTCAATTACATTAGCTGATTTGACCTTCACAAAAGCTCTGTAGAATAGGCAGGTAGCACCTGCTACCAAGACATGGAGGTTCCGTAAGCTGTAATGAGAACCCAAGGACTGGGACTGGAAACCTAATCAGAGAGGGATTACCTCTTCTAGAAAGCCCTCCGGACCCTCTCTAGGGAGGAAGATCATTCCTTGCATGGCCCTACTTCTACCCCTTCAGGTCCTACTTCCTTATATGTATTTGCCTCTCAGCAGTGGGGACAGAGCGTCTGGAATTTGGTGTTTTTCTTTATTCACATTATGGTCAACTTAGAAGAATTACCTCCAGTTGAAAATATGGATGTTGGGGCGCCTGGGTGGCTCAGTCGGTTGAGCGTCCCCCTCTTGGTCTCAGCTCAGGTCATGATTTCATGGTTCGTGAGGTCAATCCCCGTGTTGGGCTCTGTGCAGACATCACAGAGTCTGCCTGGGATTCTCTCTCCCTATCTCTGCCCCTCCCCTTCTCTCTCACTCTCTCTCTCTCTCTCTCTCTCTCAAAATAATAAATAAACATTAAAAAAGAAAAAATATGGATGTTGGTAGATTTGGGGAAGAGGGCATATTAAAGACAAGTATTTCCATGTGTAACAGTTATGTATGCTGAATACTACACCCGGCCATGAACTGACTGATACAAAGGACAAGCAAAGTCCTTAATGTTTTCCTAAAGGGCAGGTCTCGGGGCGCCTGGGTGGCTCAGTCAGTTAAGCGTCCGACTTCGGCTCAGGTCACAATCTCGCGGTCCGTGAGTTCGAGCCCCGTGTCAGGCTCTGGCCTGATGGCTCAGAGCCTAGAGTCTGCTTCCGATTCTGTGTCTCCCTCTCTCTCTGCCCCTCCCCCGTTCATGCTCTGTCTCTCTCTGTCCCCAAAATAAATAAACGTTAAAAAAATAAAAAAAATAAAGAGCAGGTCTCCAGCCAAGCTAAGTGAGATGCTAGGGACTAAGAGATTAGGGTTAAGGGAAGGACACACTCGTTCAAAATAAAAGATGAAAGAAGGAGTTCAAGATCTCGCCATAAGGAAAACCAAACTTTCAGTTACCAACGAAAAATCAAAATAGTTGACTATTAAAGGCTCCTACGTGTCACCCACATGCAGGTGTTTGCTCAGCCAGAAGAGGCACTCTGGCTGTCACGAGATTCTGGGAAAAACTAAGATGCTCAGGGAAAATAATGAGAAATGAGGGATGGAAGAGAAACAAATGAAAGGAGGCGGAGAAAAGAGCAGAGGATGCTGATGCGACGTGGGGTCGAGCAGCAGATTAGAGAGGACGACCCCACCCTTGTCTCTGGCCTGGATCCCC
Organism: Lynx canadensis; assembly: GCF_007474595.2. NCBI lineage: Eukaryota > Metazoa > Chordata > Mammalia > Carnivora > Felidae > Lynx > Lynx canadensis. Next base: position 115,878,304 of record NC_044310.1, read on the forward strand.
CACTGCAGGAGCTTCCCGAGCAGCAGAACCGCCTCCACTCTTGCCATCGTCTTATGCTTCCCCCAGCGGCCAGGCTGCCTCACTCCCTGCTCACTGTCCTCAGAATCTCCCCATTGCATTTGGGATAAAATCCCAAGGGGGGCCCCCATGGTCTGGACCTTCGTCATCGCACCCCACTGCAGACTCGTCTTGGGAGAGACAGAGACGGTGCAAGTGGGGGAGAGATGCACAGAGAGGGAGACAGAGAATCCCAAGCCGTCTCCGTGCTGTCAGCACAGAGCCTGACTCTGGGCTTGAGCCCACGAAACCATGAGATCATGACCTGAGGTGAAACCAGGAGTCAGACACTTAACCTACTGAGCCACACAGATGCTCCCCATTGCAGCCTCATCGTGAGCCACTCTAGCCTTCACTGACATGCTCTGGTCACCTTGGCTAAACTCCTCTGCCTCAGGAGCTTTGCACATGCTACCCCCTATGTGTACAAGGCTCTTTACCCCACCACACCTCTTGCTTATTCTGCATTGCTCAAATAAAATGTTCCTTCTTCAGTAAAGTCTTATCTAATACCCAGATATGATGAAAGCATTCTATTATAACCACTTATTAGACCCCGAAGTTTTCTTGCAAAACTCATATCCTAACGTGTGGAGATGCACTTATACTGGTGATTGTCAATTTCATGTCAGTCTCCCCCGTTAGACCACAATCCTCTGGAATCAGGGAACATGTCCATGGGTGGCACCTATACCATAAGCAGACACCTCAGTGCTTGTCACCAGGCAGGTACTCGGAGAACATTTATGGATGGAGAAACTGTGGTCATGGAAATATGACACCTGTGTAAGGAAGAGCCAGGAGGAAGAGAAAGCTTCAGGGGCAGTTGGTCACCTGAATCTCAGAGGAGCCTGGAAGCTCAAAGCTGAGGCAACCCGGCACTGTGTGGTTGTGGGGGGATGAGAGGAGAATCAACATCTCAGTAGCTCATCGGGCTGTTGTGTTTAAAAGGCAAAACTTCAGCGACCCCAGATGACAAGATTGTTGCCTAACTCATGACCTCGCCCTCTGGGAGCTTTCCACCAAGTGAAGAAAGAAAGACTATCAGTAAGAAAATAGTAGGTAATGTAACATGAGGTCCAAAGGAGTACAGAAAGCGCTAGAAGTAATGTAAGTAATGTAACATTGCCCCCGGGTTGGGTATTTAGAAACGTCACGCAGGAGGGAACATAAGCCAGGCCGTGAAAGATGGCTGTGATTCACCTCAACGAGGAACAGACAAAGCTCTAATAGAAAGGGAATGGAATTGGACAAGGAATTTCTCAGGGAAGAAATCAAAATATATACAAACCCATGAAATACAGTCAACCTGACTAGTTGCCAAAGAGAGGCAGATTCAAGCAACAAGATACAGTATTTCCATTTAAAAGTGAAAAAGATAAGGGCACCTGGGTGGCTCAGTCAGTTAAGTGTCCAACTTTGGCTCAGGTCATGATCTCACTGCTCATGGGATCGAGCCCCACGTCAGGCTCTGTGCTGAAAGCGTGGAGCCTGGAGTCTGCTTTAGATTCTGTCTCCATCTCTCTGCTCCTCCCCTGCTCACGCTCTGTGTCTCTCTCCCTCTCTTTCAAATATAAAATAAAACACACATACATACACGCATAAAAGTGAAAAATACATTTAAAATAGCAATGTCCTGGCCTCAAGGAGTCGCTCGTATGTGCCGCTAAGGGAATCCGAGTCAGTGCAACCTCCACGGAGGCGGCTGGGCGCTGCTCATCAAAAGAGTTAAAATGTGGAGTGTAATTCCTCTTCTGGGAATGTGTCCTAAGAAGTTAATCAAGGCCGGGCTTAAATATTTAGCCTTAAGGATGCTCATTACAGTACTGGGTTTTTTTAAATAAAAATTTGGAAATAACCTAAATATCAAAAAGGGGGTGTTACTTCAATAAATTCTGTATAGAACAGACTTCTTTGCACACACTGAACACGATGCTACAGAAATACTACCAATATGGAAAGACGGTCATAATATATCAAGTACAAAAAAGATTACAAAACAACGTGTATATTACAGACGAGCATGTGTGTGTGTGTGTGTGTGTGTGTGTGTGTGTGTGTGAGAAAGAGAAGTTTGCACAATGAAAGCAACGAGGAAATCAGGGAGGACAGGGCTCCTCCGATCCTGGCCACGTTTGGAACAGGCACAGGAGGCCAAGTGTATGTGAAAAGGGGTGAAGGTTTCAGCCTTCAGATAGAGCTGTCCCTTTAAACTTCTTTAGAACTTTTAATCCATCTTGTTCCGGAACAGACTGCAGGTGCCTTGCAAACACAGTTTCAGCGATCATTGGTGGAGCACCTTGTAGGTACCAGGCACCTGTCGAGGCTCTGGGAATATAAAGCTGAATCGATAACCCAGACACACACCGTCGAGAGGACTGGAAGGTTCTAGAACAGTTAGATGGCGGCCCCAGGAAGAGAGAGCACATCTACTATAGAGCAGAGATCACACGGTGGCCGTCTGCTGCCTCAGCCTGGACAGGAGTGTATCGTTTGTCCAGTACAGTTCGTTTTTCTTTTCACTCATGACTTTGAATGCCATCAGGCAGGTCTTGTCTTCTCCAATCAGGGACGAGGGTTCCTGCCTTTCTCCCTTTCTCTTCATCATAGTGACTTCACACCATCTTCCTGGCCTCTGAGTGCATTCGGGTTTGCCACCCTCAGAGCAGAGGAAAGAACATGGGACTTGGGGCCACACCATCAAGAGCTCCAATCTTGCTACGAACTGCGCCCCCTAGAGTCGGTTCCTGAGCTCGCTTAACCTCCTATTTAAAACGGGACTTTGAGGGTGACTCTTACCATTGGGCCCCCCTTGCCTGTCACATGAGGCCAGGAAAGGGTCTTCCTCTCCAGGCTCTCCAGGGCTGGTTGTTAAGAGCCAAAAACAGGGGGAAATGCTTCTCACTTGACTCAGTAGAGGAGTGGACTGGACACCCTGGGGATGAGGAGGACAATCAGTGGCAGAGAGAGCGAATCTGAGATGGGGTGCCGGGCCCATGAGAACCAAGTCACAGGGCACAGGGGAGCAGAGAAGCCAGAAGATGTGAGCAGGGAGTGCTGCCAGAGGATAAGCCCACATACATCCCAAAGAGACAGCACCCCAGCTCTTCCTGAGGTCCGGATTTTCTCGGGTGCGGCCAGCACTTTGCCACCGGCCAAAATGGACGCTGTACAGAGCTCACTCCTTCCCACGCCGTCCACCATGTCGGCCGAGGGAAGGTTAAAACGCCCTTCACTTATGCTTGTCGTCTTTTCTTCCCCAGCCTCCCTGTGTTGCTCCCAGGCTTCCTCCATGGTGTAAAGCAGTCACCTCCAGTCCCCAGCAGAAGCCTTCCTGCCTAGTCAATCCGTGGGCTGAATTCCCCACAGATTTTCCCTGTTCCGCGCCTTCCCTATGTCCCATAGTTCCTAATTACCCAGTATGGACTCTTTTTCATGAGGGCCGACATTGTCTCCCTGGCTGTACCGTGAGTCCCACAAGCGAAGGAATACGTGCCACCAAGGCTAAGCGTGCTCTGTTTGGGACACCAGCAGGCCCTGGAGAAGACACGCCCATACCCATGTCCCATGACCCAGCAATGGCGGCCATACTTTCGCCCTACAGACACATCTGCCAGCTTGTACCAGGAAGCTGTGAGTGTCTAAGCAACGCTTTTCTCAACGGCAGATACGGGAGAAACAACCTAATTGGCCCTCTTCGGTAGAATGGATAGATAAACGTTGGCATATTCATTCAGTAGAATGCAGCAGAGCAATACAAATTCCTACAAGAACACGTGCCAACACACACGCGTCGAAGCACAGGTTGAATGGAAAAGGGCCGCGTGAACTTGCGGGGTTCAGTCAATACAAAGTCAAAGGCAAGTAACGCTATATATTGCATTGTTGAGGGATGCATACAAATGTGATCAAGTGATGAAGAAAAACAAGAAAACTTCACGAAATTCAGGAAGGATGTTTATCCCATTATAAATCCTCAGGCTGCAAATACCATTCTGTTATTTTGTGGTGTTATACGTTATTTTCTATGGCTGACGCGGTGCACAATTTAAAAAGGAAAAAAGGAACAAAAAATTAAAAGAAAAAAATAGATGAACTCCATTTAAAAGGAAAAAAACAAGCAAATTAACTCAATAGCCCCCAGCAGAGTGGTAATACAATTATTATGTTTTGTTTTGTTTTCTTTTTCTAATAAGAAGAATGTCTTTGAAAATCAAGGATGAAAATGATTGGGGGAGGAAACCCAAAAATGTGGAAAAAATAAATGTGCGTATGACAGGCTAGAAAACGATACAATATGAGCCCAAGGTTAAAGAAAATTTTTGGGCTCACCATCATTATTATCTATATTTCAGCCTGTCTTGCTCTGGAATTCATTGATTGCTAGATACTTGCAAACGCTCTGTCTTGCCAATCGAAAGTATTTGGGTAATCAGCCTTCCGGAATGTCTCGTCTCTCCAGGAATACCCCGCTGCCTCCTTCCTACTTGCCCAAATGGCTGTGGGTACCGGGACAGCTGGGGCCCTGGGGCTGTTGGAGGGTGGCCAGTTCCTCGCTGGACCCACTGCGCAGGTGGGTGTCTGAGGCTGGGGTTCTTCCCACCGACTCCCCCCTCTCGCTGGAGCTGCCATTTCTGAGAACTCGAGCCTAGCATCACTCTCGTTGGATCCCCACCGTCGAGCCTGCTTACCCAAGACCCTGAGAACCTGGGAGTCTCATCTCACACCCACCTTCAAGCAATTTTTTCTTGGCTCCCCAGTGACATGTGGGAAGTAGCAATCCCCCCCCCCAGTTTTGTTTTGTTTTGTTTTGTTTTTTCTGAGAGGCGCATACTCTTTCCAGGCCATACCTAAAGAAGCAAGGACATGGGGCGCCTGGGTGGCTCAGTCAGTTAAGCGTCCGACTTCGGCTCAGGTCATGATCTCGTGGTTTGTGAATTCAGGCCCTGCGTCGGGCTCTGTGCTGACAGCTCAGAGCCTGGAGCCTGCTTTGGATTCTGTGTCTCCCTCTCTGCCCCTCCCCTGATCATGCTCTGTCTCTTTCAAAAATAAATAAATGTTAAAAAACATTTTTTTTAAAGAAGCAAGGACAAATCTTCTGCTCTGGGATTCACTCAAATCTTTCCGGAAGCTTCTGTTCATCTGCCTCCTCCCACCATTAGATAGGGTGTGTAAAGAATACTTAACCCCGCGTTCTTGCCCTCCACTCTCTTCCACAGCTTTTCCCTCGTACAGGAACACTCTTTACCACTCCACCAGTGTCTCCAGGGTCAACATCTCAGCTTTGGATTCTTGATACATGCATTCGTTGTGATCAGATTTGTCTGCAATTGATAAAAGATACAAATAACGAGATTTTTTTCACCCACAGAAAGGCTGGCATATCAGTTTTCTGTAGCTGCATGACAAATCGGCACAAACTGGGGCGCCTAGGGGTCTGAGTCGGTTGACGATCAGACTTTGGCTCAGGTCATGATCTCGAGGTTCGTGAGTTCCAACCCTGCGTCGGGCTCTGTGCTGGCAGCTCAGAGTCTGGAGCCTGCTTTGGATTCTGTGTCTCCCTCTCTCTCTGCTCCTCCCCTGCTCATGTTCTCTCTCTCTCTCTCTCAAAACTGAATAAACATTAAAAAATTTTTAATCGGCACAAATGTAACAGCTTTACACAACATGAAGTGACTCTCTCACAGTATCCGTGGATCAGACCTCCACACACAGAGTGGTTCAGCGGTATTCTCTGCATAGACCGTCTCAGAGCTAAATTCCAGGGGTTGGATGACCTGGGCTCCTACCTGGAGGCCCTGGGGAAGAATCCACTTCTAAATTCATCCAGTATGTTGGCAGAACTCAGTTCACTGCAGGCAAAGGACTGAAATCCTTGTTTCCCTGACGCTTATGCCTTCATCTTCAAGCCAACAACCGCCAGTGAAATTCTTCTCACACCTTGAAATCTCTGACTTCCTCTCTCCTACCAGCTGGAGAAAAAGACCTTTCCTTTCAAGGGCTCACACAATTTAGATGTGATCCACTTGGTTAATTCAGGATATCCTTCCTAGCCTAAGGCCAACCGATCAGTAGCCGTGATTGCATTTGCAAAGTCCGTTTGCAATGTCAGGTAACATACTCGTGGGGTAATACCAGGGGCAAAGGTCGTGAGGCCAATGCTCTGCCTTCCACAGCTAGCGAGGTAGCTCTGCCCTATGGAGCCCTGGGGACCAGGCTCCTTTCTGCATCTCTCCACCACCCCTGCTCCCCCGTGGCCCAGGAGGCACCATCCACGTGAAAAGGCAGATGGGCACAACATTTACTCCAACCAGGTATTTTTTTTTTAAGTTTATTTATTCGGAGAGAAAGGGAGAGAGAGAGCAGGAGAGGGACAGAAAGAGAGAGAGGGAAAGATAGAATCCCAAGCTGTCTCCGCACTGCCAGCGCGGAGCCCGACTCGGGGCTCAAACTCACAAACCGTGAGATCATGACCTGAGACGAAATCAAGAGCCGGACGCTTAACGGACTGAGAGCCAGCACCCAGGTGCCCCGCACTCCAACCAGGTTTTGAGGAAGGTTCCCAGCAGCTGCCTTGGTCCCCTTGGTCTGCCTCTGTGACTTGGTAACATTTTCACCTGGCCACAAAAGAGGCTGGGGAAGGTAGTTTAACTCTGAGTAACAGAAAGGGAGAGTGGTTAGTTGGGGACAAGAAAACACACAATTTGAGGAAACCCAAACCTCTTTCCCCTCTTATAAGCTTGGTTTTCCAGATTTTAAAACTTTTAATTTGAGGGGCGCCTGGGTGGCGCAGTCGGTTGAGCGTCCGACTTCAGCCAGGTCACGATCTCGCGGTCCGTGAGTTCGAGCCCCGCGTCGGGCTCTGGGCTGATGGCTCGGAGCCTGGAGCCTGTTTCCGATTCTGTGTCTCCCTCTCTCTCTGCCCCTCCCCCATTCATGCTCTGTCTCTCTCTGTCCCAAAAATAAATAAACGTTGAAAAAAAAAAATTAAAAAAAAAAAAAAAAAAAACTTTTAATTTGAAACTCAAGCTAAAAACCGGCATTTTTGTTCCAGGCCATGCTTACTTCTTCCTTTCCCGGGGCAATCAGTCTCTGCCTCCAGTCCTAGACTTCCTGGCAAAAACGTTAAAGGAGAGAAGATGAATTTAGGGGGAAGATAATCCTTGCACCACATGTGAACACAGAAGATACAGGAGGGACCATTCTGTCCCAGCGTGCACCTCCTACCACTTTCTACAAGTGTCTGACCCACGGCGTTCCTTATTCTTGTATAAGAGGAAAAGAAACACTGCAAGGCCATCTTTCGTGCCAGCACCGAAAATGCAATTCCAGATGCAAAGTCTAAAACGAGCAAGTGTTTTTTTTTCCTCTTACAAGAAAGCAACTCTTACATCCAACAACGTCATGCAATTAGAACCCCTCCAGCACACAGAAAAGTCACAGAAACGAAACCCACAATGAGTCATTGTCCAGCTTCAGGCACGCTTAAGAAATGAGCAGAGTGGGGCGCCTGGGTGGCTCCGTCGGTTAAGCGTCCGACTTCGGCTCAGGTCATGATCTCACGGTTCGTGGGTTCGAACCCCGTGTCGGGCTCTGTGCTGACAGCTCGGAGCCTGGAGCCTGCTTCAGATTCTGCGTCTCCCTCTCGCTCTGCTCCTCCCCCACTCACGCTCTGTCTCTCCCTCTCTCTCAAAAATAAATAAACATTTAAAAAGAAAACAAAAAAGAAATGAGCAGAATGGCGTCCGCCACAAGTGGCCATCACCCTCCATCACGGGCCCACATAACTTTGAAAGTCACCGGGCTGGCTCATTACCAGTCAACACAGGGAGCAGACACCTGGGCTGGAGCTCCCGTGGCTAACGAAACCCTAATTGGAGCACTCCCGAGCGAAGTGGAGCTTTCATAACGCAGACTCATCCCTCAAGCAGTTTATTTCATTTTTTCCTGATGCCTGCTTCTTAGGAAATGTAATAATTCGTAGTTTCTAAACCTAGAGTGGCCCTAAAAGATAAAAAAAAACAAAACAGCAGAAACTTTTAATCCTGGTGAATCTGAATGTGCAAATCGGCTCTGTCACCTTCCAACTGTGCGAGTTTAGCGAATCAGTTTCCACTGTGGGCTTCGGAATCTTGATTTCCGGGATTAGGATACCACCATCACCTTGCATTCCCCGACTCCCTCTTTCAGACTCTGAGTTAATACATGTGCAGCTCCAGGAACGTTAGCAGATCTCAGTGCAGTGGGTAATCGTCGTTGTCACTGTAATGGGTCGAAGCAGGATCATATCATGATCAAAACTTGGTGTGGCTGGGCTCAGCCGTGAAGAAGTTTGATGAAACAATCCAAGCCACAGATGCCAAGATTCACAGGGGATTGACGGAAAGGGGACGCATACACTTTAAATTGCAAGGTGGGACAGCTCTCACATGACATCCCGTCCAGCAGGCAGGGAATACCCCAGATACTCCGCATAAAAGGCACGTCAACCCTACGCTATGCTCGGGAAACACTGGGATATAATAATGACCTGCTCTGCTCTGATGAGAAAAGCAGACAACCATTTGATACCTAAGTGCCGTTCCTCATCACAACAATGTCCAGGGCAATAAATCTCCATGCCCCTGCCCAGCAACCCCCTGGCAGTGGCCAGGATGATCCAGACAAAAGAGGAACACAAGAAGGTACCTCGAGAAACGCTTACTACAGGCCACGTATGGCATTACCTCCCCTCCTCCTCGGTTTTGTTTTGTTTCGTTTTTTGAGAGAGAGCGTGTGTATGCATGTGAGTATGCATGCAAGGGTGGGGGAGGGGCAGAGAGAGACAGAGTGGGGTGGGGAGAGAGGCTCCCAAGCAGGCTCTTAGCTGTGAGTGCAGGGTCGGACGCAGGGCTCGATCCCCCAACCCTGGGATCATGACCTAAGCTGACACCAAGAGTCTGACACTTAACTGACTGAGCCACCCAGGCACCTCATCCCCTTGTCCTTGGATCCAGACTGACCTTCAGCCCGGCTCACCAGTTCCTAGAGGATGCCGGTGCTGCCGATCCAGGGACCCCGGTTAAGAACCACTGCTCTAGGCAAGGGTCAGCAAACTCCAGCCCGTCAGTGGCTGAATCCCACCCACCACCTGTGTCTATCCAGCGCATGAACTGTGAATGGTTTTCAGAGTTTTAAACGGTTGGGAGGGAGAAGAGTATTCCTCCCTTGAAATACTTGAAAATCATACGGAATTCTCCTTTCAGCGCCCACAGATAAAGGTTTTTTGAAACACAGCCGTCCTCGTCTGTATGTTGTGTGTGGCTACAGGCTGCAACAGCAGAGCTGGGTGGTTGCAAACAGAAACCAGAGAGCCCACAAATATTTACTTCGTGGTCCTTTACAGGCAAAACCTTACTGTGGGGTGAGCCAGTGGCCGCATGGAACACCGGACGGAAAAGAGTGATGCCCAGAGTCTGGGTTCCTGCCCTCTGACCAGTGCTCTGGGCTCATCTTAACATTGGGGCTTGACAAAGAAGAACTCCCTTAATGCTTAGGTATTAATAAAAGGAAGAGGGCTTTTTTGAAATTACCTTTAATCTTTCCCTTTCTGCTTGTATTCAAATGAGAGCAATTACAGGGCAGAGGCCCCTAAGAAGTATGACAATTTACACAAAATTAATATAACAAGAGCTTGAAGCAAACGTATTTATTAAAGTAACCCACATAATCAGATAGCAGCAAATAGAAGTGGGGAAAGAAATCGAAAACCCTGTGATTCCTAGTCAGTATTTCGTTTGAGTTTGCATTTAAATGATAACACATCTCGTGGCAAATTATTTCAGACTTTTTCTGGCGGGCGGAAAAAAAAGAAGAAAAAAATGCGCTCGTTGAAGGAAGCCTCTGCAAAAGGCAAAAAGGGATAAACTTCCCCAAGCCTATTTACAAATGCAGTCAATGAAACAGAATTTTAATGAATTGTGCCACATAATCTGACGGTTAATGAGCTGCAAAAGCCTTTGTCAATTGCAGTGACTGGGAACTAACTCTTTCAGTTTCAAGATCAATAAGAGAATTCTCAGCCCTGCACTGCCCAAAAGTGGAACTCTGGGGAAAAAAGGAAGTTGTCAGAGGCAAGCCGTTTCTACAGATCCCAGCAGCAAGGGCGCCACCTGCTTCGTGCGCCCCTCCCCCGCCCCCCCTCTTATATTTAAATCCTGACTTCGCACCTAGAGAGAGCCAAAGACAGTTTGGAGATCAAACGGCACGGCTCCTGTGAAATGCTGGGACAAAATGACAACAAAAAGCCTTGAATGACTCTAATAATAGCTCCCAATAATTTAGAAGCTGTATTCGGTTAAACTTCTGGTGTGGACCCTCTGGGAGGGGGTAAAGCCCCTGACATTCTGTGTTCTTGATTTACAGAGAGGCGGGCAGTGGGCCGTGCGGGGATTAAGCGCTAACCCCAGGCTTCCTTCCATAATACTTCTTTCATCTGCTGGTTCCATGGCTCCCGCTCCAAACAGTCATACTGGGTTTTCAGAGGCGTGGGATTTGCTAGTGTTGTATCATCACCCCTATCACCTAGAGTTGTTGCCACGGAGATGCAGTTGTTGCTATGGTCCCAATGCTGCAGAAGAGAAGAAATCCCAGGTGGAAAAGACCCATCATTCAACAGAAGGTGAGCAGCATTTATTGAGCACCTACTATGTGGAGACAATAAAAATTCTTGGGAAAGTGCCAGAAAGGTGGAGATGAGCGAGACATCAAATGCTGTCCTTAATTTGCTCCTAGACGAGAGGAGACAGACACTCATGTTGGTTGAATAAATTAATAGCCAATTGCTTATAACTCCTTTGCTTGGCATCCCTCTCTCTCTGCCCCTCCCCCGCTTGTGCTTTGTCTCTCTCTGTCTCTCAAAAATGAATAAATGTAAAAAAAAATTTTTTTTTTTTTTTTAAAAAGGGGCGCCTGGGTGGCTGAGTCGGTTAAGCGTCCAACTTCGGCTCAGGTCATGATCTCACGGTCTGTGAGTTCGAGCCCCGCATCGGGCTCTGTGCTGACAGCTGGGAGCCTGGAACCTGCTTTGGATTCTGTGTCTCCCTCTCTCTCTGCCCCTCCCCCGCTTGTGCTCTGTCTTTCTCTGTCTCTCAAAAATGAATAAACGTAAAAAAAAAAAAAAAAGATTTTATTTCATGGCAGGGGCCCAATGAGTATGTTGTAGTTAAGTCGCAAGAAACTTGCACAATATTTCGACGCCCACACCAAACTAAGGGAATGTTCCTGTGATGCCATCCTCCGGCTCTCCTCCTCCAATCCTGGAGTTCGCTTAGAGGCACCTTTTGCTGCACTTCCATTTTCATCCATTAAGGTTGCTCTCTCTCTCCGGCATCAAGGTAGGGGGACCATTAGCAAAAGCCAGAGGAAAGCAATTTCAGAGGGGGGGGGGCCTCATAAAATGTGAACACTTGCAGTGATCCTGAACATTGCACTGAGGAAATTGCCACAGGCAATCGCATTCTGTCAACAGAATGTTCTACTTGGCTTCGGTCAAGACACAGGTGAAATCTTTCAACGCGGGGGTGCAGAAAACAGGGAGAGTGAGGCGCTCCAAGGGAATTGGGCTGCCCTGGGTCACCCGCGCTCACGCTTACATTTAGTCCAATTTTTATTGGACTTTGAAAAGATAAAAGGATGTAGGCCACCTGAAACTAATATAATACTGTCAGCTATGTTCAATTTTTAAAAATAAAGATAGTGGGACAGAAAAAAAAAAAAAGACGGAGTCCTTGCCCTCAAAGAGCTTGCAATCTAGGCAAAGAGGCAGGCTTATATATAGACACTCAGAATAGAAGGGGGAATGGAGCAACTCTTATGAACAATGTGTGGTCGGAGACCAGAAAAAGAGCAGTTAAGACCCGCACCTACTTCTAGAGGATCCAAAAGTCAACAGCAGCCCCTCTGGGTAAGGGGAAACCAGGACTCCAGAGACAGCTGTCGGGGGATTCCTGTCCCACGGGGAGAGGGTTTGGACCCCTCCGCCCAGCTTTGTCCCTTCTCCTGGACGCGGGGACGGGAACAAATGGTTTTATTAATCAGACCCCAACGCAATGTGCCACCTTTCCCTCAGGTGCCAATGCACTCAGACAAGGCTCAATTCAAGTGCCAAGGGTAAGGGGGAGAAAAAGGAACTCTCTGAAAACAGTGCGGACAGCCAAATGTGACAACCTCACTTTGTTGTGGCTCTCCCTCCCCCGGGAGCAATTCCCTCCTGGCCCTGCTGTCTAGCCTTTGTGGTGGGCACCATCACCATGGAGGAGCCCGTGCCAGGACCCTCCTCTCCTCC